>NW_006442484.1:54251749-54307475 GCF_000325575.1 Pteropus alecto
AATTATATCTCTAAAAATATAATATTAGGTCCTCAAACTAGTGTATACATACTCCTGGTGGACAAAGGACATGGATAAGTTTAGGGAATAAACTTTAAGGTTTATATAATTTCCTTATATGTTCTTTTCCAAAAAATGATCTGCTTGAACAATTTTGAAAAGCACAAGTATAGTAAAATATTATAAATTTCTTTTGGCAAGTAGAATGGAAATATTCAAAAGAAAAAAAAGAACAAAGTAAAATACCTGACTCTTAAGGAAAAGATTTATTTTGTGTTTTTATATACTTGTTGGGGGATATCAAATCACAATTCTATATAGATATGTGTATATAATAGTGATTTATATTAATATATAAAAATTTGTATATAATTGTATAATTACATAATTACATATATGTAATTACAAAATATTTATTTTAAGTTTTATAGTGATAACATAAATGTTAAAAATTTTTGAGATAGGGACGTGGTTCCATCATGTAGCAGTTAGCATATCTGCTGTACATGCAGAAGGTCCTGGGTTCACACCCCAGTGGAGCCACATTCCTTGGGAAGCTAAGCAGGGTCAGGCCTGGTTAGTACTTTGATGGGAGACTACCTAGAAAGACCAGGTACTGTAGGCATAAATAATAATAAAAAAAATGTTTGAGATAGAACATAGTTTTTCAAAATTAAGTGTTAAAAAAGCAAAAAAATTCAAAAACAACACAAAGAATTTTGAATTACACTTTTAAGTCTTAAGGCAAGTGCAGAAATATTTTATCTAGTTACCCTTCCAGTATCTTCTTTATCCACACTACTGATACCTTATCTATTCTTTCAAAATGTATCCACATTTTATTTAAAAAAAAATAGTGCCAAAAGGTCTGTCCTTGGAGAGACAGACAGAAAGGGAAAGTGTGCATGTGCATATGTGTATATATATAGAGAGAGGGTGTATAGATAAATATATGTATGTTATACTTATTTAAAGCCATAAGAAATATTCAAATTTGGTCATTTTAGTTTATATTACAGTAAGTATCTAGATCCTTGAAATTCCTTCTGTACTTGTAATCTATATATACCCATAATAGATGTAAACCACACTGTCAGAGTTCTGTCCAGGTCTCCTCATTTTTATAATTTCATTTTTTTAAATTTATGTTTTTATTTAAGTGTAGTCGGTATACAATCTATACTGGTTATATTAGTTTCAAGTATACACTATCGTAATTCAACGTTTTTATACTTTCAGTGTGATCATCCCACTAAATCTGGTGATCATCTGTCACCATATAAAATTATCACAATATTATTGACTATATTCCCCTTTCCCTTTTCACTCATCCTCCCACCCCCTCTCTTCTGGTAACCCTGCTTTTAGTTTCTGTTACAATTTCTTTATGCCACTTCTGCTGTGTGGCCCTTTTGCTTCTCATGGCCAGGTCACTATTTTGACTCTTTTTCAGAAAACTGGCTTCCAGCAAATGGAGCTTCTTTTCCTTCGAGGACAGAGAGAATCAATGTGGTCAGGAAGTTATCCCCAATCCACTTTCCATTCATTTTTATCTTAGATGGGTTCCAGTGTATAAAAAGTCAGCTTCCTTCCTTCAAACAAGGGCTACTCTGAGGCATAATTTACATTCCCACACTCCCCTGCAAGATCAGATTGAAGCCACCCTCCCTAGCTTTTCCCCAAAACATCATTCTTTCTTGTTTTTTACCCTGTCCCTTATCTTTTTTCCTACCCTCCAAGGAAGGTCCTGAGAATAATTTTTAAATAAATTGCCTCCACAGAAACTCACTACTCAAAGTCTGCTTTCTGGGGAACTCAGTTTAATACAATAGGTGTCATGAAATGATTGAAAAGGAGTTCCCTAGTTTACTATCAATAGAGAGGTGTTTAAAAGTGTTACAAAGGTAAAATTATATATTTTTATTGTTAAAAGAAGTTAAATTTAAGCAGGACCAAGTCAGGCTAGTGAAGGACTTAATTTTAGAGACAAAATTTTAAGGTCACCAAAAACCTTAATAATTAGGAAAAGTAAGAGTATAATGCAATATTTTAAAAGTAAGTTAATACAAAATCCATGATGTAAGACTAACCCACATTTTAATTAAAGATGGCATCAATGTTACTAATGTTTACCTTTGCTCAGTATCCAATATGGTTTGGCATGACTGTGTACTTTGACTTCAAGAAGCTAGAAAAAGAAGATCAAAAAAACCCAAAGGAACACAAAGAAAAACAGAAGGATAAGAGCAGCAATCAGTGCAACTGAAAACAGAAAAATAATAGAGAAAACTAATTAAACAAAATGCTGGGTTTTTAAAAAAGAAAATTGATAAACTTTTAGCAAGACAGGCAAAGAAGTAAGAGAAAGATATAAACTTCAACTAACTGTAATAAAGAGAGGGAATATCATTGCAGGCACTGAGGACATTAAAAGGATTCTAAAGGAATACTAGGACAACTCTATGTAAATAAATTTGACATCTTAGAAGAAATAGATCAATTCCTCAAAAAACACAGATGACCAAATTCACCCAAAATAAAATAATCAGAATGGTATAAAACTATTAAAAGATTTTGAATTGATAATTTAAAAATTTCCAATAACAAATTAAAGCCCAGATGATTTTTCTGGAGAATTTCACCGACCATTTAAAGAATTAACACGAATTCTACACAACCTCTTCCAAAAAAAAAAAAAAAAAATACAGAAGAGGTAAAACTTCTCAATTCTTTGTAACAGGATGACATTAACCTCATACCAACACCAGGCAAAGGCAATACACACACACACAGAAGAAAAAAATATAAAAGAAAAAAGAAGACAAAAGGGAAGAAGTCTGCATACCAGGTTTCCTGGTGAAAATACACATAAAAATCTTAGATAAAATACTTCCAATTCAATCTATTATATATACAACATGACTGAGTAAAATTAACTCTGGGAAGGCAAGACAGATTTAATATTCAAAAATTCATTAATTTGTTTTATTAATGAAATAAAGCCAGCTTCATTAGAAATTCATTTTTTGGCCTGGTAATTTATTCAAATTTAAACAAAGCTCTGAAATGACAGAATATGATTTACAGACTGGACAGATTTGGCAATTATGAGTGTTATGTTTTTCCTAAGAACTCAAGCTCCCCTTGAGAAAATAGGACATAATTTTAATATAGCCACTGACTAAAGCATAAAACATTAAATAACCTGTTTTTTCCCCTTAAATCACTGCTTATGTATTGATGGAAAATAATTTTGTATATAATATAGTTATACTTTCTGTAGAATTATAATGTGTATGCTTTTTTTATCTGGAATATATTTTCATGATAGCAAAATAGGTCAACAGTTTTATCCAATAAAAACTAAATCTATATTCTGCATTTTGCAAGAAATGCTTGCATTTGACAACTATAATTATGTTTTTGACTTGCTGACTTAAAATGATTTAGAAATTCTTAGCAAACTACTTTCCTAGCTCTAAATAGAAATCACATTTCAGACCTTTATCTGGGGTTTTTAAGTATTTGCAGAAATCTTTTTTAAATGTTTTAGGGCATTATTAAAGATCATCAATATTAATTCTAAATGTCATTATTCTAAATTAACCTTATCATTAATATTTGAGAAAAGTGTTGACATGATATTTAGAAATTTTCCATTGTATGATAAATGTATTAAGATCAATTTAAACAAAATGGCTATAAGAACAAACAAAATGTGACTAATAAAGGCATTAAAACATAAAACTAAGGAAATGTATGGTAACATTATTTTCTACATGTCAGTCAGTAGACCCTTGATATCTACCTACTGAATAGTCACAGATTTTAATATACAGTGATGGCCCTGTAGGTTCCAATTGCAGAAATGTGTCAGGTTTTTGAAATGTGAAATTGAATCACAATTCTGAAAAGAAGAGTGGATGTGTAAGTAACTTAGTAAGTGAGTCTAGAAGCCCACCATCATATTGGTTTGAATTTAAAAGAAAGTAGAGAACTCTAAGGAATATCTATCTATTCATTATGCAGATAAAAACACAGAAGTGATAAATATTCCCTGAGAATGGCCAATGCACAGCTCTGTCATGAAACTAGACAATTTTAGAGCAAGCCCAGGTCATGCTGGAGATTCTCCGTAAGACCAGCTATGGAGTAACCTTAGCAAATTAAGCATTGGCTTTAAAAGCAGGATGTTATATAATTACAGAAAAAGAAATAATTTGGAAGCCATATTAACAAGCCCGGTGTGAGAAAGGAAAAGGTGTACAGCATCAGTCACATAGCATTTCAAGGAGAGATTAGTCAGAGGAGATTTGAATGGCCTAATACTAGATATAAAATGTGCAAAGAAAAGTAAAGAGAAGCTCTGAAAGCAAAGCTTAAAGACAGCTATAAGTGATTTAGTTGTTGATTTACATGAAGACATGTGAGGACTTTTAGTATTACCATCTAGAATCTCTTCATTCAATCTGATTTTTGTGTTTATGAAGGAGGAGACATGTATTAGCAACTGATTGGAAAAGTCATGCCGTGGTCAGTCAAAGGCTGAATAGGAGAAAATAATTATGAATCTTGTTATACATTTATGTCCAAATGGCTTTGAATCCTGATTTAATATAAGTAAAGGTAAACTGGAACAACAACAAAAAAAGTATTATTATCAATATGCTAAGCATTTCAGTAAATCCATATGGAGGATTGAAACACAAGAATTTTGTCATGGAGCCTAGGGGTAGGAATAAAATTTTCTACCAGGCACTCAGATGGGAAAACAAGAATAAATTACTATACTACTAGATGGACCCTGATCTGAAGGAAATCATGTATTTCTAAGTTGGTAACTTTTCTATGGGGATTTTCTTTTAAAAGCTGAGAGGAAATGTGATAAAATCCAGGCTCTCATTTTCCATTGTTTGTAGAGACATTCTATGAAATGTTAGTCTACCTCTTTACACAAGGACTGTGCCGCCCCCTTCTGGAAAAAGAAAAATTCCACTGAGAAACTTAAATTTCTCCTCCTCAGATAGCCATTCGAGTGTAAGGTCCATACTGTATCCCCATTACCAAGAATAATGTCTGCATTAGAGTAGACAAAACAAATCACATCTCAAAAATTCAAATCCTCTTTTAGAATTCTTTGATGGCTTCACATTGTTACAGAATCCCAACTCCCTGGCATGGAATTAAAATTTCTCTACAATCTGATTCTAACCAGTCTTCCAAGACATAACATTTGGTCTTGCACATCATTCAGGCTTTGCTTTAGTCTGCCTTCTAGAATGTTTCCAATTACATACTTTCTGCCCCTATGTCTTCCACAAATGGTCTTCATTCTCTAAAAAACCTTTTTTCTCTCTATCCTCACTAGTCAAAATCCTTTTTCATCTTTTCAAATAAAAACCATTGACTAACTCTTCTGTGAAGTTTTTACCAGTATTCCATATCAAAAGTTGTTTGCCTTTTTTAATCCTTCATACTGTTTTGATTTCTTTTACATTATTGTAATTTACATTACTACCCTTCTATTACATTTATATTATCTGCCTAACTAGATTTTTCTTGTTTATCTTTGACAGAGATCACTTCTTATTCATCTTGTATCTATATTTTTCACAAAATGCCTAACCCAAAATGTGTCATTCAATAAAATAAATGCTAAGAACATTATTTTGCTAAATCATAAGTAGTATTTTACATTCAAAGTGAGTTAGCTGAGTTGAAATTATTTAGCAATGTAGATGGATCACAATATCAGATTGAATAAGGTTTATAACACCGGGGGAGGCATTAGCAACTTTCATTAATTATAATCTAGACAGCTAATGATAATCATTAATCATAAAATCATTCTATAAAAATGTTAAAATCTGAAGCATGTTCTCTGATATTTTTGTGTGGTGGACTGAATAATGACTCTCAAAATGTTCATGCCTTAATCCTTAGAACCTGTAAATATATTACCTTACATATTAAAAAGGATTTTGCAGATGTGATTCAGTTAAGAATTTTGAGAAAGGAAGAGATTATCCTAGATTATCCAGGTAGGTCTATTGTAATCACAGGGGCTCTTATACAAGCAAGGCAAGAGAAACAGAGTTGGAAAAAAGGAGATGTGGCAACAGGAGCTAAGGTTGGAAACACTTTAAAGATGGAGGAAGGGGCCATGATACAGGAAATACAGGTGGCCTCTAAGAGCTGGAAAAGGCAAGGAAACAGATTCTCCTTTGGAACTTTAGAAAGTAACACAGCCCTTCTAGGACACGGATTTTAGCTAAATAAGACCTATTTCAGACTTCTGAACTCCAGAACTATAGGATAATAAATTTGTGTTGTTTCAAGGAACAAAGTTTGTGATACTATCCTATAGGAAACTAATACAGGTATTTTTTGAGTATTATGATGTGGCTTTTATGCATATCAAGCCTATGAGCATAACTATAGTTGGATAAACATATAAATTATGACATATTTTATGTTTTTCAGATGGCATATTACAATCTTTATTTTAGAAACATAATCTGGAATTATTATATAAATGTTAGGTCATTAAAATAAATTATAATCGAAATGGAGTATTTAACCATTAAAGCTGTGATATTGATTTTTCAAGTAAAAGGATGGTTTTTAAAAAGCTTGTAGAACAATAAAGCTATGCCTCTATATTTACCCATGACAAATAACTGGTCTTCATTTATTTTGTTATTAGGCAAATTATTAGAAATTGCCTATGAATTAAATATAAGCGTGTAATAGTACAGTTATTAATTTTAGTTAAAATTATTTATTGATGCATCTTTTATAAGGTTACAACTTTTCCTGTAGATCTCAGGTATCAAATGGCCAATTGGAATATTCACCTACTGTTGCACAAAGAAATAACTCAAATGATAGTTTCTCAAGCTTACAGTTTTACTAGAGTATGGCATATATATCAATGGGCCACTATATGTAATAGTTAGCTCTATATTTTTACTACTTTCACTTCAGTTTGTGCGTGTGTCTGTGATATTTTATATAGTGTCAGAAATTTGTAAATATATTATTTTCTCTAAATCTATACTTTAAATTTTTAAATGCATTTTGTTTTTATTGCTGTGGGAGCAAAAACTTTAACAAATACAATATCTTTAAATATATAATTTGAGTTAAGTAAAAATGTCATTGCATATGTAGATTTTTGTTTTAAAAGTCTTCTTTATTTTAGAAAAATAACCTGGAACACTAAATCATATGTAATATACCAATGATAATAGTGTTTATATTTAATGTGAATAAATTATCTCTTCTTCAAGTCAGAGATAGTGAACTACTTCTATCAACTGTCAAGATACCTCTCCGGTTAAAAGAGACTGTCTTCTTTCATAGAGATTAAGAGGCCTCTCTAGGAAGGAGTGAGAACTGCAATTCAGAAAATCTTGAGAAGAATAAAGGGAGGGATCACAATAGAAAATAAGATAGAACCTTTTCTTAGAGGATGGACGGATCCAAGGATGACAGCATAGAGTATGGAACCTTATATAAAGTAATTCTCAATCCCGCTCTCGTTAAAGTGCTTATTTTCTTTGAAATAAACTTAATATACTAGTAATATTTACCACTTCCAAAATCACATGTTTATTTATCTTTTTCACCTATAATTTTCTATTATTTTCACTTACCCACTCAAAAATACTCATAAATGTTTCACTTCACAGAATAAATGTTTCATTTCACTTCAGCACCTTTTTAGTAATCAGGAAATCCATCCTTTAATTACTTCCCTTCCTTTCCATCTTAGTTCCATTACTTCTATTCTCCATTTCTTGTTCATTTCTTTCATTTACTTACCAGGAAAAAACAAATGCTGCCTGTGTGTATCTTCACCTGTACACAGAGCTGATCACTGATTAAGAAAATCACACAACCAGGCAGACTGTCATTTCTGGGAAATCATAATCTAAAAACTCAGTGATGTTCTTCAATTCTGTCATCTTTCTTATACATATCATTTGAAAAGTTAAAATAATCAGATGGTAAATCCCTCAACTTCCTATGTCCAGTTCCTAAAATAAACATATCTAAACCTACCTGCTTCTTCTTTCTTCATGTGTCCGTAGAGAAGTTATGCCTTCTCTTCCCAAAGGCCAGTGCTTCAACATGTAATTGCAATCTGTTCCCTCTCATGTTATCAGGAGTTTTGCTCCTTTACAACTATCTCCTCTTTATATTGCATTATCAATTTCCTTGTCTTCAGTTTCGTCATTTATTCATTCAAAAAAATCCCCTTGTCCACCCATTATAAACAAACAAAATTAGGTCCTGCCTAGGGGAAACAAACCAAATCAAATCACTTAATCAAAACCTCCCTAATGGTTTGACTAATCCCAATACTTTATCTTGACCCACAGGCACTAAATGTTCTTGGACCTGATGATAATTTCAACCTTAACTAATGTCATTTTGCTCCTTGCTCACTACATTTTTGCCACATAGCTTTTATATTCTTCAAACACTGAAGCGCTTCAACAAGTGAACATTCCTGAGAACACCAATAGCTGTGGGCATTATGGTCTTTCCCGAGCAACCTGGGAAGCCAAGCATTCCTATTTTAGAGTCCTTCCTTTCTCCTACCTTGTTACCTGCTGCTGCCAGATTCTTCTGGGGTAGAAGATCCTAGTAGTAGCTCCCCCACTCTAAATTTTGCCCTTAGGCCATGGTTTGTCAGGGTGTACCTCAGATGATAACTCAAAACTAATTTACATCTAGTAAAAAAAATGAGAAGAGGATAATTTCTTAATGTTATAATCTTTGAGCTGTGAGCCACTTTGTCTTTAGTGATGAAAATCATATGCTTGGTTACCAAATCCAGGATTATTTGTAATCTAATTTCCAATCTAATTAGTCATAAACAGAACATGGAGGTTGGAAAGGATAGCTAGGACTCTCCCATGGTGCAAGAGATACAGAGAGAAAGGGATGTAAGTCAAGTCAAGGTAAAGGAAGTGGAGAAATCCTGAGCTTCCGTGGCAGGGAGATACAGCCAGGGGGTGCAGAAGCAGTAGCAACAAGAGATCAGTCTGCACCATCTCTTCTACTCAAGCTGCTCTCTGCTGTCGTGTGAGCATAATGAGTACCAAGAGAAATGGGCTTGTCACTCCCAGATTCAGATGGATTTTAATATCAGTGCAACTAAAGAACACAGTGAGTCATGTACGGGAAAAAGACATTTATCAGGTTCTGAGTTAGACATCAGATGGCTCTCCTTCAAAGTGACCTTTGTCTCTCCTAGCCCCGGTTCCCTTTATGAGTGCACAATTTAGGAAGTGTCAAGCAATCAAAGGCAAATGACCAAACATACACAGAAATGAGGCCTACAGGAGTAAAGTTTATTAGGTGAATCTCACAGAGAAGAAACAGCATTAAGTATGAGTCTTATTATATGCTCATTTCATTTTGAATGAACACATAGGGAGCTAACAAGGCTGAACATCAGACTTTAAGAAAGGAAGTCTGATTCTTGAACTGTGAGCTGCATGAAACACTAGCCACTCTTTTGTTGGGATCAGTTACTGGAAGCCACCAGTAGTAAGACATGGCAAACACCAGGTTCCAACTGGCTCTACCTGTCAGCTTTTATGAATGGGGAACACAAGTCCATCCCTTCATATGATCATGGGGCTGTTGTAAAAACCTAAGCTATAACCAGTTTTCATGGAGTTTTGCAGGAGGCCAGCCTCTTTTAGGGGGAGTTTAGCCTACAAGAAAATTATTCTTGGACAAGTTAACCTTCACTTCCCCAGAGATCATCTCGTTCCAGAGAACATATAAAAGCTAAAGGGCTGGAAGGAAGATAACCAGATATCTGGGGATAGAAATATTGCAAATGAGTCAAAATATATTGTGAGAGTATAGACCTCCTAGGAAATGGTATAGAGGGAAGGCAATGAATTTGCAGAGTGACTGACAAGGCCACAGCATGTTAATGGAAATAACCTGCTAGAAGCCCTATAGGCAAACTTAATAGTATCAACCTGCTATGTAAACGGACCAGTGAAAATGAAAACCATAGCAGCAGTATCTAAGCAGATCTTTGATCTCTTAAAATACAGAGAACAGTAATTGGTGACCTAAAATACCTAGGGGTCAATTATAAAGGGAATTTATTTATGAGGCAGGAGTTAAAGCAAAACCTAAAAGATCTAATCAACACCTTAAACTTGCAAATGGGTCAAATTTGTGATCACTAAAACAAAAACATCAGATCTGCCTTCTGGAATTCTCAGACAGACTTTCATACCTGATAGGTTAAGGTGGCTGCATAGGTTCCAAGTGACTAGGACACAGAGGGCATGACATCATTCTGCTCTAGTACAGGAGTATGTGATTCTAATATTGAAATATGGAATCTCCACTGAAAAGTGCTTAACGAAATGAGGGATTTTGTTGTCGTTGTTGTTATCTCACATAACATGAGGTCTAGAGGTAGCAGAATTACAGTTAGTGGTTCAATAATTTTCAGAAAATGTCTACTTTCCCATATTTCTACACTGCTATTATCAGCATGTTGGTTTTGATCTTCAAGTTCGTACTCTCTTGTCATATAAATGCCTATAATGTTTCCAGACACCTTAGTGCCACAAATTAAATGCCCAAATGCCAGAATGGGAGAAGGAAACATATCCCTTCCCTCTGAATCTTTCTAAAACTAAGGAAATGCTTCAGGATCTACCAGGACATTATGCTTCGCCTCAAACCTCATCAGTAAGAATTAAATGACACTCCTGTTCTCAAAGCAAGCACTAGCAAGGAGAAGGAAATTACTAATATTTTAATTTTGTTATGCAGATGTTTCTCCTGGCTGTCAAATAGTTAATATAATTGAGGTTCTTTTTGAAAAGAAGGGTAGAGGGGTAAGACACAAGGAATATGGAAAGGCCACTGGATCAACTGTTAAATGTGTCTGCCAGAGACTGTTTCCATGATAAATCAATAGCACTTGCTACATTCTTTAAAGGATTTGTTTTAATATTTTGACCTTTTGGTTATTTAATTTTTGTTTCTTTACTGAGCTATAACCATCTTGGCAGTGAGGCTATCTTATCTTTGAAATGACTGCAATATCTAACACAATGCTAAGCAGAGAACAGTTCCTCAATAAGCTAGTACTTCACATTTCTTTTAAAATGATATACAGGTATACCTCATTTTGTACAAGATAATGCTCTTCAAAGTTGTGAGCAAATTAATGCTTATAAATCAAATCTTTATTTCCCCCAGTTTTTATTATAATTAATGAAGCTTGTTTCACATTAATATTTAATTGGTAGTCTAATATTTTAAATGTAACCTGTTTTCCTCATGTATCTTTGTCAAGCAATTAATGATCTGAAAATAAATAGATGGATATATGAAGAAAATCCAAGAATTAAAGGAACTTTAAATCTTTTTATAAAATAAAAATTGTTTTGTATCATGAAGTATTACACTGAAAGCAGAGCTTATAAAATAAGTTCTAAGTGTGCTTTGACACACTTACATTAAAATATTAGAATTTGGATTCCAAATACTCATACAATTTGATTTTGATGTAGGAACTTATAAATTTAAACCAGAGAGAGAGAATGTTGCTTATACTCACACCATTTCAGTATTCTTCTGATAGGGCACTCAGACAATTTCAGAACTGGAATAGACTCTAATTATCCTGTAATCAAACCTAATGTATCATTACAATCTTTAAAGGTTTTACATGTACCTTAATATCACATAGACATTACTATCACACATAGTAGTATCACAAGGATACTGTTTAGTAGAAAAAATCAAAATCACTATAGTTAAAAAACAAACAGTATTATCATATGATGTTATACTGATTTTAAATAAAAATATTTTCTCTGAAATATTTTATAATATGTACAATCATTTTATAATATGTACTTGTATGTTAAAGTTTTTCAAAAACAACATGTTATAGTTTAAGGGTTTTAAATACTAATAAGAAAGTTTCTTAAGGTGGAAGTATGTATTTGAACATTTGATTCAGGATGGAAAAGTTAAAAAAAAAAAGGAATGTAAATATTATGAAAACCATGTGTAAGAGTAAAAGTTTTAGAAGAAAGAATGTATCTTTTTCAAAACCTTGGAACTGAGTTATCATGTTTTGACAGTTTTGGCTTCATTCACTGAAATCCTTTGCTGTCTTTTTCCTGTTTGTAAAAATAATTTCTGAAAATTACCTAAAAAAATGGCCATTGCCTAGTCAAGCTGTTCTATTTAAAGAGGTTATTTAAGGAAGTTGCCGACAACAACGAAATAAACTTTTGTTTTTAATTTTTATTTTTAATTTGAAGATGATAGTTAAATAAATAGAAATTACTTCCAAAGTCATATTTTATTACCCAGAGCTGACAAAATTCCGGTCCAAACAGATGTATGATTTAAGAATCTAGCCAAATGAGCAGATCACTCAGTGCTACACTCCATCCCTTTATGGTGCTGAGGATTGGAGTAGGGGGTAGATTGTGCCAATGGAAGAGCATGTAAGGACATGTTGCATTTGAAAAAAAATTTACTGCAATATTAATTTTACCTCCATGAAGAAGTATCATACTAGCATTTGCAAAAGGTGTAGGAAGAGTGCAAATATGTGTTACCCTTGACTCCATATTAGAGTCACCTGGGGAGGCCTAAAAATGCCTAGGACCCATCCTCAGATATTTTGATCACTTGGTCCATGGTGGGCTCTGGCCATGTGTAATTTTAAGAAGCTGTGTCAATATTCGCAATCTCATTCAGGATGGAAAAAAACAGTCCACCCCCCCCCACCCCCAGATATAATAGTTAATTTTATATATCAACTTGATAGGCTAAGGGATACCCAGAGAGCTTGTAAAAAAACATTATTATTTCTGGGTATGTTATTGAGGGTGTTTTGGACATAACTCAAAAGACAATAAAGTACTAGAACAATAACCTTAGCACTATGAGATAAAAATATTATATAGGAATTCAGTGATATACAGTGATTCTTCCATCTTACTCCACTCTTTTAATTAATTAATTGGTTTGTGTCTATTTGAGTTTCAAAACATCACCTATATGTATGAACCATTTTGATAATTTTATTTTACCCACCAAAAGAGTCATCGTCACTCTTCACCTGGAAAGACCATATTTTCATCATTAGAGAGCGGCTTCCAATTACAGATTGTCTTCAAACCCCAGCTCCAGGATTATCAGATATGTTATCTTGGGAAATTTATGCTATGTCACTGTGCACCAGTTTATTTGTAAACTAATGCTATCTGTACCATATAGGGTTGTTGTTAAGTTAATATCCATTAGAACTAGAAGAGTGCCTGTCACATACTCAGCACTCAGTACATTTTAGCTATTATGCCGAGACATCTCCAAAAGGCCTGTGTCCTCTCCAGGTTATGTCTTGACAGCACATATCAACATTCTCAGGGTTTTTTTGTAATTATATTGACATTTCTAATCTGTTCAAGAGGAGGAAAAACTGGAACTTGGCATTTTACCTCCACGCCTTATCTCTGTTTTTATTCCAGTCTCACAAACTCTTGGGGCTAAAAGGGATTTCCAGTGTTACCTCCTATCACATCCTAAGTTCTCTCTTATCATATGGGCTAAAGTGTAAGTCCATTATGGCTGGCTGTTGATATTAAGAAGAGCTTAAGAAATTGAGTTCAGAAAGTTCTTTTGCAACAATATCTTTCTTTTAAAATATTTCCTTGCCATGGACTCACAAATATGTTTCTAGATGTCAGACATCAAATATTTACTCTGTTTTTTTGCATTTGTGCTCTATCAATCCTGAAGCTCCCTGAGGTGAGTAAGAAAAATCATGATTTATTCTTTGACTTTTTAATAAAAGCAGTTTAATGCTAAATACAACTCTTAATGAAAAACAGTAATAAGTTTATTACAGTCCTAGTATTTCTGAGTATAGATTAATCTCAAAAAGATTCAACTGCTAAAATTTTGTCATTGTCATTTTAATAGCCTTATGTTTAATAAAAAGTCATTATTGGAATTTATCTTACCCTATGTATCCAAGATGCAGGCCAGGGTGAGGAGTGTGAAAAAGTAGGCAAGAAAAGACTTAATTTTAACATGAAAGAGAGAAAAAAAAATTAGAGTCAGAGTTCTAATTGGCTCAACTACAATTATCTGGGCAATTTCCTAAGATCACTTTCTATATGAAAATGATGATAATAATACCTAGTACTTGAGACTAGTTGAGAGTGAAATGGGATAGTGTGTTCAGCTCTCTTGTCACATAGATAGTACATTGTGAATGTTCAGTAACTGATAGCAATAAGATAAATAATTGTTGTAACAATAGTAATATATTAACTTTTTTTGGAGAAGAATATAACCACCTACAGGAAGAGAAAAGTGGCTGTAATTTACATTTCCCACCTAATTTAGTGAAATAATGTTTCACTAAAGCATCATTTGCTTTAGAATAGGCCACCTTTTCTGTATTTGATTATTTTTCCATTGTTAATTACCAAAGAACTTTTAGAAACTTTCAGTTCTATTTAATATTTTCACATATCGCAGATCTTGGAGATAGTTGACATTAGACATTAATTAATCTTAGATTACAGTACTCTTCAACATCCCAGTGAAATCTATGATACTATCTCCAGAACAATGCAAATATATATGGAAGTATAATAGTAGATTTTCAGAATATCTGAAGCTTATCTATGTGTACATTAATAGTCTATAGCCCATACCAAGAAGTCCCTACCTTTATTAATAGAAATATTTCACAAAAGTTTTTCTTTTTAATTTTGGCTCTGATTTTCAGTATTATATAATTATGCAACCAAGTTATATCCTTAATTCAGAAAAATTATGTAAGTTATATAAGAAAAATAATCACAAAATTATATTGTGTGTGTGTGTAAGATAGAGGGAGGAAGAGAGGGAGAGAAATGGGGCAGCTTCATTTGAAGTTTTTTTTTAGAGTTATATATAATTTTAAAATTAATTGCATTGATTGAGGTGGTTTTTAGTCTACTTAAAGAATAAGTCATGCACTAATCATAAAGTTGTTGAACATGGTGGATAATGAGTTGACCCTCCAAACTGAACATTTTACTATAAAATTACAGTGAGTTACTCATTTAGAAATATACAAATGTATCAAATGAATGAAAGAGCCAATATAGAAACATTCTACCAATTTTGAGTTTTGAAAATGGGCTATCTAAAAGCATTAGAAAAAAAATGGAAGTAATGATACATTTAGCTAACCTCTAGGTAAAAAAAAAAAAGTTGGATACCTACCACACAACCTTTGCCAAAATGTATGAGAGATGAGCTACAAACTATCAGTGCTACGGTAAAAGCACAACAAAACATATGTGAATATATAATTTTGGATCAGGCATTACTTTCAGAAGATTTTAAAGTTACACATCCTAAGTCACAAATTAGAGGCAATCAAGGCAGCAGCAACTTGCAGATCTTTTTTGTTTGCCATTCAAAGGGTTTTTTTTTTAACTATATAATATTTAAACATTATAAAATTTCAAATACAAAAAATAATTAACTAGTGTTTTTTTTTTTTTTGGAAAAACAACCAGACTATCTGGCAAAAATGACTAATACTTCTATAATGCTACCATAAAGTGGAGCTGGTTTCAGGGGCTCCTGTTAGAAAGGGGCAAGAGGTATCCAGTAAATTGTATCCCTCCCATGCTCTGCTTCACTCCTTTTACTTCCAGCCAGTACTCTGTATGCTTTTAAAATTGAGATCCTGGTAGAGATTGTGTTTAAGCAAAATATTATAAATCAATCTAAAGGCAGCAAAAAAATGAAAAAACATTTTTAAGATCTATGATGGCTTAATATCCTTATTACTAAAAACAAATCTCAAGTGAGATAGAAAATAAATAATTCATTACAAAAGTAATCCAAGGCAGAAATGCTAATATCAATAAACATATAAAAACATATTCTGACTCATTAGTTGGTGAAGAAAAATTAACTTTAACTTAAAGCAATGATATTTATCAGTTTAACTTATAAAAATAATTGGCCAAATATGCAAATGTTTTGTAGAGGGATGATTATTGAAATATTGGATAAAGTAAAGAACTGACAGCAAGCATATAACTGACATATATGGTAGATTAAAACAGACAAATAAAGAAAAAGAAGATTGTGAGAATAGGCTCCAGGTTTCTAACTTAAGCAAATAGGTAAAATATGTCATTTCCCCTTGAAATAAGAAACAAATTCATCTTGGGACATGTGAAATCTGTGGCATATGTGAGATGGAATTACCAATTTACTTTTAGATCTATAAGACATTCAGGAGAGAAGTGGACTAAACTATATTGATGTAGGAAAGTAAATGGTAATTGAAAGAGTGAGAAGCTCTTAAACAGGGTAGTACCTTGAGAGACTGAAGTTTTTGTATGAGTGAAAGGAAGGAGGGAGGGAGAGAGAGAGAGAGAGAATACACAAAAGAGGATATATCATGAATTAAAGAATTAAGTTACTTGAGAAGGTGGATAAGATGAAATAGAGATCACAAGTAGAGGATATAGCAGCCTTGATAGTAGAAGAATATTTCTTCCATTGTAATGGGCAGGAAGGAAAAAGGGATGATCATAGAGATGTTTGTAAGGTGATGTCATCAGGTAGAGGGAGTCCTGTTTTCTTTGTTTTGTAGGAACCTTTGATGGAAATTTGAGGAAGGAGAGGTAAAGGTTTGAATGGAGTGGAGAAAGTTTGAAAAATGTTCACTAAGGAGAAATGGAGAAAAGAACTGGCCAAGAAGACAGAAAAGGATTCCAAAAGCACTGAAAGATAGATTAAAGTTAGAAGAGGTTGTTTTATATTTGTATAAATGCGCATGTTTACTCAATTTTTCTCCAACACATATATCACTTTGGGCACAAGCACAAAAAGGCAAGACAGTTGCCAAATGGATGTAATGAAAAAAGCAATTGTGAAAGAATTGAAAAAAAAAAAAAATTGAGGTGTTTGCCAGTAAACTCTGAATTAAGAAAAAATAGAAAGAGACAAGTGAACTGTGTAAAGTAATGGGAACATAGGACTGGGGGCTCAATAAATTGAGGAACACATTCCATGGGAAAAACTAAGATGATTGAAAAGATAGGAGGCCATGGACACAGAAAATGTTCTGAGCTTAGATTATCAGCAGTGGTGGAGATATGTCAAATAATGAGAATTCTAGGTATGTGACTATACATGTGAGTTCCTAGAAAGGCCTGGAGTCATAGGTCACTAGAGATGAAGCCATCTATGAAATAGGAACAAGGACATTGAAGTTTTCATTCCTATATTTTTAAACTCTCCATAATTATGGTAGAATGGATAGAAGAAAAAGAACGCAAGTCAAGCATTAAAGTCTGAATGAAATCAAAAGATGTGATCGAAGGACATATATGTAAATGTCAACAGAATGAAGAGATAGAATGAGGCAGACAAATTGGATTAAAACAGACAAATAAAGAAAAAGGAGTAAACCTTCAAAACTAAAGCTTTAAAATATATTTATTTTTAAAAATCCCTCATGCTAGTGATTTCTCAAGAAATGACAATTTTTTATTAGCCTAGCAATGAAAAAAAATAACGACTTTAGCTTAAGTGATCATTATCCTTCCTTCTTTCTCCACCCCGCCTCTCCTCATTATTTGTTTTCTGCTCTGGAAGTAAGAACTCTTGATAGGAGTTCATTTCATACTGGACATTATTTTTGGGGGGTAGAGGACCACTATGTCTTACATCGTTACAGGTTGGGGGCTTCCTGGATGGAAGACTCTGGGACAGAGTTTAGAGTGCAAAATGGTTTTTAGGGAAGCCCTTGGGGTAAGCCCCTATGACAAGGAGGCAAAGGATGCAGGATTAAGTAGAGGGAGAACTCAAGATGAAATCGTCGTTGGATGATAGCCTTGGTGGACCCCATGGCAAAGCTCTGGAGCTAAAATGACCCATGAGAGGTGCTCTGGTATGGGCCTTTTTTCTGTTGTTATCAGTCATTTCATATGAGCTATCCTAGAAAGGATACAACCTTGGGCCAGACAGATGTCTCCCTCTAAGGCAATCCTGGTGGCTGACAGCTTTCTGCCAACACACGTCCAGAAGATCAGGCAAAATGCTCCTTCTTGAAGAGAAATTTTTCAGTGCAGAAGGACCTATCTATCAAGTGTCATCACACTCATGTTTCATTGAATAGGAATCATAAAAATTACTGATCTTATGTACCTTGTACCTAGCTGCTGGCAATTTAGTTATTGATATGCTCTATCATAAGTGGATGGAGTCATTCATTCGCTAAGATATGAATACATTATGTTAAATGTCACAAATACACCAATGTTATGCTTTGAAATAAAACTTTTAAAGTCTTGATTTTTATGAGATACACCTGATGAGTTGAAACTGACCTGAGATTAATCATTTGTAGCAAACATACCATGAAGAATGAGTAAAAATGCAACATAGACTCAATAAGTACTATAAACTGAATGAAACATGAGAGATTGATACACACAGTCCTATTGAGTGATGATAAATAACAAAGTGGTTATAATTATGTTGTTTTTCAATTTTATAATCAAAATTCCTGTGATTAACTTTTTATCATTCATACTTTTTTTCTAATGTAAGCCTTTTTGAATCTTCCAATTAAGATATTCTAAGTGACTAAACAAGTAATTAGTAGCAAGCAAAAAATAATTAAAGTATGTCTTGAAAACTGTCATTTAGATTTATTTTCAATATGCATTACTTTTTTGTGAACATGTAAGAATACAGATGATCAAAAGTAATATTGATAATATAATAATTTTATGTTAATAAAAATGTCAAAGAAGACTTACTTCCTTAAAAGCTTGATTATTTAAAGTATTTTATAGTTGGTTATGCTAGAGAAGATCACTTCTAACACAAATGAATGAATCACATCATATGTATGCCAAAAGTATCGAAAGTCAGTATGATATGGAAAAGAAATTGAAATAATGACCTGAAGTTCTAATGTAAATCATTTATACAAACCTGCAAAATTGATGTTGGCAAATATAGAAAACGATACTTGTCCTTTTGTTCCTGACCTGAAATTACTCTAGAGTCAAATAAACTTAGAATTGTGCTTCTGAAGTTGTGCCGCTATCATCAGTTTAACTGTGCATTTGTTTTCATCATTAATTCCACAAAACTGATGTTTACGAGTGAATTTAAGTGGTACAGGTGAACAGAAAGCCTGAAGTAGTTTTCTAACACATCTCTCTACCTCTAGTTCTCTATTTCCATTCTTTACTAGATGGCTTACAGTCATTTCAACTTATTAATCTATTTCTTCACTCATTCATTCATTTAATAGCCTTTGTGCAGAGTGTCAGCTGTATTCTAGAGCTATACTTCCAATTACAGTAGCCCTATGTAGCTATTTAAATTTAAGTTAATAAAAAAATAAATTAAATTAAAAATTTAGTTTGATAGCCAAACTAGCCACATTTCAGGTGCTCAGTAGCTACGTGTGGCTGGAGGCTATTGTATTAGCAAGCAAAGATACAGAACTTTTCTATTATCATAAAACGTTCTATTGGTCAGCCCTGTTCTAGTGCCTAGAAATGCAGAGATAGAAGTTGAAATATTTTTCATGAAGGAGACCATTAGAAGAAAGTACAATATAGACATCTTCAAAGTACTTTATGGTAACAAAGAAAAGGCACCTAAATGAAATGGAAGAGGGATGTGGAATCAATAAAATGATGCTCGAATTGGATTTATTTGGTAGCTGAGGGGTTGAAGAGAGGGAATATCCTGTGCAGTGCTTATGGACATGAACAACAAAAATAAGATACTCTCAGAGACATGCAAATAATTTAAAACGGTTAGACTATAAAGTGATCTTGGATGAGGTTGTCCAAATGTGTCTCATGCATGTGTGCATATGCATATGTGTGTGTGTTTCATCTACAAAAGGGGAATAAAAATAACTAACGCTTAAGGTTGATATTAAAATTTAACTATTTTTAATATGTGAAGCACTTAGAAGAGCTCCTGGCATTAGGAAGAATTTATAAATAGTAATAATTAGTATCATTAGCATTATTATATTTTTATTATTATTTTAGAAGATTGGAAGTATGATCTAGGACTTATTACAGAATTAGAAGCAGAGATACATTTCTGATCAGAAAACCACTCACTCAGTGGTATTTAAAGAAGTATTAAACTGAAAACGTTCTGACTCTTTTTCCTTTTTGCGGTACAAGGGGTTGGAAAAGCAGGGCACTGCTTCCAGGAATGCTGCAGGTAGTTGGGGAAACACTAGCAATAAAGAAGAAAATTAGTTTAGAGTATATATAGAGTCAGAATATTTTCCGATTTTTGCATGTAAGTGTGTGATTTTAACTTAAAAATTTCTTTTAACTTGGTAAAAAAAAAAAAAAATTAGAAAAGAAAACGGTGCTTCTACTCTTTTTTTCTGGCCCAACACAATTAAAGTTAAAAATCTTGCAAGAATATCCTAAAACAGACTGTTATAAGAATTCCAGTTGATTTTTTCAGACTTAAGAAGTTGAGGTGGTTTGGCTAAGAGTCAACCAAGAATCAGACATCTTAAATATTTATTCAGACTGAACTTTTAAACCATTTTATGTTGTTCTTTTCCTACTACACTCTAATGATAGAAACCAATCATTTCTTTTTTTTTATTAAGGTAAATATCACCATATAGTTTAATTTTTTAACCTAATTTCTTTATCTTACATTAAACTATGAGAGTGTTGTAATTCTCAATCATTCTGTACTAGTTTTAAAGTAAACAACTTAATTCATTAAGTTATTTTGCTGGGTGATATAACTTCAATAACACATTAAAATGTTCTTTCCTCAAAAAGAATATATTATAAAAGTTTGTGAATTTGATTATTTTTGGTAATTAATTGCAATGAAGTACTTTGTTTTATCTGTGATTCATTGAAAACATGAGGGTTCTGATTTTATATGCAAACTAATTTTAGGGAGTAAAAAGAGCTTGTATTTTTTTTTCCTAAATCATTGGCAATAATTTTATATATCATACTATAGTTGAGGCTACCTTATCAATTATTCCAATCACAATCCCGCACGTCACAGTCCAAAACTGATAAATCAGAATCTGTAGGAAATGGAACATGGTCCTGGGCATTTTTAAAAAGTATCACAAGTAAAATCGATGAGCACCCTTTTAGAGCAATACTTTCTAACCCTAAGAGAATAATTTCTCTGGATGGTAGAGGGAACACTAAAAACTATTTTTATAAATATATAAAATATAATTGAAACAAAAATATTTATGTGCCTTAATCTTAATGTAATTTATATAATAAAATCTTATGTATTTTAAAATATAAATCTTAGTAGTACATGAAATGACATCAATCACATAGCTTGCACTTAAAATAAATATGTTTGGATATGAGAAAAACAAGACAGTATTCACCTGTGTTGACTTTTTAAATTCTTAATCCTTTAAAATAAATAATATAAATGAAGAGCAATTATGAATTTAAAAGTTTAAAATACAGACTGATATAAGTTTGTTGTATTGATTCAGTCACCCAAAGTAATATTTATTTAATTTTCCAAAACAGCGATATTTAGTAAAAAAGTAAATAACGAACTATTCTCAATACATTGAGTATATTCTATATTCTGGAAAATACTTTGTATTTACATCTAAAATATTCTCTGATTATTATAAACATATTTCATCCACATGAATGAGGCATGTTGTCATTTGAAAATTCTTTGTGAAATGGGATGATAATTTTATGGAAATATCTTGAGCATTGAAACTAATATCCCTAATATCGAATTGCTAAGTGATAAGGTTGTCATTCCTATCACGTGTCTAACTGAAAAGACCCCACAAGTTTCTAAAATGTCTCATGGAGCCAGTACCACCCACTTTGAGAACTCTACTTCTTTAAAGGTAATCTGGCTATGGATCGTCATATACATTTTTTTTTCTAGTAACTGACACTCAAGTCAGTGTTTTCTCTGGGATCCTTAAGAAGCTTCTGCTAATTTGGGAGGTGTCGAATCACATGACTGACCTCCAGACTGCAAATTAACCTGACCTGGGACAACTAGTATAATAGATGCTATTGGAACCCCACTCATCCCCTTGGCACCCACAATTCCCATGTATGTCAATAGCGTCCTTCTTTCTGCCTGAAAGCTTTCTTTAGACTCACACACTTTACAGGGTGCAAATGATTTAGATTAGGCTCTTATGAACATCACTCATTCATTGACAGAAGTGAATTAAAGGACAAATGTCCTAACTTCCTTGAATCTTGGATCAGACAATTTGGCAGAGCTTTCCCTCATAACTGAACCTCCATTACCTTCATGGTAACCTGAGTGATTAAAGTACCTTTTGTTAATTTTCTTCCCTATTTTACTTCCCACTACTTTACTGATCCTTCTTGCACTTAACTTACAATCAAATCTTTTTCTTGGAGTATGAATCTAGGAAATTCAACTTAAGACAGTTGGTGAAAGATGGGATTCTGGAATTGGATCACTTGCTGTTCAACTGTCAACAAGGACCTCCTTGCTGATGGTAACAGGGATGATAATAATTCATAGCATCCTGTACCATGCAGCTACTAACATGGATTAGGATGGACACAGGTAGAATGTTAGCAGTGGTTTAGGTAATTGCCCTGAGCTTGAAAGAATGTGTGTGATACTTATTATACAGATGATATTGCTGGTAATTACTAACATCAAATCCTTTCATCAAGAAAGAAAATAACAAACATAAATCAGAAACCAATTAATTTAGAGTACAGTAAAGTATCCTTGACAGAAGTTTAGAAGACCCTTATCTTCTGTAGCTAGGGGTAAAAGTTTGTTGAAAATCAGGCTCTTAAATGTAAGAGATGGTGATGACGAAGGAAGCTGACTTTACAGCCATAACAGATCTCTCGTATTGAAGTCTGAGCCCTGATAAGGAAGTAATGAGAAACTGAGGCCAGGATAGTTGGGTAGAAATGCCAGAGATCTTTAAACCCCTGTGTAGCTCTGGACATTCTAAATAGGCTGAGAAAAGTCCATCTTCCTTACTAGAGGAGTCCAGCTTCATGCTTCTTAGAAATTATGGAAAGACTTCATTGAAGTTAATGCCTGGAAAAATGATTCCTGGCCTCTTTTAATGTGTCTCCACCTCCACTCACTGCCTCTAGGCCAATAGCTATGGTTAAGTCTCACCAGAACTCAAGTGGAAAAGTACAGCTCCTGCAATGGAAAGAAGATTATGCACCAAAGGACCTACAGATCCTGGCTCATATGTACTGACAGGAATCTGAAGAGCATGCTAGGGAATGGATTTTGGGGATGCTGGATGGGGAAGATGAAATAAAAGCTGATTAGAAATTGTTCATGTAAGAGTACTCACTCATAATTTAGAATGCAATAATGCATCAAGAATCCTGAAGCCCTATTATATTTCAAGAACTTTTTCCTTAAGGCTTAGAAGCACCAAGTAAATGAGGCAGAGATGTCAGAACTGCCTAGGCAGAGTATTGAGATAGCAGGCAGAAGACTCAGAAAAGTGAGCATGTTAACATAGATTTATTATAAAGACCAGAAGAACTACCAGTTTACAATGTAGTAGAAAGGCACGGGAATAATTTCTTCCTTAGAGAAATAAGAATTAAATCACTAGTGACATCATATTAATTGAAAGTCAATAGCAGCTGTCCTTTGTGCCCTCTTTATTTTAAAAAGTATATTAATGGAAATAAAATCAAGAATTAATCTACTTGTTGAGGTAATGCTGTTAATAAATAGGTGACTCTTTTAGAAATAAAATATTAAAATGTCAGAAATATTAGAAATACTGCTTTAAAATCTATATCAGTGAAGTTATTTATTGATTCTAAATAATAAAGTTGAGTATTTTATTCAATTTTATTCAGATAGCTCAAACTAAATATTTTAAGTAATGTAAGTCAATTATCTAAAAATATATAATGCCTTAGGACACAGTTTTGGAAAAATTAAAGCAGGCTAAGAAGCAAAATGTTTGAATTATAACTAATAGATTATAGAATATTTTACAAAATTTATTAACTGAAAATAAGTTCATTTTTACAAAATAGATTTTAATACCCATACATCTATAGAACATTACATATTCAAAATATATATCGTAATGTGTCTAGATGAGTTACAGATATCAATAATGTTTCATGTAGTGTTTTATACATGGATATTTTTATTTTTTCATTAATCTTAAAAGAATCTATTAATTATCTCTAAATCTGATGTTTTTAATTCAATAGAACCCATTTATATTTATTGAATATTTACAATGTGCCTGGCTCTTTGCTAAATTTTACATTGATTTTCTTATTTAGTCCTCACATTAACCCGATGATGTAGGCATTATTATTATGGTCAAAAATTTAGAAATAGAAAATGAGGCTAAGAAGGATGAAGTAATTTGCCCAAGATCATATATATATAGCTAGTTGGCTAGTGACTAAACTAGAAGTTGAATCTATATTATTCGACTCCAGCATCAGCATTTAGCTATTATTATGGCTATAAAAGTTTATATTCAATGTGATAATGCCTATGTGAAGTTGTGGATGTCACTCATTCATAGTGTCTTCAGGAGTTGGAGCCGACTCAGTGGCACATAACACGCCCATATTTTATACTTTCTAAATTACTGGAGTATACAAATTATTCAAACAGCGATTTCATATGGTTCATGTGCTAGATTTTTCAACTTGTGTTTCACATCACAGAAATTTGATTTCCAGATAGAAACAAACAAATCAAACAGCCACAGGAGCCCAGAGGACCATTGGCACCATCACCGAGTTTTCCCTCTCCTACAGGCCTGCAATTAAAATGCCTTAGGTCCTTCCTTTATGCTTTTTCACTTCCCAATTCTCATTATAATATCTGCAGTTTAGACTTTATTATAATCTACAACTCGCTTGGTTTAACAAACTCTTAACCATTTCTCTTGCATCAATAATTCATGTCTATTAGAGCTAAAATTGGGAAAATACCCTTATGCTTGAAAACCCCATGGGCTTCTGAAAAAAAAGTGCCCACTTCTCAGCTTGCTGTGAGGGCTTGGCAAGCTCCCTTGTTCTTATTCCCACCGTGTCCCAGCATGCTCTCTGCCAGAGCACTGGATGTCTGCTCCCTGCCTCTGCCATCGATTTGCTCAAGGCACTTTTCCCACCTGGAATGTGCCCCACTTCTCTAAATGTATTCAAATTTTACTCTTTCTTTAGACCTTTATTCAGCCTTTTCCCACAAAGATTTGTCATTTCACGTTAAGCTTTAGGTTTTTTGTTGTTGATGATGTTATTTATGCTTACAATAACATTTTATTTAGATTATTTCTTCAGTCAAATGATTACAGATTCTTAGAAATGGAAAGAACCTAAGTGATTATTTAGTTCCACATGTTTCTTGTGCAGGGAACTGATTCACTCAGTGTAGCAATACTTATATTTATATTTTAATACATTGCTCTCATTTCCAGATATGTACCTTTTTTTCCTCTCACTTTGGTCAAATAGTAGTTACCAAAGAGTTTTTGATTGATTAGTGTCCATACAGTATAAAAACTTAAATATTTTCCTTTGCTAATATATATCAGAATCATGTTGGAGGGCTTGTTAAATCACAGTTGGCCAGGTACCCATCGCCAGAATTTTTGATTCAGTAGGTTTCCGACAGAGTTTGAGAATTTGTATTTCAAACAAGTTCTCAGGTGATATTGATTCAGGGACCATGCTTTGAGAACTACTGGCCTAGGCTATTAACTGATAAATATAAGTACCTATCATAAAAAGCATAACATTTCTGTCCTTGGTATTTCTTTTCCTCTTTATATATTTTTTGAATTTAATATATATTGGCATAATATCAGGAGAAAAAATTACAACACATTTGCTTGTGTTATTTGAGTTTTAGATTACTTGATTTATTATATATAAAAATCACATTTCTTTCTTTTGTAAATTACTAGATCAGTGGATTTATATGCACTATTTGAATAATCCTGAAATTAACAATAAAAAAATGATTTATTCAATTTTAATAAAATTTTCCTTTCCTAGGTTGAAAAAAAGAGACTGACTAGATAAAGGTATTTATCAGAACAATTTACCAATTAGTTTCGTTCTTCGCCACAAAAAGAAATCTGCAAATAGAATGGAATGTTATATCTCTTAGGACTCTCCCAGATGTACAAAGGCCAGTCACAGCAATGCGTAAATGAACACCTAGCAGAAATGATCTCAAGTCATATTAAGAGAATGTTCTGTCCCTGGAATTTTTCATGGCTAATGTACCAAATTCATAACACTTGTCATTTATTCTTATTAAAATTAATAAATAGAAATTGTGAAGTCCCTGTACATCTCTAAAGAAAATCACTCATTTTCAAACGGCAGAGCTATTAGGCAGGTGACAAATACGTGCCTTCTAATACTATTCCTAGAAAAGCTGTATCTAGCATCTGTTATTTATATTTATTTTTATTTTCTACATATGTTCAGATTGCTTTAGATGTGCTGTTGTAAATATAACCAAAGGTTTTTATCTCAGTAGCACCTCCTGGAATAAGTAGAGTTTGCCAAGGAAGCTGGCAAAAATCAGAGCCTGCATCTATTCAGACACTGAGATCTGAGATTCATTTATCTATACATTTCACACCTAACACATGCTTAATAATAGAATAGGAAGAAAAGGTTTTTTTAAAAAGTATAATAATTTATATGTATATATATTTACATATATAGTATATACCTCTGTTTTATTATGAAGCATATCCAAAGCTTCTGTACAAACATCTGTTGAATGCCAGCTCCCCAAATATCAACAAAACAACATATTGAAAAGATAAAACTGAGATTATTGTAGTAAAGAAGAATATTACCTTAACAGAATGTAGGTATCATTTCAGAGAAGGAAGTACAAAGACTAGATACTGAGATTTTGAAGTCTATTCTAAGGCAGGTCTCTCAATGTGGAAGCTTAGATAAGGATCATGATATAACAGTTTAGCATTAGAGGACACAGTAAGGTGAAGATATTGAAGCAAAAAGTCCAAAGACTCTTGGACAGTAAATTCTTGTTTGATGCTTTTCTAGTGGAAAAAAAAATTGATGGGTCTATCAGGAATTTTCTAGGGTAAATAATAAAGTATTTTACCATTTTTATCTTCCTAGGCAAGTGTTTTATGAAATTTTAAAGTTAAATTGATGAATATAGTGAAATTCTGAAGTCATGTTAATGTAGAGTAAGCTGCATAGTTGTTTTGATTCTCAATTCACTGCTAAGTGAAGGATGTCTCTGAACTGGCACTTCAGCTGTGCCTTCTAGGAGCCTGTCTGTCTCTAGTGCAGAATACAATATGAATAATGGACCCCATGGTCATGGGTTGATTCCTACAATTCTGTTTTTGTGATATGTGTCCTTCGGCCAAATAATATTTCATGCGAGATATTCCTGTGGACAGGAAGGGCAAATCTATACTGGGAACATTCGCTATTCTTGTTTGGGCAGATCACTGGCACATCCAAGATGGAAGGAGACTAATGTAACTGACTTGCACTTAAGTGACCAAGTTGGTCTCCTGAAGGAACAATTCCATATCTGGGGCTCAATATTGGTTTCTGTTACTGGAAGATTCAGCATTCAGAGATGTCAGTAGTAGCTACACCAGCTTTTATAAGTAGGAGTCAATGCTATTAGGCCAATGTGTAGCCTCAACCTCTGGCAGTGTGGTCAGTCTGTTCATGTGCCCATTGTGCCAGTGTCATGGTGACTGATGGATGAAGGCTGGCTAACATCAACTGGCCAAACCATTTTGTTTATTTGGTTGTTCAGAGCCACTTTCATGATGAATATATTTTGGTAAATGTTAATGCATGATGCAGAAATCTTTATACTCTGTGTTCATGACCAAATATCTACTCCAGGATTCCCTGTCTCACTCAGATTTTCCATTCTTTTTCTCCAGACCAGTCACAAAAAGCAAGGCCATTGATTACTTCCCAGAAATCTATATATAATCATCTCAGGTCACTTCTATGCTAAATGGGTGATCAGGTACACTGCAACTCTCCAGTATCCATCGCCCATGTGACTGTAATATTTGTCTTACATCCATGTATTCAGCCAATGTACATATAAACCAAATTCGAACTTTTCTTGCTCCTTTAATTGGCTGTATAAAACCCCCTCATGATTATAAGTACTAGCAAAGGGAAGGACTCTGTGTAACTATGGTGAGTGATACGGAATTTCTAGGCACTTGCTCATGCAATTTATTAGCGCATTTTGGTCCTACTCGGATTAAATCTTGGAGTTATCATTTCCAACTCAAAATATTCTGCTGTTGGGCCTGTCCAATTTTTTTTTTTTGTAGCTTGCTCTACATTAACAAAGGACATATGCGATCAAGTGTTTTGTCTCTACTTAGGCCTACTAACAGGCCAGAAGCTGTTTCTCTTGTTTCTTAGAAAGCATTCTCCCCTGTGGATCACATAATCTTACTCTAAATCTCAGGACACTGCATTGTAATTCTCTCACTCAGGCTTTTTATCAAAAATATATAGCATCTTTTCCCACCACTATACATCTCACACCTTAGGTCCAGCAGATCATTTGAGCCAGCAGCAGGACTGCTTTCATGGAAGCCTTGACCAACTGCTGAGCTCTCTTCTACCCCGAGCCTAAGTCAAGGCCGGCAGCTTTGTGTTTCATCCAGTAGTCCTGGCTGTGGAATGGGTTACCTTTACAACAAAAAGTGGCCTACCATGTAGGTGCTGTGCTTTTTTTTTTTTTTTTTTTTTTTAGTTGTAGATTATTTAACACTATCCTAAAATTTTTGGCATTTGCAATGGCTAAAGAACATCATCAATGACATCGAGAATTATGAGATTTTTACTTTTATAAAAAGAGAGATTGGCAAGAAAATGAAGAAGGTCATCCTGTACATGAGTTCAGGATAAACAATTCTAGAATTTCTGAAATGTTATTCTAGGTGTGGGCACATTTGGTGCCCACCTATTATGTCCAGTGTGTTATGCGATGGGACCCTAAGAATTAGTAAGGGAGTTTAAGTCCATTTGCAAAATTAGATATGAAGTCCAGCTATTTCTGATATTAGACCTGATTCCTTAGAGATGTGCGGTGTGTGTGTGTGTGTGTGTGTGAGAGAGAGAGAGAGAGAGAGAGAGAGAGAGAATAGCAGCAGGACATGGTGTGTATTTTATAAAGGAGACAGTGGTTCTGGGGGCAGTAGAGACTAAGTAGGAAATCTCATTCAGAAAGAAAACATGGTTTAGTCTTATCTTTGTTGCTCATGGTTTTCTTTATTAATCCCCCTATCTCTCCCTAAACCCTTATAACTGGCCACTAAAATTCTCAACTATAGCAAAAACACATAGTAATCATCTTCAACTTTCTAATACTCCCAAGCATCTGAGCAGTAAATATGGCATGGAAATAAGCCATTGAAGTAGAAAAGAACTTGACTCAGCCTCTCTCATCTGTAGCATAGCTAGATCTGGTTATATACTAGTATGTTCCTTTCCTACTACTACTTTAACAAATTACTACAAGTAATGGCTAAACAGCACAAATTTAATCTAGTACTCTAGAAGTCAGAATCCAAAATCAGTCTCACTGCTCTAACAGCAAGGTGATTTGTCCTTTTACCTTTGCCAGCCTGCCTATTTCCCTTGGATTATGGTCCCTTACTCTATTTTCAAAGCCATCAGCATAGCATCTTTGAGTTTCTTTCTTTCTCTTTCACTGCCTCCATCATCACCTAACCTTTTACTTTTCTGTACCCAAATCTTCTTTTGCTTCTTTATTATAAGGGTACTTGTGATTATATTTAGGACCCACCCATAGAATCCAGGATAATTAGCCATTATGAGAGTCTCAGTTTAATCATATCTACAAAGTACTTTTCCCCATGTAAGGTAACATTCACAGATTTCAGGAATTAAGACATGGATATATTTGGGGGCCATTATTCAGTTGTGTGCAAAGTTGTCCAATGGGCTCCTTCACTTATATCTACTGCAATTTCTGCTCATGATATTTGATTCACCTGTAGCCATCTCCATGTTGAGAAAGATGCCCTCTAACTAAATACAAACCCAAAAAATTAAAGGAGAGAAAACATATGCAAAATGTTGGATATGTATTTGATCTTGGGTATATATGGATAGAAGACTATTTTAAAGATTTCATCCTTAGTTGCCTTTTGAATTCATTGCCTTTAGATGGCAGTATGAAAAGCGGAAATACAGTGAATAGTTAGGAATCATTTTCCTCAAGCCATAAAATAAATTTCAATTATTATGAGCATCCAAATTAGTAGCTAAAGATAAAATGGTCAATATCTTCTTTCTATTCTTAGCAATAAATTTTCCTGACCCTATAATTTTATTCATCCTTTATAATGTTCTCTAATAGTACAAGAAAGTGTTATATATTGTGCTAAGTATAGAAAGACTTTATACTAGTATAAAACCAGAAAAGACTGACAATCTAAAAAGATATCATTAGCATAGTGAATTCTTTCAGGATTTGAAATAGCATTAAATTTATACTCAAAGTATTAGTGGAATTATCTCTAATGAGAAGACACATTTTAAAAGTTTCTGTAAATTATATACTAATTGAAAATATATTTAGAAAGAGTTTTAAACTAAAGGCACTACACATAACTTATTAGTTGGTATTAACATTGAATATTTATCTACTTACTCTAAAGATGTAACTTAAAAGAATGAGAAAACAAACACAGAAAACATGTTTACTTGCATTAAGAAATGTATTTCATATTTTAAGCCTGTAGAACTATAATACTTTCTCATATGTACCTTTAATGATTTCGAGATTGCCAAGACATGGCCCATTGTTGGAAACAAAGTGGTGAAAAAGAATACCCCAAAACATATGTGTATGTGTGTATGTATAGCAAAGCCAGTCATTATGGTCTACTGAATAAATAACTGAATGAGTAAACATCAGTGCAAAAGAATTTATTGTTCACTTTCATATGAACAAAAGGAAATGTATTTTTTGTTTGTTTATTTTCTTATTTAGAAGCATAATTAAGCATTATTTCACTATACTGGCAAACTTTAATATTTTAAACTTCATAAGATGAATCATTTGGTTTTATAGCAATCTACTCTTATTCTATAATATAGATGGTAGAGATAGCTAACTGATCACCAGATCTATTTCTTTTTTAATTTGTGAACAAAGTTGAGCTATTCTTCCTAACTTACCTTTTAGCTACATGTAGTCATAGGACTCAGTTCCAGCTAGTGAAATGTGAGCAGACTTCTATGTAGGATTCTTTATAGAATCTGTTGTTGGCTAATGCAGATGGGCAAAATGATCTTAGAAGCCATATGTTGATGATGGTAGAGCAGCAAGATGGGAAGGACATGCATTCTATCTTAGAGAAAACCTATCCACTGATTAGGACTTCAGGAAAGTGAGAAATAAGCTACTATCTAGTTTATTAAGCCTTTGTACCCTTATTTGTCACTGTGACTACTATTTCACTAAATAGAATAATTTGCAATTGTTTGCTTGAAATTAAAAATACTGCACAAATAAGCATGTCTTCTGTATAAAAGAAATTAGGCTGGACTAATTGAGTATAAATTATGCATCTGTCTTGAAAAACATAAAAGTATTTTCTTTGTTTTTATAAAAATGGGTTGAAGTTAACAGACGCTAACAAGTTTCTGAGATCAAGAACATCTAAAGTAATTTTGGACATAAAAAAGAAGCAGGATGAAGAGAAAATGTAAAACTAAAGAACTTTTTACAAGCTGACAGATGTTTGTAATTATTTATTAAAACAATAAACCCACCTCATAACTCTCTCAAACTGTTTGCTTACAAAGAGTATGCAAACTCTAGCCTGGGGTTATTAATTTATAAAATCCACCACTCTGAACTCCCTACCTATCTCAACTAAATATTACCAAAGTCTACCTGACAGAGACATGGTCTCCTAATGTATAAGTGAATATGAAATATTTTAGCAGCCTTAATTTTTATCAACCAAGTTTCTAACCAGTGAGATACTTTTTTGGCTTAATCTCAAATGTGTTTGAAATGTTATAAAACATTTACAAAAAGGCATTTTCAGGCCAAACATCACAAAAAGTACATTTCCTAGCACACACTACAAATAACTTTCAAAGATAACAGCTATGAATCAATGGAGATTGATGAAAGTAGCAGGCACTGTAAACACGCAAGCTGGAAAAGGCATGCGTAATGAATCTCCTATTCTTCAAAATGCTTGAGTTTGGATAAAGCTTTTGTAAAAACTTGAATTATAACAATATCAGTTCTCTTGGGCTATTTCTAATAGGAATAAATATAACATGGCATTGCTTTCAATTCCTCATATGGAAAAAACATTGTTTTAGTGTCTAGTGGTGCTGTCATGTATCATCCCACAGATGATAAAACAAATGAATATAAATAAGCAACAAGAAAAAAAAGGCTAACATAATATATACCTAAAGAGAGAAATCAATACAGTCTTCAACATGATTTCCTAAAGATTTTACAAAGTACCGATTTAGTCTTTTGAAAGCTGCCATTAACAGTTTTACAAGAGATATGCTAATCCCACTGCCTGGCAGATGGAATGCTCATTCTCTGGCAAGTGGAAGAGAAGGATCCTTAGCAAATTGCTTGTTACTTCATTGTGATTTTGAAACATCCTCTGGAGAATAACTGTCATCATACTCCTTAATGTTACATTATAACTCATAGATTCTGACACTGTTATTTAGCTGAAACAGCAGGTTATTAGCCAAAGTGCTGTGAGGGTTTATCTCTTGGAGAATTCCAAAAAGCAAATTGATTAAGTAAATAAGCTACAGCATGAAGACAGATCCTAACCCTCTATTGATGATTGACTCTGTCTACAAACTATTTTTTTGTTTGTGTTTATCAAGATCAAGTCATTCAATTTACCAATATGTACATATTGAGTTGTGTATTTACCCAAATGGTAGCTCCATGACATACCTTTTAAAATCATCTATTGGCAAAGTATCAATATCAAAAGAGCTGATTACTCAGGAGAAGCAGCTGTTTCAATCCTCTAGCAGCTCTAATTAGTTGTTATGTGTGACTGTGCTGGCTTCATATAATATAAGCACATTGTGGTTGCTCAATAATGAATTATGAATACTGGAAATAGCAAAATGAAGAGGGTATTATTGGGGCAGCTGATGATTTGAGGAGATATTTTCGGCAAATTCCAAATTAATCATAATGTGCAGATAGAAAAAAAGGAAGAAAAGAACAAGAAAGCTTCCAGATTAATGGAGATAGCCAGTGATATGATGGGGCCAGCTCTTACCAGCTTGTGAGAGCTAATTGTGAAATTTCAAGGGATTTTTTGAACCAATTATTAAACACAGCCATCATTAAAAAAACAAATTACATAAATTTATAGTGAAATAATTATTATAAAATTGTAATAATACTCAAAAGTCATCACTTCCTAATTGTTTTACTACATTTAACTTATTTTCCTCTTAGATTTATTTATGTCTATTGTATCTATAAGGTAGAAATACTGCATGATGGTGTTCAACTGGGTGGGCATTTCTTGCCAATTTTGCATTCCGTGATGACTCATAGATAGCTTGAAATTGGCTATAGTGAGTGTGTTTACACCATGAAAATATGCAAATGCTACAGTTTGGTGTTTAGATATTTGGAGATGTCATCATGCTGTTGCAAATCTACAGTTCTATTCTAGGTCTCTACAAGCATAGAATCTAGGTGCTAAATTCGAAGTTGGCAAATACATGGAAATTCTCAGATGTCACAAGAATTATAATAACAATCACATTGTAGTATTGAATTTACTTAATAAACTATTTTCAAAGACATTCAGATAAGTGCATATATATTTGAAAGCATATCCTAGAGCTTTTCAACTGGCTGTAATTTTATGTAATAAATACTATAAAAATAAGTCTAATAAAAGGTAAAAGTTGTACTTGGAATACAGATAAAACCAACTGTATTTTACAAATCACAGTAATACCAACTTTGTTTTGTAATGACAAAATGTTCATTAAAATGTAGCAAGATAACTTAAATAGCTAAATTTGATAATATAGAAGTATCATTTGGAGTAATACTTCTGTGATAGACACAGATTAAAATTCTTCAAACTCTACTACTAAACTATTTTTTTTCTTTGAGAAACTTAATACGGTTCTAACTTCCGTGCCCCAAGCCTATACAAAAATCTAAATTTCTTCACAATTCTCTTTGAATATTGTTCTAGAAAGTTTGATTTATTTTAGTATTATTTTGGTTGTAAGCCTCTTAGTTATCATGTGTCTGTAGCTAGGAAAGAAAGAGATGTATTTGTGACTTGCTGATAAGTTTAATTATCAGCCAGCTAGGTAGAATTGCATTCCCTGCCTTTCTCTTGAAGTGTAAAAAAGCCCTTTGTTAGGTTGGCCTATAATGCTACTCCAAGGAACACTGTCAGTCCCCTCCCTTGCTTTTCTAACACAGACTGCTGAATCTTTTCTTAGTAGCACTTCCCTGTATACTCTGGTTCCCTTCAATTTCAAAATTATTGCTCAACTAACTTGGCTAATACTATGATGTTTATTTTCTCCAAGATTATTTGTATCTCAATAAAAGATAAACCAATCAGATACCTGCTTTGCACATACCGAGCTGTTTTCTTGTATCCTTTTTCTTTGGTTACTAACAGAATTTTTACCTAGTTCAAATTCTTTGCCTACGCTTTGCTATATGAAGTAATTGGTGCTAACTAAAATCTATTTTGAAGAATTTTTAAGGGATTCAGTTTTTTTAAACATATAAAACTAGTATAGTAACCAGTTTTTAAACATCGAAAAGAAACATGGCCTTCCAAAAAGCCTTTAAAAAAGGAATTTAAAACTACAATTATTTATGTTCTTTTAAGTAATCATAATTGTACTGGGTATTAATAAAAATTGAATTTACTTGAATTCAGTTCATTGACAGGGAAATCATACTATTTCATCCCTCTTCCCCCTTTTTGTTCCTACTTTACACAATACAGCAGTCTACTCTGTACAGAAGACTACATTGTTTCAGTGTACTGTTATTTCGAAACCAGAGATAGGAATGCAAAACAAGTCTATTTAGCATGGATTGTCAAAACAACATCTGGTTTTGACAGATTTTGCTTAAATTGCTGATTGTTCAGCATCTGAAAATACTTTCCTCTTAGTTTTTTTTTTTTTTTTTTACAAACATGAACTTTGCTGCTAAGACTTATCGTAAATAAAATTTATTCTATTCTGGATGTTTTAAATGTGAATTAATTCAAAGACCCACAAACAAAAGGAAAAGAATTCTAGGCAATATATTCAATATGTAAGGATTTAAATTCTCTAGGTTCCAAATTTGGAAATCTGCTCTTCTTTCATGCTGAATAAATTTAGTTAAGAAATGTGTGTGTATGTATTTGTGTGTATTCATTATTTTATGTACAGATTCTAATTCATTGAAAAAAATATCAGATAGATACTATATAATTACATTTCCTTACTATAGTTTGTTCAATGCTCTAGTAGTAAACATATGTTGCTCACTAACAATGTACTAAAACCATTTAGAGTTTGCAAAATTTGTATGCATTTAACTCTCTGAACTCATAAATTGATGGATTAAATCAGTGGTGTTTTAGATTTTTTTCCCCCTCATAGACAGCAAAATAGATATAAACAGAGCCATGGCACAATGATATAAATTTTTTTTTACATGGAATTAACTCAGTCATCTGAGCTTGAAGATTAATCAATAGAAGCTTCCAAAAACTGAAATGCAAAGAGAAAAATAATTTTAAAAAAGAACAGAATACCCAAAAACCTTGAGATAATTTTAGGAGGTGTAATATATGTGTAATTGTAATACTAGAAGGAGAAATGAGAGAACAGAGAAGGAAAAACATTTGAAATAGTAATGGCAAGAACATTTAAAAATTAATGACATATACCAAGCCACGGACGTAGAAAGTTCGAACACCAAACATTATAAAAACCAAAAGCCCCAAAGGTGAGCAATTCATATTAAAACTACAGAAAACTAAAGAAAAGAATTCTTGCAAGAAGTCAAATAAAAAATACACCTTACCTAGGGAACAAGGATAAGAATTACAATGGACTTCAGTGGCATAATAAAAAATATATTGCATCTTTGTTTCTAGTTCCTGAAAGATAGCTCCTAAAACCTTTGAAATGTCCTTAGTGATAGGAGTATCTTTATTATGCTAGTGAAGTGACATATATTATTATATGCATGTGTGTGTACATATGTATACATACATGTATATGTGTTTACATACTTGTGTACACATATGTGTATGTATATATGTATATTTTTAACTAAATGCAATTAATTTCCCTTTGTTACAAATGACAAATATTAGTGAATTATTAAGCTTCCCAAATAAGAATACATATATCTGAATAAACATCCTTTTAAACAGGGTAGTTAGGAGTTATATACTTCTCCATCATTCAAATGTTTGAGACTCTTCTTCAGTAAGTTCTGGAAATAATTTATGATCAACACAAGAAATCATATTGTCACTTATTATTTTGACCTGATAACCAATGGGTTCAAATGACAAGTTCAAATAAAATTAAACATTGCTGTCTAAAAAGTTAATTTTACTCTGGAGGATATACCTACATTAAACACATTCAAAGTAATATACCACAAGTTTTTCAGACTATTCTCTAAAGTAATTTTTAAGAACAATCGTAATGGGATATACATAGGACACAAGTTGGCAGTTCCTACCATACCCTCTTCTCTGCTATGTGACTCTTGCATCTTCATTGTTAGAGCTCCCAAACATTATGGACTATGTGATAATGTTCATTAGTAAGAAATAATCATCATAGGGACATAGAGACACCTATCCATGCTAGGCTGAAACCAAAGTATGTAAATTATGGGTTTCAAGGAGGCTACGTTGCACCATGTGAAAGAGAAGCTGAGAAAGTTGATCAGAAAATTTTTTTAAAAAGGAGAGAGAGAAAATGTATTTTCTGGGTTGTTAGTAGGACTTTCTAATTCATTACTCCAGACTTTACCTTAAATTTGGTCATATCCCTATTCCTTAGGTTCCATGATTACTATAGACTTGTGTACCCCCACCCCAAATTCATGTTAAATCCTAATTCACAGAGGATTGAGTGGAGGTCAAAAAGTACAAACAAACAAACAAACAAAACAAATTTAATCCCCAAAGTAATCCTATTCGGATATGGGGCCTTTGGAGTATTTAGGTCAGGAACCTGGAACTCTTATTTATACAAGAGACCCCAGAGAATTTTTCTGCCCTTTCCACCATGTGTGGCTAGAGTGAAAAGCTGGTTATTTATGAACCAAGAAGTGGGTTCTCACCAGACTGAATCTGTCAGCATGTTGATCTTGGACTTCCTACCCTCCAGAACTGTGAGAAATAATTTTCTACTATTTATAAGCTTCCTAGTCTATGGTATTTCTGTTAGCAGCCCAAATGGACTAAGATGGTGAGTGATACACTGAAGCATAACATAATAAATCCTTCTTTTATGGCTTTAAGTTGTTCAGGTTATCGAGTTGCCAAAGTGTTTTGATTAATCTTAGTCTTCATACTGTAGAGCTTTGCTATTCAAAATATAGTCCATAGATAAGTCCTCATCCATGAAATATTTATTATTGTCAGTGATGACATAAGAGGCATGCACCAGATTATAAACCAATTACTTCATTAAGTATAGTATTTAGTTCAGCAGACTTTAAATTTTTTCATAGCAAAACTTGATCTCAAAGAAGGAAGCAGGGAATTGATTTATGTTCTGGCACAAAGTCCTTATCATCTTGCAAATGTGTAATAGATCACATAAAGAAATTGAATTAGTAATTTAAAACTGTCCCACGAAAATAAAGCCCAGGCCCAGATTTTTTCCTGGTGAAGTCAGTCAAAAATTTCAAGAGAAAATAATAATACCAATTCTTTACAAATTCTTCCAGAAAAGAGAGGAAGAGAGAATACTTCCCAGCTCACTCTACAAAGCCAACATTACCCTAATACAAAAGCCAGACTAAGATGTTACAAAAAAAAAACTAGAAAAAAAATCATGATATATTAATTATCTTCATATACTTCACAAGAAAGTATGAATTTCTCATTACATTTGTGCATGTCTCATTTTCTTCTCCTCAAAACAAACCAAGGCCCAATCATTTTTGTATAATGTTTAGTTTTTCACATTTATATAATTCATTAGGAATATCATACAGCTTTCAAGTTTTCTTTGTACTTCTTAAGAAATGTGATTTTTTTTTAATTTTAAATTTTAAAATTTAAGATTCCAAAAATGTAGATATTTTTCTGTTAGTCATTACCACTCACCTATATGATAGATTTCTGTTTTCCATGATTAAGAGTTCTTGATTCACTTATCAGTTACAATAATAATGATGTTAACTTGTTTGAAATAAACTAGGTCTTCTTGATTTTTCAATTAGATGTTCAATTAGATGTTAAATAGGCATTTCACATTAAGACCATCCTAATGATTGAAAAAAGTTACTATTAATGTAGCTTTCCTAAGCACATCTTACTTATTAAGACAAAAATTAGTGTTTTATATATTAATAGAAAAGAAATGTTTCCAACATATTCTGTAAAAAGTGTACTATTTTTATTGTTTTCTTTTAACATTTGCAAACTTTACATATTTAGTACCACTCAGTATAATTTAGATATTTAGACCAGGAAATAAGGAAAAGAAATCAAGCTGTATTCACTTTACTTTATTCATTTATACTGATTCTACTCTGAGTTTTTGTTTAGGAACAAAAATGTTTGAAGAATTAATCAGAAAATTCAATTACAATGAATAAACAACTATTGAGGCAGTGAAAAATAGAGTTTAGATTCCAGGCAAGGAAAAATCTGAGAAATTAGGAGCGTCAGAGAATAAGGAAAAGTCCACTTTCAAGTGATCAAAGAAAATATCAGCCAACCATAAATCTGCACTCAGTAAAAATATTACTCCAAAATGAAAGTAAATGAAGATAATTTCAGAAAAAACAAAAACAAAAACAGGATTTCTATCCAGAAAAACTCGTCTAAAAAAATACTTAACAGGAGATTTTTCAGGAAGAAGGAAAATGATCTCCATAAGAAACACTGAATTGCTGGAAGAAAAAAAAAAGTCTGAATATGTAGGTAATATAGAAGACTAATAACTATACAAAATGAGAAAATGATATGCTATCTGATTTGAAATATATAGAAATTAACACATGACGAGAATAACATAAAAAATGAGGAGGCGAATAGAGTTGAAAGTAGTCTACCATTAACAGGAAATTGGTAAAACAATTTGTTTTGCTGAATTTAAAATGTTCTATGCTTTTATCAATAGAGGGAAATTGGTTGGAAAAATTAATTTTAATAGACTATAATAAATACAAGGAGGCCATATCAGTCAGAGTCTAGTGAGAAAACAGAACCCGCATCATTTGTTTTAATGCAGATAATTTAATTCAAAAATTTAATAAAAAGAACAGCTATATCTCAATGTGTATTAGTTGGAATTCTCCAGAGAAACAGAACCAGTGTTTATCAATAGATCTTAATAGGTATAAGGAAATATGTTTGCATATGCATATAGAAAGATTTATTATAAGGAATTGGCTTACATAGTTATGGAATGCTGAAAATTCCCCCAAGACCTGCTGTCTGCAAGCTGGAGACTCAGAAGAACTAGTGATATAGTCCCAGTCAGTATAAAGGCATGAGAACCAGGAGAAATTTTTTCATTGGTTTAAGTTCTGCCTGAGTGCAGGAGACTGATGTCCCAGCTTGAAAACAATCAAGCAGCGAGAGCAAAACCCCTTTCTCATCCTCTCGTTCTGTTCAAGCTGTTCAGATTGAATGAGGCAAAACTACTTTGGGGAGAGCAATCTGCTTTCCTCAGTCTACCAATTTAAATGTTAATTTCCAGAAACACCCTCACAGACATATCCAGAATAATATTTAACCAAATATACCTGGTACATGTGGCCCAGAAAAGTTGACACATAAAATTAATTATCACACAATGAATATTTTTATACCTCTTTTCTAACTTCCATGAGATATCACTAGCTTGTAAATGCTGGGAAGACATTTGCATATCTATAGTTTCTACAAATTTATCTGTACATACGCTTATCATAGTAGCAATATGATAAATATTTTCAAGTAAATTGATGACTGATATTTGGCTCTTAGATTTATTTTTATACTGAGAAATTTCAACACAAGGGCTGCTAAACCACCGAAAGTAAATGAGCTATAGGGCCTCTGAAGTGTCTGTCTCCCTGGCTTTGTGATCCTATAGAAAATTTTATCAATAGATGTTAATCTTGAATATTTGGTAAATGACTCTTTGGGGCAACTTCTATAAAAAATAAAGAATTTAAATTCTATCAAATGTTTAATTTCAACAAATTTATTTTTAATAAAATTATAATTGTTTTCAAAGTTCTGAAACTCCTCAGTCACAGTTGTATCTTCCTTATAATAAGACTTATTTTGTTCATATCATATCATGTCAGTATCACCTTCACTACAAAAACACGTGGTTTCAACAAAGAATAACTTTTTTTAATTCTACAAAATTTGGGCGTAGTATAATACAGTAGCAAATAATTATTATTGCCTTAGGAATTCAATTATTATGACCTTAGGTTTGTCACACTTGCAGTGACTCACTTTTCCTACCAACCAAATAGGAGCACTTTATAACTACTTTTGCCTGTAAATGAAATGTTAAAATAAATCACATGTTATGAGAAGTCCATGAAATTCATTTGCATGGGATTGTCATATGAATTCTATTCAAAATTAATTTATTATAATTAAAAATCAAAATAGAAAACATTCTGTTGTCCTTGAATGCCTACAATAAAATGCATATTTTTTGTTGTTAAGCATTAAAGTCTCATTAGCTATTATTAAATGCACCAGACATAACATCACTAAGCAAGTGTCAAGTGTAATGGAAGAATTGTGTTTCTGCCAAACATCTTTTTTTGCCATCATCGTTACTAATCCATATTTTGTTTAATAAATGGCTATTCCATTTGTAAGACAAGTGTTTCAGATACATTTGTCAAGGTTCTAGAAAAATGAAAAAAGAAGCATAAAACAATTTCTATTACACTCCAGGTGTATTCAATAGCTGAGATGAGCAGGAAATGCTAGCAGCCTTTTCTTAATTCAGATAACAGTTTTATTTATTTCTTTCTCTTAGTCATGCAAGGCTGGCATATTTATTTTTCTATTGCAGTAGTGAGCTACGTTTGCATTTTCCATCACTTTAAGATTGAATGGAGAACACTCGAAGAATAAGCTTACCTTTTGCAGACATCTGAAAGAAAAGGTAGCGATTTGATCTGGCATCGGAAAAGATTAACTTCTAGACAGTCAATGTCTGCCAAGATGAGGAAAATCTATCCTGCTCTGCGGTTAGAAATAACCTTCTAGTCACCATATGTATTTACTATTCTGACTAAAATTGAATAATATCAAAGACTTCTGAAAGTGACATTCTTCTGTGGGTAATAATGGTATATTTTTAAATGTCAAACTCCAAATTAATCATTTTATTGTAAAATAGAGAATAAATCTGCCCTGAAGGAAAGGATTTGGCTACTCTTTCTGGCGCTGATCTGGAATGGAATATCCATGGGGTGAACACATATCCTATTTTTTCCTGGAGCATTTCAAGTTATTCTGATGTCCCGATGTAAATATCAATAGTGTCCCCTTTTTACAAAAGTATTCCAATCTAGATGATAAAATATATTTTTGAACCAGGCTAAAGACACAGACCCATACCTACTACCTCTCCCTTCTGTGTGTCTTACATTTTCAGTAATCACCAATGGAGATGTTCTCTTCAGCTAAATTAAAAATAATTCTATCACAAAGATTTGGGGCATCATTTGTGTTTGATGTGCCTACTATGTGCTTCCACAGCAACCAGCACTTCCCTGTAACTTACTAACAGAAGATTGTAATGAACTGTTCACTTACCTCTCTCCTACAATGAAATCTGAATCTCATGATGGCATTAGGAGTGCTATGAAATACTGTGTCACAGGTATTTGGCACAATGTCTGGTGTAGAATAAGATCTCAATGAATGTTTGATGAAAATGTGAATGAAATAAATTGTATTTAGAGTTAAACATGTAATTGCTTTTTACCTCATTGTTAAACAGGTTACCAAGCCTTTATCTTGTTTACTGGATGTTGATTCTCTTCAAGTAAATCTTTGCCTCATGCTCAAGAAAAGTCAATTGACTGAAATATTTTTATTTGTTTACTCTGTTTTGTTAGATATAGTTGTTGAGGTCTCTTTGAAGTATTGACTTGCAAAGTAAGTTTCTAAAAATGTGTAAATAACCAGTCATTCTCCATTTCTTCAAAATATTTACCTTGCTTCTTAAATACCCTTTACCTTAGAAAGGAAAAATGCTGCTTAGAAATATTCACTCGTTATGTCCAATTTCCAAAGGCGATTATTACCATGTTCATCTGAAATTAGATTTATCCCATTTGCATTTAAAAGAAAGCTATGCTTACTACTATTTACCACTCAATTATGAACTCTATATATATCAAAGGAGAGTGTGACATTGACAGAATTTCACTCAGAAACTAAAGATATTACTATATAAACAAGTTAAACTTAAGTCTTCAAAACGCATTGAGGAATATGAGACTTTAGTTTAATGCTGTCATTAGAAGTAATTGGAAATCAAAAATAGCATCTTATTGAATCAAAAAAGTGATCACATTTATATGATTTAAAGATTAAGGTAACATATTTTCATTCTTATCTTTGTTTTATTAGCTTGAAAGCTTTTCAAAATAGCCAGGCTTTTCTGGGACATTACATAACATCACAATGCTATTGATTTCCTCTAGATCTGTAAAATAAATACTAATCGATTTTGAAATAAAGCTTTAGTGTTACGTAATTCTCTTTCAGCTTCCCAAGTCGGTGAATCTTTTACATGATATTTCGTCATACTGCTACACAAAGGCACTCAAGCCATAGTTTTTTTGTGTTGTTATGTTTTTTATGTTTTGTTTCATAACAGGGCTCTAAGCTCTCAATTCAGGTGAGGTTTCTATTGCAGAACTGAAAGCCCAAGCAGCTTGGAGAAAATCTTGACTATTCAACATACTATTTCAAATTTTATTGTGACATTATCTAAAGGTTTTACTTCAATGTCCCAAACCAATGAATAGATAATATCCCATTAATCAGTCACAAAGGAACACTAATTCTGCCACTTAAAAATCTAACAGCGATGGGAAAAAAAAGTTTGGCAGAAACACAATTCTTCCAGTATACTTGACATTTGCTTAGTGGTGACATATGTATGGGAAAGATACATTTAAAGGTTTTACAAAATGGATAAGGCCTCTGAATTTAATCCTTCAGGGAATAAATAGCTGTCAAATTGCAGCCTTGCTTTGTAGAATAGGTATAGTCTTGGGGCAAATGATGTAAGTGGATTTTATATATCTATAAATGGAATATTATAAATTAGAAAATTTTAAAATATGTATATACAAAAAGAGCACAATATTTAAAGCCTTTGATCGTTCTTTTGAAAATAATTAGCACTGATATGTTATATAGCATTTCCTCAATTCTGAATTAAGTTGCACATTTTATTTATTTATTTTAAAATTTTAATTAGTTTCAAGCATACAGTATATTGGTTAGACATCTATATAGTTAGGAAAATGATCCCCCCAATTGCTCCCTCCCTCCCCTGACCCTCCACCTAGCCAACATATTAATGCTAATTGTATTCCTCATGCTATGCTTTCCATCCGCATCCCCGTGTCCATCAGTCAGCTACTAACTTGTACTTCTTTAACCCTTCACCCTATTCTCCCAGCCCCCCATACTCCCTTCCTCTCTGTCCATCACCAAATTGTCCACTATATTTGTTTGCCTGTTTTTGATTAGTTTGTTCTTTTTATTCCTTAAATTTTGCATAAAAATGAAATCATATAGTGTTTATCTTTCTACGTCTGACTTAAATACCTTCTAGGTTCATCACAGCAATATCTTTTTTCATTCTCTTCCTTTACATATGTAGGGGTCTTGTTTTCTTATCCTTTTAGCCACTCTATCCCTTGGTTGGAACACTTAATTCTTTTCCATTTAAGGTATTTATTAATAGGAATGTAGTTGTTAACATTCTTTATTCCTATTTTTGATACATGTTTTTCTTCTTAAAGTAGTCTCTTTAAAAATTTCCTGTAATTTTGGCTTGGTGGTGATAAATTCCTTTAGTTTACTTTTGTCTGGGAAGCTCTTTATTTGTCCTTCAACTCTAAATGATAGCTTTGCTGGATAAATTATTCTTGGTTGTATATCCTGGGTCTTCATTCTTTCGAATATTTTTTGACAAGCCCTTCTGTCCTGCATAGTCTCTCTTGAGATATCAGCTGCCAGTAGTATGGGTGTTCCCTTATATGTAATTATTTGTTTTTCTCTTGCTGCTTTTAGAATTTTTTCTTTGTATTTAACCTTTGGCATTTTAATTATGATGTGTCTCGGTGTGGGCCTCTTTGGATCCCTGATTTTGGGAATCCTCTGAGCTTCCTGGGATTTTACGTCCATTTCCTTCACCAGGTTAGGGAAGTTTTCTATCATTATTTCTTCAAACAGCTGTTCGACATCTTGATTTTCTTTATTTACGCCGATCAGACGAATATTTGGAGCTTTAATAGTGTCTCATATTCTCCTTAAATCATTTTTATAGTCTTGGCCTCTTTTTTCTTGCTGTTCTGTTTGAGTGTCCTGATTGGCTTTTCCATCCGCTAGATAGGGCATGTGATCCTCTTCTTTATTCACTTTGTTTATTCCATTTAGTATACTTCTCATCTCAGATGTGTTCTCAATTTCAGACTGGTTCCTTCTTATAATCTCCATTTCCATTTTTATCTCTTTGTTGGAGCTCTCTACACTTCCCAAAAGTTCATTGAGCATCTTTATAACTAGCGTTTTGAACTCTGCATCTTTTAGATTACTTGACTCCATTATATCTGGATCTCTGTTCTGTTCTATCATATGGTTTCTGTTTCTTTGTCTTTCCATTTTGGCTACCTTCCTGTGTCTGTTTCTATGTACTAAGCAAAGCTCCTAAGTCTCCCGGTCTTATTAGTGTGAATTTGTAAAGTAGGTATCCAGTGGCACAGTCCTGAGAGACGCTCAGCTACAGGCCAAATTTAGCTAAAGCCTCTGCTCTTCCAGGGCCACCTGTTAAGATTCAGCAAGCAATCCACAGATGCTGTGCTTATAGTTGCCTCAAAAGGCCACTCCAGAAACCGAGACCAGCTACCTCCAGTGTGTGTCTAGGTGCTGCTCAGCAAGGAGCACCTGACTTGCTGAGGATACACCTAGATGTGGCTTGGGTGGGGCCTGGGTTGGGGAAGGTGGGGCCTGGGTTGGGGTAGGTGAGGTTTCAGGGAATCCTCTGGGAGGAGCGACCTCTGTTATTAAGTTTGATGACGTCACAGCTATTGCGGCGCTGTGTCTGTGCACTGGAAGAGGGGAGGGTTCAACAGGGAACAATGGATATCGAATGCACTTCTGTACAGAGCAAGTCTCACCTAGACCCTCACACCGACAACATCTCACTGTAAGTCTCTCGTGCTGCCTGCACGCATTCAATCGGGCACTGGTTCCCAGAGCGAAAAGGTCCATCACCGCAAAAATTTGCTCGTGGATGCGGCTCCTTTAAGAGGCTTCTGCTGAGGCAGCCTCCGTCTCACTCAGCTGCTCGGGACTGGCAACCCCGCGTCCTGGCCTCATCCTACTTTCTGCAGTTGCAGGGTGCTTTCTTGGATTTCTTTCTAGTTGTATGGTTTGTTCATCTAGATCCCAGGCGATTTTTCTTTGCTGCTTCTCCTTATTTCCGTCACAACTTTGATTTGGTTGCCAGAGGGTTGAACAGAGCCTCTATCATTTATGCCATTTTTTTCTTCCTAAGTTGCACATTTTTTCCACATTTAACAGTTCTGATATCAGGATAGTCTTTTTTTTTTTTTTTTTTGGTGGTTATATTAACTTTAAATTTAGTGCTTAAATTTCTGTATCTAAGCAGATTTTTATTATCTCCTAAGGGAATAGATTATTTGGATTGTTCATTGAGTGAGTCTCTGCCTCAGGCTGATTTGGGAGCCCAAATGTCAACATGGTGTCTGGCTCTCACCTAGAAAGACAAAAATTTAAGGCCTAGATCAAACCATCATCAGGGAAGTAAGAGAAAAGGTCCATATTCTGATTCCAGTTTTGACGTGTCCTTTTTTTTTCTTTCCAAGGTAGCCAAATTTAGATTCATTTTTACACATATCCTACCAAGAAATGACTAGGAATAAATAGACCAACATAACCTGTAAAATGCCTGAAATTAATTGAAACTACATTCTTGAAAATTTAATTTAATACTGTGATTTCTATTATTCTATCAACTACTGAAAACTTAGAATTTAGGCAATCTTGAAATTATCCACAAAAAATATTACCAGAGATGATATTTCTCCTAGAAATATTTCAAGGGTAGGTTGTGGTGCCAAAGTACTTGTCCACATGTATTAGGGAATATTGTAGTTACCAGAAGAGATACAATGAAAGAACAGGTACTCACCCCTGATGCTCACATGCCATCTCTATTACTCAGACGGAAAAAGCAAAATGATAGTCAAAAATAATGTCAAGTACATTTAAATGTTTTCAACTGATGTTTTAAAAAAAGAGAGAAGAAAGTGGCATCTGGAGATAGAGTTGTTATTATGTGCTAAGTGAACTGTCGCAATTTTGGGAGGTATTGTTATGGGTGTAAATAGGAGAATCCAACCTAAGCAGGTGATACAAATATATATATATATTTTTTTTCCTCCGAAATATATATACTCTCTTAATAAATTTCATATATATCACACAGCAGTCTTAGCTGTAGTCAGCATGTTGTGCATTACATAAAATATATAGTTTTCCTCCGAAAACAGAAGAATTGAAACTAGGCTGGAATCAGCATGAATTAAAGAATTCTGCTTATAGCTTGCACAAAGTTCACATTGTGTCTATATTTAATGTAATCAGTAGCTCCTTCTTTGTAAATTAAAAATAAATCCCCTTTGCCTAGTAATGTTTAAAAGAAGAGAAAGAACACCCTGTCTCTCTAAAATGTAATTAGTCTTTCAGTATGTTTCTTTCAACATCTTGTCCCTAGAAACATGGAAATGAAGGGAGAAAGCTGTCATACTCCATTGATCCAACTGGTAACAATAAGTTCTTAGCTAATTGAATTGGCCCCAAGCACCAAGTAAATTTACAACTGTGAAATCCCTACTAATTTCAAGTCCTTTTAAATTTTACAGCTCCAAATAAATTTTTAAAAGTTAAAAAATAATGAAAATTTTGAAGGGTCATTATTTAACATTGTGATATATTTAAAAATTCAAACATTAATACATGAAGAAGGTACTGAAATGAAAATCAGGTGACTAGTTTTGTAGACCCCAGATTTACATAATTCAGAGAGCTTGATAAATGTGACTTTAAACGAGAATTTTCATAAGACTATTTCTTGGAATAGTATCCATGCATACTACTCCTCTTTGGGAAAAATGGCATGGTCAGAATTCTTTGGAACTACTATATACTTTATCCACCTGATGGTAAGGAAACCTGTTAATAATGTTTATGTTGAACATGGCTTCTCCAAATATGTTTTAATCTAAATATTTTTTATTCAATATATAAAACAATTCTAAGCATTAGTAGATTTACTCAATCCCTTTTTGAAAAAAAAAAATATTTTTTGGTATCAAGGACACAAATTTTTTGGATCACTCTTCATCACCACCTATAGTTACTCCTCAGGTGATCTCAGAGAGTTCCATACATTAAATAGCATCTATTAAAAATATTAGACCCACATTTATATAGCCAGTGCCAAAAATTATCCTACTCAAAACTGACATGTTTAACAGACATGTCAATCTTATAGCTAAACTGAAATATCATTAAGTATCCAAAATCTGTTTTCTCCTCAACCCCACAATTTTCCTAATCATAGAATCTACCATCATTCTACTTCATTAAAATATTAAGGTTAAAACAAAACAAACAAAAAATTAGGGTCATTTATTCTGCAAAATACCTAGTAACCTATATCCAATTAATGAATTCAGAAAATCAATTTCAGCTCTACAGTCAAAACACACCCTATATCTGATGACTCTAAAGAAGTCCTTTGCTGTTACTTCATCCAGTCACCACTTGCCTGAACCATAGCAGTAGACTCTTAACTAGTCTTTTTTCTTTCACTTTTTTCCCTAGTGAAATCTATACAGAAGAGATAGTGTAGATCTTTTGATATATAAATTACTTGTTACTCTCCTAACTCGTTCTTTGAAGACACTGTGTAGTGACCAAAAGTAGACAGAAAATTGGAAGTTAACCTTAATGAAAGAGAACTACATTAGATAACAGTAACATGTATATGGCTTTTTGCCTGAAAGTGTTCCCTTTAGCACAGGGTAGCCAGAATTGAAAGCTGTAATGATGAAAAGGAGATCTATATCTTTAATTACTTACATTAGAAAAAAATGTTTTAAGTGTAGGATCTAAGTTGTACCCGAAGAAGTTTAAAAAAGATGACCAAATAAATCCAAAATAAGCGAAAGAAAGAAAATAATGAACACAAGAATAGTGAAATGGGAAATGTTCAAACAATAGAAAAAAATTAACAAAATTAGTAATTTACTCTTTAAAAAGATTAATAAAACTAATAAATTTTAGGAGTAAAAAATACCAAGAAAGGGAAAAAATATCAATTATTACTATCAAGAAAGAAAGGGAAGATAACACTATAGATCCTGTAAATATCAAAAGAATAATGAAACATTTTAAATAAGATAACACATTCTATGACTTAAATAGTCATTTTTTTTTTGAAAAAGTGAATTGAAAATCTGAATAAGTCTATCTATTAAAGAAACTAAATTTATTATCAAAAAGTTTCCATAGTGAATTCTAGTCTCAAAATGTGTTTAAGCATTTATTTAGGTAAAAATGTCAATCTTACACAACTACTTTCTGAAAATTGAGTAGTAAACATTTCCTATCTTTTAATGAGGACAGCATATCTCATACCAAAACCAGGTAAAGACATTGTAAAAAAAGAAAAATTGCAGAAAATTACTCTTTATAAATATAGATGTAAAATTCCTTAACAAAACATTGGCAAATTAAATCCAGTACTGTGTTAAAGGGACAATTTCTTATGATGAAGTGAGTTTATTCTAGGAATACAGAGTTGGTTTAATTTGAAAAAATCAATCAAAGTAATTAACCATATTAACATATTAAAAAAGAAAACTCATATAGGTATCTCAATAAATGTAGAAAAAGCATTTGACAAAATTCAATGCCTATTTAGGATTAAAATTTCAGAAACCTAGGTATAGAAGGAAACTTTCTCAGCCTAATTAAAATATAACATGGTTGATAAGTGTGGATGACTGAATGAACACTTCCCCCTCAGAATGGGAACAAAGTAGGGAAGTCCATTTTTACCATTTCTATTCAACATTTTTCTTGAGGCCCTAACCATTGAAATAAGAAAATGAGATAAAATAGAATAATGAAGATTGTGAAGGAAAAAGTAAAACTGTTTTTATCTGTAGACACTATTTATGCAGAAAATCCTAAGAAATCTAAAAAAGTAGAAAAAATGGGTGAATTTATCAAATTTGCAAAATACAAAATCTTACTAGCAAAACCTACCTGAATTTCTTGATTCCAGCAGCAAGTAATTGGAAAATAAAAATAAAAGCATTCCTTTAAAATAAGGTAGAAAATCATAAAGTATCAAACTCATAGGAAAGTTTTAACTAAGTTGTGGAAAGACTTTAAAATATAGCTAAATAAATTGAAATATAAGCCCTATTCAAAGGATAGGAGATCCAGTGTTGCCAAGATGTAAATTTCCAAAACAAAATTGAATAGAAATATAATGAAATTCTAATCATGAACCCAATGGACTTTTTTTTTTGTGTGGAAATTGAAAAGATGTTTCAAAAATGCATATGAGAATGAAAACAAACTAAAATAGCCAAAACAATTATGAAAAAAGAAATAAGATATGAAGACTCACATAACTAAATTCCAAGAATTAGCATATAGCTTCAGTAATTAAGATGGTGTGGTTTTTCATAAAGATAGAAATATGGATCATGGAACAGAAGATGCAAAGGGCCTAGAAACAAAGACAGACCATTAGCAAGGAAGATAACAGAGCAGAGCTGGGCAATCAAAAGCCCAAAGCCAGTTCTAACTCACTGGCTGTTTTGGTTAGCCCATGACCTAAGTAAGGTTTTTACATTTTAAAATGGTTCAAAAATATAAAGAGAAAATTTATGACAAAAAGTTATATAAAATTCACATTTCATTATCTATAAGTAAAGATTTATTGACATAGCCATATTAATTTACTTACATATAGTCCTTAATATAGTGGGCCAAGTTGAGAAATGTGCAGAGTCCATATGGCTGGCATAGCCTAATATATCTACTACTTGGTCCTTTACAGAAAATATTTTCCAACCCTTGACTAGAGGCTTGATTCTTTTCTTTTTTTTAATAGTGTTCTTCACTAAGAGCAACCAGAGAAACTTGTAGAAGAGATTTAATCAGATCTGGGGCAGGAAAAAATTTTAAGATAAGCCTGGTACATCTTGCACTATAAAGTAAGAAAGTGCTTGAAGAATAATGAAGATATTATCAAAAAAAAGTACATGAGCCAGCTTGAAGTAGTTCCCTGTGACCAAATGTGAAATATTTTGAATATCAAATTAAATAATGATCATCATACATTATAACTTATTGAATAAAGTAAGAAATCACAATTCCATGCTGCAAATGAATGAATGAAGAAGCAAAGTTATTTACATAGGAGAATGTGAACTAATAAATCTAGAAAGAAAGATGGAGTTAGAAAATCATACATTGTCAAACTTAATGCTAAAATTTTGAATAAGATTGGGATATTTATTTAGTTTCAAAGCATCTCCCCACAAATGATTGGTTTTAAAGGGAGAAATAGAAACTTTGCAGTCAGGAAAAGTGATGGACATCATTTAACAAATTAATCAAAATTAACATAAAAAATATTGGGACAAAACAAGATCATATGTTTTTGATATGATGCACTGAGGAGGACCCATCATATCTGAAAGGTATTCCCGTAAATAATGTGTAATTTGATCCTATTCATGAACTAACATCAGATAAATCCAAACTGGAGACTTTTTGTAAAATAACTGACCGATAAATCCAAACTGGAGACTTTTTGTAAAAAAACTGACAAGGTTGCGAAGGACAATAGAAAGCTGTATGACTGTTCTAGATTAAAGAAGAGTAAAAAGACAAGATAACTAAATGCAATATATGATCATGTATTAGTTCCTAAATTGAAAGAAAAATAGTTGGAAAAATCATTACTGCGACAATTGACTAAATTAAAACATGTACCATGGATTGCCAAAGAGCCTCCGCAACAACATTGCTTCTCAAGTACATTCTTAGATGGCTTGCTTTGGCTCATACAATGACCTCTGCCTATAATACCTTTCTTTTAATAGTGTAGATGCAAATGAAATGCCATTTTTTCTTTGAAAGTTCTCCTAACTCTTCCAGGCAGTTAGATTATTTCTCCTCAAAGCTTTCATGCTAACCTTGTGCATCTTTCTAATAGTACTTAGCATATTATATTTTGAATTGTGTTTACATTAGTGTCTCCCATTGGTGTTATCTTAGAGATAGGGCCATACTTGACCATTGGCCTTGTAGGCGTTAACTTTAGCCCATTGATCGTCACAAACGATATACATGCTTAGGTTGTTGTTGCTGGGCTCTTTTTCAGCAATAATATTAACTAAAACAGCAATAAATGACATGTCAGATATTGCTTTACTTCTTTAGACATTTGAAAATTTGTTATGTTATCACATTAGGAAAATCAACATTCTCAACAGAAGAGTCAGATAACTAATTTCCAGAATTCACTCATGCAAAAACATCAACCATCCAGCAGTCAGTCAAAAATACAAGGAAAAAGACTTTTGAATTGACATAAAGTTCAAGAACTTTATTGATAAACGAACAAATATGCAATATATGAACAGCAGAACCTCCTGGTACCCACTAATTATTTATTATTATTTTGGATAAAATTCTGTCATATTTCTTTTACAACTGAAGAACAGAAAAGTATTTAGAATGTGTAGAGTAATTGCTAGAACTAGATGTACTAGTTCTAGTTCTGATAGCTAGGGTTCAGATAAAGAGGGAAAACAAAGGATAACCATGAAAATAAACCTTAAAATGTATAAAGCATTTACTATAGAAGTTAGTTATTCAAAATACTTGATTATTCCCTGAAGTAATGAATTGAGCATATACTGACTGCTTAAAGAGTAAAGTTTACAATATGTTTTGGACATATTTCCAGCAGGAACAGAAAATGAAACTTTATTTGTGCTTAGAAGCATAAGCTTTTATTTTTAAAAAATTTAATCAATGCAAAATGGTTCATCAAATTCTATATAAAGCTTTATGGCTGATATTATGAGATTAATTGGATCTGTTGTTCCTTATAAAAGAGATACTTTAGTTAAATATTCTAAGAAAATTATTTCCAGCAATACAACTGGCTTTTATTTTTATAAGGAAGCACATTTATTTTGAAATCCAGGAGACTTTCAAAGAAAAGCAGTATAGCAGAACTAATGATTTCTAGGAATAGCATCTTATTTTAAAAATATTCATATGAAACTGTGTACATTTCATGGCTTTAGAGGGGAGCATTTCAAAATAATGAACTATGAAATGGCAAACTTTAACCACTCCCTAGTCTTTTAGATAGAAAATTATTTCCCTTAGGCATTTGATAGTATTAGACCAACCACTACAGACTAGTCCTAAAGTAGGTAATATTTTGAATTTTATTTTTTTAGAAAAATCTCATAACTAAATGATTTTAATATAAAAATATGGCACATAGCCACAAAACCAGAGAGCAAAGATTAAGCTGTTTTAAACTACACTATTTTCGTATTTGCATTTTAAACCCACAGAAGCGTGCAAAACCTGGCAAAGCAAAATCAAAATCACATCACTATCTCAAGCTCTTTGTGTCTAATAAATGTTCTTATTAAGCTAAAATATTTCATTAAGCTTTTATGCTTATATATTCCTATTCATTTCTTGTAAATGCATTCTTCAAATCTCTCTTCTCAGAAGTGGGAAATTGAGACTACTTTTTATTTACCGACATTACTTAGCTTCCTACCTGAGCACTTGGTTGAAAAAAAAAGCTAAATTAACTATTCAATACTACCAAACAATTAATGAAAAATCCCTTAACTAAATCTATTTTAGGAATTGAATTATTCCAGCTTGGTTTCTATTACAATAAAGAACTCTTAAAGCATAATTCAATTTAGGCATGAAAAATTTAGACAAAGATAAATAGTTTGTCCATTATCACATTGAAATAAGAAACAGAGCATTTGCTTATTCTTTCTCCTATACTGTGTAGTAAAACACAAATAATAGATGTTCGGTAAGGTTTAAACAAAGTAATCCCCAAAACTTGAACTTAAAGCATTTAATTTATTAACACTTTATGTATTTCACCTGTAGATGTCACAAAGAAAAGCCAGAAAAATCTAATTCTGGTCTTTTCACTGATAATACCTATGCTGATCATTTAGACTCTTCAATTACTTAGAATAATTTTTCATTTCCTCTTCTACCTCTTCTTTCCCTTCCTTAGGTTCACAGAGTTGAGTTAATCACATTACAACATTCTCATCAGTACAGTCAAGACTACGATTGTTTTTACATTATTATTTTGTCATCATCATCTAGCCCCATGTCTATTTCCATCCCTTAGGTATACACTAACATATTTGATATTTGCAAATAACCACACATAGTATGCTTGTGAACTCTGGAGCCAGATAGCCAAGGTTTAAATTCTGGCTTCAAAACATACTAGTTATATAAATGACCTTTCAGGAACATGTGACCTTTCATATTATTTGTATTCAATACCAGTTTTTTCTTCTGCAACTTGTGTGTAATAATGCCTAAATCTTAGTTCTGAGGCTTAAATTATTTATATATTCACACACACATACACACATATACTTACATATATATATTAAATTATATATATATTCACATACACATACACACATATACTTACATATGTTTACACACATATAAAACACACACATAACATATGTGTCTATGTCTGTATATAGGTAGGTAGTTAGATGATTATTCATATTCCCTAAATATTTGGATCCTTTTTTCCAGTAATTTCATTTTTTTATTTTTAAGAAAAAGATATGGAAGTATCCACAAATGGTTGTTAGATTTGTCAGAATCCCTTTAAAAATCTTAAAACATTCTTTCTCTATTTGCTTCAAAATGATGCTGTTGGGTACCAAATGAATTGTCTATTATATCTCTTTTGATGATTAATTCTCCTATAAATTTTTGATAGTTCTCTTTTTTATTAAGTATCTTACATTAATTTATAATTTCTTTTTTTTTCTGAAAGCGAAATTGTCTCATTTGTTTTTCTTTTTAATAGTGTCTTTTTAAAAGCGGAGGGACCCATTTACAAACTTTTCTGTGATTATTTGTGTTTCTTGCAATCATTTCAAACATGTTCTACCTATTAGGAAGTCTGAAAATCTCTAAATGGGGTGTTAATTTATACATAACCTAATGGGATTACTGAATTTCTACCATTTTGATTTCCTTTAATTGCATGCTGGGTTTTCTTGTTTGTTTTATTCGTTTTCTAACTTCTATTGATCTAGTTTTTAACTCAGTTAATTAGCATTACTTTTCTCTTTCCTTAGTCTCTACCTTTCAAAATAAAAAATATTCTAGTTACCATTACCTTATATATAAAAATAAATAAAAATGCATAATTTTAATCATTGTTATCATAGACTAGGGATTCTTTTATCTTATATTAGTTTTGTTTCAAAAGTCATTTTTTCAGAAAGGATCTATCCCCAACAGACTTTGAGTTCTTGCACATCCAAAATTAATTTTATTTTGCCTTCATTCTTGAATTCTCATTTGATTAGCTACAAAGGTCTAGATTTCACATCATTTTCACTCAGAACTTTGGAGGCTTTGCTTGATTGACTTTAAATATTTCTCTACTCAAGCTGAAGCTTGATGTTCATTTAATTCTTTCCTTCACATGTTAACATAGTTTGCTCTCTGAAAATATTAACAATTCTATCTTATCTCTGCAGTTCACTAAGATGTTTCTACTTTTAAGTCTATTTTTATGCTTCTAGTTTAGGCCTTTGCTGTTCATTTCACACATTTAGACTCATTTATTTATTTATTCTACTCATTTCTCTCTTCTTTTTTGGTTGGAATCTGGGAGCCCTACTAGATGGATATTAACAGTTCTGG
>NW_006442484.1:54307709-54327798 GCF_000325575.1 Pteropus alecto
TCTGGCTTAACCTTTAGCTATGTTCATTCTGTTTTCCACACAGATATACATACTTAATTTATTATTTTGTATATACCAAGAATTTTGAATTTATTTTTTTAACTTTCACATTTTCCAAAATGAATGATCTTTTCTCATTCTCTTAGTATTATAATTATTATATTAAATTATATTGTTTTCCCCGTACTAACTCTGTCTTAATGATTTCATTTGGTTAACTTTGGTGCCTCCATTCCATGGTATGGATTTAACACAAATATTTGGTAATTCACTGTTGTCTATATGTCTTGTAGAGACCTTAGATGAATGGTGTATTTTCTTAGGCCAAATAAAAACCCTTCTTCCATTGGTGAAACCAATCTTACTTATTAGGAGCCTTGCTCTGTGCTTTTCAGAGAAAGGTCAAGAAAGGTGGCCCCATGGAGTACAGCAAAGCTTATGTTATGTGGATGCCACCTCCATCCCTGTCTAGAACACTCCCTGCACCCACTTTGAATATCTCTTGGATGCTATCTTCCTCTGTACAGAGCTGTAAAGACAGCTTTATCCTGGGTGCGATTGCAAAACACATTTTCTTTCTTTCTTTCATTTTCAATTCTACTCTTTTTGTTAAGATATGGAGTTGTCATAGTCTTTAAGCTGCTTCTCATTCTTTTCCAGTACCCAGGCTAAGCACTGTCTCTGGGCATGTTATTCACATTCTTTAGAAAGTAGTATTTAAAAATTTGTCAAGGACAAATTGTTCTGATGCCATTTATTTAATAGAGAAGGATGGTGGAACAGGCCCTCTAATATAATTATTCTGGAGGCAACTACTTTATTACTCCGATGACTACCCCACTCTGCACTGGACTTTGTTGACTTTCCTCCTGTTTTTTTTCCTTTGTTTTGGGCTGAGATTTTTCTCTTTTTTGGTTCTTCCACAAGAATTGTCTACCTCCTTTCTGTCCTAAATATTCCATAATTTTTCATCTGGTGGTTGGTAGGGAAGGCAGGTATGCTTTCCCTATACCAATGTGATTCAGATTTCCCTGGAGCAGGAGTTCTTCACACAGCACTTTTGCCTGTTATCTCTAGACTCAACTTTGAAAGATGGTCTCTTTATTTTTGAAAAGCTCAAATCATTAGAAATTACCTTGAAAAGAATAGCAATTCTAGGATATTGAAAGATTGGTGCAGAAGTCTACCAATAACTTTCATTTCATCCCTATACCTTTCCATTTAGAAGCATTCTCTTTGATCCGTAACAAGTAGAGCTGCTTTAAAGGATCTTACCTTTTCTTTATAGATCAGAAGAAAGCACTTCAAATTGAGAGAAGTTGTAATGAAAGATTACCCTTTTTTTCTTTATTTTTTAATGTTATATTTAGAAGGGGCCACCTTGTATGAGGGAATGTGCAATGAAAATTAGGTAGCATCACAGAATGAAAAATAAAATGCTACTCTTTTAAAAGCTCATGCACACGCACATTTGAAATAAGATGGCTGCCCAAGTTCCTAATTTCTTGCGATACATTTACATAAGAATTTATGTGACTTAGAAGTCAATCTCAAATTTGGCCTTCAATGAGTAATAGTTTTCAGATATTCATTTGTACAATACAATAATAGTTCTCTTTCAAAAGAGTAGATACATGTCATTCTATGCATATTTATACAATGTCATGGAACTCAAATTTCCTTCATGGTTACTTACTAAATAAGCAAGTATTTTTTTGCTAACACCAAGCTCTGACAACCCAGCTAAGGTTAGCTGAAAGAATATAGGAAGTGCAGATCTTAAGGTTAGCTGAAAGCATATAGGAAGCACAGATCTTGATTCCCAGTGTACATAACTATCAGTGGATGTCAGTGGAGTTGGTAGGATGTATAGTGATCATCTATCAGATAACCACCATAAGGAGGGAAGACATAGGCATCTACAATTTTGCAAAGCTTCCCTGGTGATTCTTATACACTGTTTCTCCCACCTACTAGTCTTCACTGTAGACATGTGAGCTATGTCTGTTAACTGTTTTCTTTCCTATCTCTTTATTGTTTAAGAAACAAATTCAATAAAGATATTTTTTCAGTCTTTTTTTTTACTCAAAATCTGGACATATTTACCAAACAGCTTTCTGTTGTTATCTACATTAAAATAATTAATAAATATAAAACTTATACATATATACAATTACCAACTTCATTTATCCTCTGAGTTTTAAGCAGTTTCATTTCTCAATAATGCTCATTTCAAAGCTTACAAGTACAAAATGGCTAAACCTTAATATCTTTGAATAATTACTGCTAAGGCTGGGCGTGAGGCATTACAGTGAAATGTCATACCTTCAGTACTTCTTTTTGTGAAAGGCAGAAGAAAAGATCACTTTCAAGAGAGCTACAAAGCCATGGAAATAGCAAAGCCACCTGACAGCAAGATTTTATAGTTTATTCCTAGGCTAAAGAAATGTAGTAGAATAGCAAGTTATTTTTTAAAAAGACTTGTCCCTTAGTGAACATTCTTTGTACATGTAAGCATTCTCTTAAGGAAACTATAAGCCAAAGTCCAAATAATTATTTCTTTGAAAATATTAATAAAATAATACTAGAACAAAATTTAAGGACTATAATATAGAATTTTCTCTATAGAGTACCTGCTAAACCAGAATTAAATGTAGTAATGATCTTTTAGTATTTTTTCTTGTATTTTTAATTTTACTGTCTAAAAGATCACATGATTATAGGCTAATGAAATATTGCTTTATTTTCTTGGATATAGTTAAATAATACTTAACTATCCTTGACAGCAATACCATCCCACTTTACAAAAGTAATTTAAGGAAATTTACCAAAGGCTCTTATTAGTGATTATAATAACTATTCAATTCCCTTCACCCCACCACCAGCAATGAAGGCATAAAAATTGTTTTATATTGTGCTGATCAAAGTCTGAAGTGGGGCAAGATTAGGAAAATTACCAAGGATTATCATAGATAGTAGAAAGGGGTATAACATTGTTCATCAAAAATAAATTCCACTACAGAAACTTTTTCAAAAACAATTTATGTTTTAACTTGAATTTTGTAAGCAATTTTGACTGACTACACTTTCTACGATTTCACTAGAAGTATTCTGATAACCATATATTTACAAATACATTCTGGCGTAGTCAGTTTTTTTTTCAGTAAAACAACTCAGTACTTTTGGAAATCATGTTTTCATAATTGTTCTTATTTTACATATAACATAAAAGCGTACTGATTTTCTTCTATTTTTTATCATGTTTATTCTTTATTATATAGTTGCATTTAACATGGTTCAGAGCATTAATTATTCATAATAATTTTAAATTCATGGGATTAATGAACCTATTTTATATTTAAAGTCACTTGATTTCTAGATATCCGGATAGAAATTAATTTTTAAAAATAAAGGTAAACCAACAATATAAACTATGAATCTCAGTTAAAGGATTGTGTATGACCAGCACTGTAAGCTGAATACTTTTAATGAAACATGCATCTCATTCGTTTACTGCAAATATATGACATACACACATATACACACACATACATATCACCTAAAAAATGAATTAAACTCTTATAATTTATAGTCTTTGTAAACATAAAAGATTTAAACTGAAAAAATCACTTAAAAATTTTTAAATGAGAAATAACCTGAAAATTAATCAGTTATTTTTAAATATTTGCAGTATAAACATTGATATCGCTAAAGCTTCACTAAGTAATTAAGATAACTCTTAACATAAGACCAGGCTGTTTGAATAGCACGGTGTATTCTCAAAAAAAAAAAGGCTTAATTAAATTTGAAATGAGTGCCATGTTCTTTGGCCTAAAGCAAAAATCATTTTGGAGTGTTTATCAAGGCATAATAGCTGAAGTCAGAATCTGCTAAGGCAAAAACCACTTCTCAGCATTGCCAGTTCTCTTTAATGTTGTTAAGATTCAATGGTTTGGATTCTCCATTGATTACAGAGGTACTTTTAAAATTGAAGGCATGCTAGATGACCATAAGAACAGGATTTGAGGGACTGAAACTAAAGGAGAAGGAAATCTTAAATAGACACAGCTAAAGAGAGTAGCATTGTTTTAACAAATACTTTTCAGAAACAGCAGGTCTAAACACTTTAGAAGTATATTTGCAATTTTTTGAACTCCTTTGAAAACTTAAATGTATAAAGTAATTACAAATATCAACATTTTATTAGCTGATATCTGAATTAGTTAGCTCCCTACATACAACAATAATTGGTGTTAATACATCATTCAAAAAGGATTTGTTGAGCCCATTAAATCCTCAGTGCTCAGAAAGACAAAACATACCTTCCATAACATATACCATAGTTTCTGCCCTCAACCCTCTTGAAGTTAAATAAGAAAAAAAAAAAAAAGTCATGAATCAGAGAATAGCTAATTCTTGTCAGAAGACAGAGATACACCAATAATCAAAACAATAATTAAACAGCTTATGCAGTATGATTGCAACTATGCAAAAATGTTCATTAGTTGACATATGGTGTAAGCTGTCAAGGTTCAAAGTTAGGTAGGACTGAGAAAAGCGGATCTGGCCCTGGTCTACCACAGTAGGAAAAGGAAGGGTATGGATAATAAAGTTTGGATAATAACCCTCACACCAGCAACACCAATGTCACAGGTTACCACTGCACTGCCTTCAACAGAAGCAGGTGATCTGATTTTACCTTTATTTCCTTAGAATTTTCATGACTTTGGGCCCTGTCAGCCACAGTAACAAGAAGAATGCTGTCTTGCACCACAACTGGTTGTCTGAGTAAACTTCCTGTGGAGTTTTCCTCCACTTCACAACACAGGACGGCACAGAGCAGCCCTACCTTCTTACATTTGGGAGGAGTTGCATTGCGCATAGCAGCAATAGTTCAGGCACTGACTTAGAAACTGCTAACCTCAGGCTTCAGTAAAAGATAGCCATGGCTAGGAAGTGTTTTTCTAGTGCTAATGCCAGTGGACTTAGCACCAAAGGATAAATTTCTATCATCCAATAAAAGCCAGTCTCAAAGAAAATTTTGTGAATACACGTATGTGTACCTTGAAATTTGGGGGATATGAAAAATAGAAAACCACAGAAAAAGACTGAATAGCCTTCTGAAATCACAGGGTGGGGAACTGAAATTCGAAATTTGAAGTGACTAACTTTATATTCGTGTATCAGATGCATGCCTCGTGCTAATTGCATAGATAATTATCTTTTCCGCTAGATAGTGGTTACTTGAGGAGGGTTACTAAATTTTATTCATATTTGTATTCCGAGTGTCTCATTATATTTTTGAACACAAATAGATATTCATTGCTTCTTTCTTTAAAGGGTAAATTTTCAGTAAGCACACAGGCCCAGAAATGAAATGCTTTCAGGAGGTGGGTAGATAACATAAATATGTGGATCCATCTGGTGTAATACAAAACAGGACGGCTAGAACTAGTGTCAACTTAGAAAGAGCATGTCATATCTATTACTATGTAACAAGTCACTCCAAAACTTAGTAGACTAAACAACAGTTAGTTTAATAAATGATGATTCTGTCAGTTGTCAATTTGGTCCAGGCTCAGCTAGGTGTTTCTTCTACTGGTACCTCCTGGGTTCATACATGCATCTTTTGTTTCCTGCAGGTAGCTGGAAGCTGATTGTTCCCAGATGACCATACATACATATATGGCTGTTCGCTATGGCAAACACAGTTCATGTCTCTTCACTTAATACTAAGCAAATCTCAGTTTCTTCACATGGGTTCCACAAGTAGCCTAATGTTTGCTAAAGTCCCATTGCCTAAATCAAGTGGATTACAACTTTCGGTAGAAAGAATTTCAAATTTTGTGACCATTTTTTCATTCTACCATAAAAGACTTTCAAATTTTGATTTTTTTAGAAATTGAAAAACTTCTGTTAAAAAAAAAAAAGACATATATGTGACCATGTTCAGCTCTTGGTCACCAGCTTAATAGCTCTGTTCGAAAAAAAAAATCATAATTTTTAAAAAACCATTTAACTGAGAAAATTATCTCTTAGTCCAATTTGAATTCTTTTTTACTGTTCACTAAATTGTGAATGCAGCCTTTTTTATGACCTTTTAGTGTTTACATAACTAAGTCTTTCCAGATAGCACTTAACATGCCCAAGTCTTACTTTGTTCTACTTTACAAAGGTTATCATCAGAGAAGTGTTCTCTTCACAGTGTCTTGTGCACACTGGTGACAAAACATGTGACTTCTCTACTGCTACATTACAGTTATTCCCCAATGTCATTTATCTGCCTTATAAAATATACAAGTGAAATTTTTGCAATTCATTGTGATTATTGCTAATAATTTACAGTTCTGCCAACCAAGAAAAAAACTTAATGAGTTATGAGGAGATGAACACCTGGGAAAATGAATGAGAGATCAAATAGTTATGTAGTTTTCTGTACCTGTATATATATATATATATATAAAATACCGCATTTATGATATATTCCAAGCTTTACCTGTTTTTTTTTTTCTTTAAATCTCTTTGTAAGTTCAAGGAACAATATCAAATGGTCTCACATGATTTAACAAATCCTATGAACTCTCATTTTCACTGACTACTATATTCAAATCATTTCATATCATCTTATGAAATTATCATGGCATTTCAAAACCTGCATCAAGGAGACAGAGCTACAAAAGAAAAATGAGAGATCAACATTTCTTTTTTAAAAGTAATCTGTGATTTTTTTTCACTATTGAATGTATTCCTGTGTGGCATAGTATTTCAATTTAAGAATTCATTAAAATGGACAAAATGGGGATATTTAACAGGCTGTCAAATGGAAGTATGACCAACTTTTCAGATTTTTTGCACAGGCATCACAACCTGTGTTCCTTGACATTCGAGACATGTAGATACCCCTGGAGAAAACACCTGTGAATTTTCTGTAATTCATAAATCCCAGGTTTTGAAACACTGCAGTATATAAATATCATAAATAAGAAAATACATGTGAAAAATCCCACTGCACAGTAAAACATTAAATGTATGCTTTCTTTTTGAAATGGACCCATACCAAAAAAAAATATTAAAGAATAATCTAAAGATCAAGAAAAAGTGGCCTCAATATATTTAATTTGTCTCAATGTAACTGCGCTAAGAGGGGCTACGAATTTTAAGAATGTTTTATACTGCCATAAGTGGAGTTAAGGGAAATCTCAACTGAACAGAAAAAGTCCCTAGATGTGCATGGTGCCCTAAAGAAGGCTGCCTACTATACTAAAAATGCTGAGAACCACAACGGTGACTGTAAAGTAATAGTTAATAACTATACCATCCTGGTATAGTTATTAACTATTATGACTCAATACAATTACTTCTCCTTACTAAAACTTAAAGTGGGCTTTCTAACTCAAAAATTCTGTACAAAAATAGCAAAGTTAGAGAAACATTTAAACTTGTAAAGAATGATCTACATACTCTTATGTAAAAAAGATAAATACTACTCTTATAAACGTGGCATGGTAACAACCAGCTTTCATAACGCTTCTGTCCTTGCACTGATTTTCACTTTCTTTTGTCATCATGGTTCTGTTATTCTTTGTATATATATGCTCATCCTTGTGTCCTTGTTGTCTCTTTGCATTAGCCTTGATACCTTAAAGCACAGAATTCTTAGTATTGTCTTCAGTAGTTCACAAATCAGCCTTAAAAGCTCAGAGACTTTCTAACTCAACTACAAAGATTTAACTGATGATATTTTTGTGTTATGGAGAGCACTCTGTACTCTGCTCATTGACAAAATTATTAAATGTACTATTTGGTTTGCTCCCTACCAAAGCCAACGCACATTGTCTGTGAAATGCTTACTAAAAAACATCTCTTATTCTTTCAGTTTGGGAAAAAGGGCGTTTATAGACCTTTCTGGCTTTGATGTTGAAAAATAATACTGATATCTGTCTGTTGCCCCAAAACCTCCACATTACTCAATAGTCTGTGCTGTATAGTTGCCCTAACCTTCCATTTTCAGATATCATCTTTTTGAGCTACCAGTGTAAATGTATTCATTCTCCTACTAGAGAGGCTTTGCTGAGGTTTTGCCTTTTAAGGGTTTTAGGTCTATTACATATCAATTACACACACACTAAATACATATAAACCCAACTTCCAAAAATACTTATAAAACGCCTTTTGTTTCTTTCCTTCGTGTCCTGCTTTGAAAGAGATTTTGAGGGAGGGACATATGTACACTTATAACAAGTCTTTAAAAGATACACCACTGGTTGGATATAGGTAGATACTGAAAATGGCATCTAAGTAAAGCAGATTGCCCTCCCTAATGTGGGTGAACCTCATTTAATCAGTGTAAGGCCTGAATAAGAAAAAAAAAGTCTCCCCAAATCCCAAGTTAAGAGTAAACTCCTGCTGCACTGCCTTGAGCTGGGACATTATTCTTTTCCTGCCTTTGGATTTGAACTGAAACATTGGCAATTCTTGGGTCTCAAGTCTGCTAGTTTTTGGACTAGAACTGCACCATCAGCTTTCCTGGTCTCTGGCTTGACCACTGCAGATCTTGTGACTTGTTAGCCTCCATTATTGCATGAGCCAATTCCCTACAATAAATCTCCTTCATGCAACTTTGGAGGCTAACAAATCCTAAGATCTGAAGTATATGTAGGCTATATATACGGTATATATCTGTTCGTCCTATTGATTCTATTCAACTAACAATAGTGATTCTAGGTCTACATAGAAATAAATATGTGTATGTAAAGAGAGAGAGAGAGAGAGAGAGAGAGAGAGAGAATATCTTATATAGGTATATATGATGATCTATCTATAAGCAGTATTTTTTTTAAATCATTAATGCTAATGTGGTCTAATGCTTTGTTAGTGGTTAAAAAACATGCTAACATGTCTGACACTTTTTATGATGGTTAAACCTAATATGGTCTAATGATTTTTTTTTCATGTATAGCTACTTCTTGATTCGTCTTAGGTTACTCTCGTTTTCTCTAGTGAGTCTGTTACCTAACAGCCATGCAAATCTCACCCAGTTAATTAATGATGAGTATCAGTTTCCCAAGTGATATGAGTCATGCACCTTGTACATAAAGTTCCAAATGTGTCTTCTTTTACAATATGTATACACCAGGGTGTCACAAATTTTGCTATGCAATCATTAATTTTTCCAGTGCCTCCTGAGAAATTCAATTTGATGAACAGTGTGTTTGCATCATTATCATGTTCTACAGAAGAGGAATTTAACCAACTCTCTTGTGCGAAAAATGGGGATAATATAAAAGTAATGGTACCATAAGAGCAAGGAAAAAATTAGCGAGAACAGAAATTAAATCTGAATAGTAAATTAATTAGATACAGATCCCTTTGTTTTTTTACTCATTATTGTCTATGGTAATTAATCATTCTAATGGTCCAAATTGAAATAAAAATGACATAGATATTCTGCCAGCATGCAAACAGAAAAAAATTATTACCTCTTAATATTAAAAGAGTTAAGTAAAGTGACTTTTAAAATTGTATTTTGTTTTCTGACAATGTACTGAAATCCTTCCAGTGCTTCTCATAAAGAGTCATGTATTGTATCTCATTTGATTATCAAAATTACCTTGTGGAATAACTTCTATTGTCCTCATTTTAAAATAAGGAAACCAGAGTTCTGAGAAGTTAAGTGATTTGTGGTCACAGCATAACTCTCAGAGAAACTTCATTTTTAAAGTTTTTAAAAAGATAAGTAGTAACTCAAATGTACAACAAGGCATAGCCATGAAAAGGAAGTGCCTGTTTAGTTTAAACAGGAAGTAAGGTAATACTTGGAAAGGGAATGGAATCTAACTTTTTTGTACATCATGTTTAATGCAGTGGCTGAATATTTTTTATTTGTATTTTGTGATTGAAGAGGAAGTAGCTTTGGGAACAGCATCAGTCCTTTTACTTCCTTTTTCATTTCAGAGCTATTAATTTGATAATAAAAAAGAAATATAAATTAGCTATAATGGTACTACTTTGAAGAAATAGAGCTACTGATTGTCTTTACTTTTTCTTAAATTTATTCTACCGATTGTAGTGGCTTGATTATTGTCCTCTCACATGAAATTTCATGTCCGTCCAGAACCTCAGAATGTTACCTTTATTGGGAAGTAAAGTCTTTGCAGATATAATTAAGTTAAGGATCTTCATGAAATCTTATTGGATTAGGGTTTGCCATAAATCCAATAAAGCATTATAAGATACAGAAAAGGGTATAGAAATACATGAGCGAGAAGGGCATAGGAAAATGGAGGCAGAGATTGGAGTTACGTTGCCACAAACCAAGGAAGCCTGTAGCCACCAGAAGCTAGGAGAGACAAGCAAACATTCTCCTGTAAAATCATCAGAAAGGGTGTGGCCTTGCTGATACCTTGATTTTGGAATTACAACCTGAAGACCTGTGAAAGAGTAAATTTCTATTGTTGTAAACCAAGTTTGTGGTAATTTGTTATGTCAGCTCTATAAAATTAATATGCTAATTGATAAAATTAAAAAAAAAACAAAGTCGCACTAATAGAGTATTCCTGAAATAGTTGTGACTAGCAATAATGTTTGTATAGAGAAAGGCAAATAAATGCCAAATATATCTCTGTTAAAAATGTACTAAAAATATTTATCTCTAACCATTTAGCATAAAGGAGAGATTATAAAGCAATAAACCATTATAGAATAATTAGGTAAACTGTATTTATAGTTTATGTGCATTCAGGAACACGTGTTGGTTTTTCTTACATTTCTAATTCTCCCCACTCACCTAATACTATTTCCTGGAGTACCTCTGTAACCTAATTAGGGAACATGTTTTGGTAAACTGAATAGGAAGCTGCATTCACCCTGCTGCCCCCATCTAAATGAAAAATAAACCTCCATTAGTAAGTGGGAGTGTCTGGATCTAAACAAGCAGAATGGACAGTACCATATATCATATGCATTTAACAAACATTGCTGTTTTTTTCTTTGATTTTTCAAATATATCTCTAGTTTTATGGTATTTTAATAATTAAGAAAAATAATTAAAAATAAATTAAAAATAGAAAATTCTCAAAGATCACCGAAAGGGGATATGAATGGTTATAATTACAATAAAATTCTGTTCTACATCACTATTTTTTTTATTACAAATTATTCTTAATCTTTCTTGCTCTTACATCATTCTCTTCTAAAAGCTTAAGAAAATCTTTCTTCACCCCAGTCTATGTGGGCTCACATGGTTTCAGCTTACCATATCTTTTATTTCACTACTGCTCTTACTCTTTTCTAAGTGAAGTAAGTCTCATTTGTTTTGCTTCTGCACCCAGCAGCTAGGATGAATCTATAAAAAAGAAATAACACTGCATCACTTCTTTGTTGGAAACCTGTTATATATTTTTGACCCCTTGACTTCTCTTGAAATTCTTCTCTTTACTTACTCAGCTGCTGTATAAAAATTCATAGGTATAACAACTACCCTTGTCAACAAACATGAGATTAGCCTGGTGATCAACAGCTCAGGTTTGAATCATTCCATAAAATGCAACTAATTAAAATGCTTTCACCAAAAAGTGATTGGTCAAAAATCCAAACCTTTCAATTTATGCTAATACTGACAATATTCTACTTTATTTTTAGTCTAATAAGAGTACTGGTTGGTCAAAATAAGTATTACTGTAGCTCTTGGAGAGTATAAAACAAGTATCAGTAAACAAATAAAATAAACTAGTTCTACTGATGGTATTAAAAATTCTAATATGTTTGTTAATATATATTCTATTTGTCTATATTTTATGTATGATGTGTTTAAATGAGTCAGTCATATAAATATGCAATTGTTATTTAAATTATTAAGATGATTTAAATAGATGTGTAAGCAATATTTAATCTTTTAAACATAATAAATTTCTGAATCTTGCCTGTTAAATGTGAAACAAAATACAAGGATTAGTGAGTGTTATGCACCAAATATCTGACACAAGTTTTAATGCAAATATTCCCATGGTTTACATGAACCATTAAACCTTTTTAAGATTGAAATAAATCTTGAAAAGAAGGCTGGTAAAGGAACCAATTCAAGTGAGAGATAACATGCTATTGCTCCTTACTAATTTTTATAATTTATACATAATTATTTCTTAATTATTCCATAATTATGGAATCAGTCCAGATAGAACTGAATATACCTAAACCTTACTGGTGAACAAAGTTTAAACTTAGTAATCTAAAAACAGAGCATAGAATGGATTAGAAGGAGAATAATTGAAACTGACAATTAAACAACGTAATTTATCTGAATGAAATGAGTATAAATTATAAACAGAATTGGCTATGTTTTGGAGGTGGTGGTAAAGAGAACAGTTAAGGCAGAATCCAGAATTTTGAGACAGAGACTTGAGATAACTGTACTACCCATAGTAGAGTTTTTACAAGTTTTCCTTAGAAGATTCTAAAAAGCAATGGATGGATAGGATCATGGTGTTGAATAAGAGTGTGTTTTAAACAAGTCTCTTTAAACTGTAGGATCCTGATACTATGTTTGTGCCTGATAGTGTTTTTCATCTCCATCACATATATTTACAGTCATTTTTTGTACATTTTCTTCCTTCACCTGTCTTCCCCTTGCTTAAAATATATTATTTTTGTTTTAAACCTATTTTTGTTAAAAATATTAAGTATAATATATTTTTATTATATATATCAAATTATCTTTTATTATACTTCTCTCTGTATATATCTGTCTTACCTAATTGATTTCTAATATTATGATTCTAGGGATCATGTCCTATTCACATTAGTACCCCTAATGTTACCAATGATGCTTTTGAATTATACATTCTCATCCATACATTTGAAAGATTAACAGACTGTCTGAACATCAGTATTTTTACTTGTCAAGTTAGTTTTCCTTCACTTCAAAAGTTTTACTTCACTTTGCTCCAAGTTTGAGACAAAGAAAATAAAGCAAAAAAGGAGAGACTTATATACTAAAGTCAACTTCTTTTATTTTGATTTAAATGCACTCATTACAAAACTATTCTATTACTAATAGTAAACTATTATTAATAGTATATTCTGGGAATATTCTCATAGCATAATTTATAGCTTAAGGGCTAATTTAAACCTTTAGGAATCAAATATTCTTGGACTATCTTAATAATGACATAATCTTGAAACAATTCAATTAAGTGATATAATTCTATCCTTTGAACCACCTACATTTTAAATTTAAATAAAAAAAACAATTGCAATTAAAGAAAAAGTAATTCAAACCACTAATCAGCCAACTTTTCTCACATACACACAGTGATCTTTGTTATGTTAGCAACTTCTTTGTGAGTGACAGAGACATTTAGCAAATTTTAACTGTCAAAAAATGTTCTCATAATATTTTTCTAGGCAATCTGCCCTCATGGAGGCCATCAGTTGTGAGATACAAAACAGAGATGCAGTGTAATGGAAAGAGTAGTGAGCCTGTCCACCTGACAGCACCCACCCTGTCATTAAGTAACTGGAAAAATGGGCCTCCACTTCTATTCGGGATGATTTTAGAATTGAATAGTTAGTACAAACCAACAACTCATAATTGTAATCATATTATTTTTTATAAATTGTGATTTCCTTAGATCAGAATGGGCAAGACAGTATTTATAATGCTCAGTTACTTAGGTGATTGAGATTCATATCAGGAATAATTAACACTTAGACACACTCTAAAAAGTCTCTGCATTAAAAGTAAATTATATGAATTCTCAATCAATGAGGAACAATATTGAGCCTGATTTGATCAATGACAAGGGTGTACATGATTTATTTTCTGTATTTTGAAGGAAATCTGTAACACATGTTTAAATTATACTATTTCTTCGAGGTCATTGTGACAAATTCACTTTTTCTAAAATAAATAAGAAAGTTAAATGCAGTAGCTTTTACCCATGAGCAATATTTTAATCAAAATATTGTTATTTTTCATTCAGATTAAACAGCCAAATTTACATGTTTGTTGTTGTTCAGTACAAATTACAAAATGAGAAAGCACTTTGTAATATATTTTTTCCAATATATAAATTTAAGCAAATATTATGTTATAATTGAAAAACATTTGCCAATAAAAAGCATATATTTATATACACATAACTTCTTAGATATTTAAAAACTGATTTCTCTCTAAAAAAAATATACTTATTACCTGAAAAGGAAAAAAAAATGATTGGACCTAATTGTTTTACCTGATGCTATTATGTGCTATCTTGGTAACAGATAGTAGCACAGAGTAAATTGCCAAATGTAAGTATAGGACAGATAAATTTTGGTGAGTTAGAAAAAGCATTAGACTCTACCTACAGAAGATTATCCTGAGGCTTCAGAGAAAGAAAATGAGAAAACAAAATGAGAGCAGTGTTTATAAAGAAACACTAAATTTTGTGATTGGTTGGCCTTAAAATCAGGGCTTCTACTTCCTCTAATTTTCAATTTTGTTCCTACAATGTTATTTGTACTACTCTCTACTAAGAAAGTTACTGAAATTTTAAAGGTCAAAGTGAATTTCTGGGGATGATTTCAAGTCTACACTTTCCAGGTCACCTAGAATCCTATTGATCATCTTAATTTATTGAAATAGCTTTCTCATGACACCTTTAATGTCTTTTAGTGCTTTAAAAATAACTCTAGAGATTTACAGTAAAATCTGGGAACTCCCTTCCATATCCCTCTGGTAGTAAGGAATTAGACCGAGAACTTCTCTGTTTGCTAGCCCACATGTCTATAATTTGAATAATCTCAGAGACTATGTGGAATGAGGATTATGTGCCTCACATGTGCCTCTTTGTCTATGAGGGTTTTGTCTACTTTCTGGCACTTGAAAAAACAATCCTTGGAATGATTATTATTTAGGTAGGCTAAGTACCCTTTCATCATCTCAGGAGTTAGGAAAAGTCAATTCACTCCTTGGATTGTTCAGGAGTTACTTTTCCCTTAATTTTTTCTTGAATTACTTCTCATTAGTCAATGGGAGCACATAAACAAATTAGTTTTTATAGCGATGACACAAAAAAAAGGTCACTGCACTCCTCCTAATTATGCGGGGGTACATTCCAAGCTCAGTCCAAGTAAAATAAACCCTGAAATTCACTGATCTAAGGAATTCCAGGAATTGACATTTAAGAAGGTCACTTTCTCTGAACTAATCCATCGATCCAATGATAAAGTTTCCAAATCATCTTTAAAGTTTTGCGAACAGGGTAAAATTTTAATTATCTGATTAAAAAGAAGAGAAAACAATGAAGAAATATCAAAACCTAGCCATTAGGTTTTGGAAGAATTTTTAAATTTACGCAAAATTATGCCTAATAAATTATGAACCTATGCCTATAAGTCAAAACAATATGTGTGGAGTTTAAATATAATTTATTATAATCTTTATTATCCTATTTTGACTTTATCCAATTATCGACCTTTTCTTAAAAGATGGCTTTTTAAGAAATGTGTCAAAATATTTGTTATTTATCAAGAAATACTTTTTATATATTGCCACTACTATTTTAAGAGATAAAGAACATTGGAGATATATATAGTTAACATGTTCCTTGGAACTGAATAGAATCAATTTAAATTTAAGACATTGATACTTGAAGATTAAGTCTAAAGCTAAAGGGTATGACAAAATCACTAATTTTATTCTAAAACATAGATTTGGTTGGTTGCTTTGGTTGGTTGCTTTGTTCATTTTTAAGAGCCAACTTGGTGTCTATCGGGATCCTATGAAATGTAATGCTTTTCTTTGAATCAGTCATTAAAGATGTAATTGTGCATTTCTGTTCTTCTTGAATGACCTTAGAAATAGCACCTGAAAATTGTGGGCAATAGATATGAAGTAAAACTTATGATTTATACAAGAAAAACTTTCAAAGTTATACTACTCCACATCATTATGCTATTTTGTTGATAATTTTATTTAAGATAAAGGGAGAAAATTACTTCACTATAAGTAAAAGAGTATTAATCATGATATGCTTCTTACCCATCTTGAACTTAAGTAATTACTTGAGAGCATTTAGAAAAAAAACATTCCATATATCTTCAAAGTTTATGTTCAAGAAGCAGTGCCAACGTTTAGGAAAGGTGCATACTTCAATACATTGATTCCTGAATTCCTGACTCAGGAATTGTATGGCCCCATTAGTTCACTGGCCTGGCTTTAATGGGGTTCTATTATTTCTTCAAATACAATCTCCCACTTACTAAATTTGTGTCTGTCCACATTAAAAGCATTACTAAGTGTATTAAAGGCTTCAAAAATCTCTCACGACATCTGCAGTGAACCTAAACAAGGGCTCATATCAAAACTCATTTCCAACTTGAAAGGAAATCTTCTAAAAAGATTTATTTCCTCGTAAAGGATAACTTGAACTACAATTTAGCATTTTAGTAAGATTTGTCAAAAGCACGCCTATACTGTATTGAAATTTTAACTGAGCCTAAAATTTCATTTATTTACATTTAGTCCATACTTTTATATTATTTCACAAGTAATCAAATTTTTACTTTATTTACATTTAGTCCATACTTTTATATTATTTCACAAGTAATCAAATTTTTTTTAAAAAAATTATTGTTGCTCAGTTCCAAGTCAATTTAAGAATGACCGAATCAATATTTCTATTTTAGAAATGTTTGAATAGGGAGGTATAGAATACATTGCTAAATAAATCTATTATGGCAGAAATGTAGTATGTATTTTATTTGCTTAAACAGTCCTGGTTTGTAACCATTTCCCCAGTGTTCCATATGCTTAGTGCTTTCCTTCATTCTAAATGTGTTCAAGCTCGGATGATAAATTCTTATCTTAGGTAAAATCCTAAGAAAAGCAGAGCTTCTTGGAGATACCAAGAGATGTATAGAACTTTTAAAATAAATTACTGGGGAGCCTTTTCTAAGGATGCACCAGCTTCCTTCCTGTTATGTTTCCACCTCAAACATGTGCATGTATCCAAACTGCTTCATGGTCACAATCACAAAAAGCTCACTGGCAAGAGAGGAGACCAAAAACCTCTTGGGAAAATGATGTGAGGCTGAGAAATGAAGGACTCTGAGTGAGATCCCAAGGAAGAGGGATAAAGGTACTCAGCAGAAGAAAAGTACTCAGCAGAAGAAAGGTACTCAGCTACGTTCATCAAAAAGGTGTGCAAAGCACCACCATGGAGTGAAATAGTAAACACATCATGCAATCCATTCTTTCTTCAACTAGAAGAGGATAAAAATGTGTTTGAGTAACTCACCTATACAACATAATATATTTCAATATAAATATATTACTATGAATCTGAGAGAGTAGCAAGCATTTCATTTATTTACCATTATTTCAAACAAGATAATAACAATGTGTTATTATATATTATTTATTTATATATTATATATAATGCTATATATTGTAATAATATTGCATATTATATGTGTATTTTATAACAGGTATGATTCAAAAGTATCTCTATTTTCAAAGTGAGTGGAATATACTTTATAAATAATATTCTAATGATTATGTGCATCTTCTCTGAGGTGTCTCCTATCTATGTCAACTGAGAGCTGACATTCTACAGAGTATATTTTTATGCCTTGTCCCATTATGAAGCCTAATTTTAGAAATTGTTTTTGTTTTTTCTTCAAACTTGTCTTTTTATACATTTTGAAATAACGTTTTCATAATCAAAGAATTCTGTCAGAAATATATGAATATTAGCCATCCACCATTCCTAGTTCAGATATATTAATATTCAGACCAAGAAATCCATTTGCAAAATGACTGGTCAAAAAAATTATCAATGCATGTAATAACTTGTGTTCATCATTCTCCTCTTCTCTAAAGTCAATAGTATTACATTACTTTTTGTTCATCATAAAATGTAGTTTTAATTATTTTTAGCAAACCAAAAATATGAATACAGGACTGAAGACTTTATTTGCATGTGTCCTTTTTTTCATAGTAGTGTTCACACTCATATCAAGCTGAGGTGTAGTGCTTCCATCATCTCATTTAGTTCCTACCACAATACTGATTCGCATTATCTTCTCTATACTTGTAAATAAGAAAATTCAGGTTTCAAAAGATTAAATAACTCACCTGAAATCACTTATCAAGGGAATGGCAAAACTGGAATTCAAACTAACACTTTTACCTCAGTATGTTCTTTGTGGCATTTTTGGTGAGAGGGTAAAAAGGGTTATGACGGGAGTGATTATGTAAATCAGTGAGGGACTGATTATGTAAATTGCTATAAAAGATATTAATAGAATAAAGGACCATACCGATGTTAAAATGAAAGACTGACACACAGAAAATGACAAGAAGATGATAAGTTAATAACGGTTTATTTCTAGGAAGAGTTTTAACCTGAAAATGACAGGAAAATAGGAACTTATAAGTATGTGTGTTTTTGTATATGTATTATTCTTATATCGGTGTATTTATTATTTTTATTATACATATTTTTATAATACATGTCATTTATGTTTCTTATTGTTAAAAAGGGGAAAGAAAAGTTCTGCATATTCAAACTGCTAGCTCTACAACCTTTTCTCTTTCCATTAAAATACCGTGCATCTAAATGCTGTTCTTCCTCTTGGTGAGCTATAAACAGTTCATATAATGAAAGAAAAATGGTTCTGTTAATTTAGCCTGACAACTGGCTCTAAGTATGACAGCACTCAGGCTGCAAAGTGGACTTGCCTGACAACACATTAGCAAATGGAAATTGGTTCTTTTGCAATACGGGTGACTCATTTCTTCAACTTAGTCATAGTGTCACTTGTGATTGAATTACCCTAATAAAAGGAGCATAGCTTTCTTCTCACTTGATATTAGTGACTCCAAATAACTAAAAGTTGTGATATTAAAAATCCATTATTAGGATTATTTGATATTCTGTATATTTCTTATTAGTCGATGTAGTTATGATAAATAGACCCTTATCTCCAATGAGAGACATTTAGATTGCATAGGTTATTTGCCTCACTTTAGACTACACAGTTAAATTTCTGAAAGCAGACTACATTGCATCCTGTTTCCAATTGCAAATAAATGTTCTAAGTGTTCAACGCTGTGACATAGTAATTGTGTCAGCAATTAAATTGCTTTGGAGTTGATCTGGTATTTGGTTCAGAGGTCAATTCAGGCACAGACTGAAGAAATCTTTCTAGGCATAGAAGAGACAAACTAACTTAAATTATATCAGAGAAGGAATTTAAGTCTAATGTGAATGAAAAAAAAAATTATAGCTCTTAGGTAATTGCATAGCATTGCTGGTGATTTTCCAAAATGACCTTGTTCTAATTATAGAAAGGCAAAGTAATACATAGAGGTATAATTTAGATCAGGGACATTAGTATTCAAAATAACATCTTACAAATTGTGTTGTGCTAGTTGTGGTCAGACCCAGAATTAAGCTTCCCACTGGTTTCCTACCCATATTACATTCAGTTATAAACCAACTTGCTTAAAATCTCTAGGAAGAGAGCAGGCACAATTCCCCAGAAATGCTCTTTTCACATACCTGCTCTTCTACCTGAGGAGATGCTCAGCTACATAGATCATAAAGAGCCTCTTTTCTCACTAAACCTTTTGAGTGTAGTAGCTCTGAGATTTTCTTTTTCTTTCCTCTTATCCCAACGCAGAAGGACATCAAGTGTGTATCACACCACTGCAACCACTAGAAAAAAGAAAAAGAATATAAGACAGAAGAGAATTTTTATATCTTATTACTTCTCTGACTATTTTTGTTAAGAATCTCATCTCATTTTAAGAGAAACATGAACATTCTGTTTTCATAGTGATTGTTACCAAATATGCTCTGTTTAACCAGATATCTGGTTCCTTTAACAATTCTGTCCAATTCTGAAACTTCACAGCCACTTGCTATAGAAAAACAGTCTCTTTTCAATTAAATATTAGTCCTGTCCATTTTAAGGTGTAATCTAATTTCACTGAGGTGTCCTCTAGTACTCAGAGAAAGCTAGACTGGTGACTGGTACCTGGGTTAGAGATGAGGAGAGCTCGGGTCTGCTGTCTTGTTTCTTATTTCTTTATCCTTGTCTC
>NW_006442484.1:54327809-54342514 GCF_000325575.1 Pteropus alecto
GGAAAGAGAAAATAGGTCTGATTTACATCATGGCCTCTGGCAGGTTGCAGTCCTTTTTCTTTTGGTTAGCCCTGCTGCCGATCTAGCTTTTTGAGTATAGAGTCAGTGTAGGCAGACAGATGCTCACATGGACAGACAGACAAAGAACTATAAACTTTAAGTAGCCATTGGGAGCTCTGGCAACTCACTGCTTTGAATTCAAGCCTTATTTCATGTACTCGTAGGCTTCTTTTTCTAAAACTATGAAAACCTCTGGTTAGCCTATAACCCTAAATATTATTTATTATTGTAGTTCCCAGATCTGGGTACTATAGGCACAGAAGAAGGACTTGAACACAATAAACAAAACTTATCGCTTAATTTTAATTTAACCTTCTTATGAGGATCAATTTAACTAATCAATATATTAGTGACATATATTTAATCCTTTTCTCAAAAGTTTAACAGTTTTTTTCTCATTCTTTCCTTTCTTTTTTTTGTCGATTCAGAAATAAAAGATAATGCTCAGTGATAATTCTTTTATGTCTTTTAAATATTATATATAACAAAAATTTCAGAATAATTTTATTTTCTAGGACAAAATTCTGTCATATATCATTGAATACGAATGCTGAGTATGTAAAGTTCTATCATGAAAACTAATTGGATTTAGTGTCTGAGAGTGAAAACTCATCTTTCATTTTTCAAAAGATTACATCAGAAATATCTTTCTCTCTGAATGCGAAAAGAGTATTTTCTACATTGGATTTTGGAAGATAACAGACAGTCATTTTTGTCTAGCAAGTGTTCTATGAATGTATTTTAATAGCCTGCCTATTGAATTCAAAGATTTTTTCCTTTAACTTTTTTTGACTTAAAATGATCAATTGTAAATATGCCGTCTGTTTTCATTATTCACAGATTCTGCAATTTGCTAAATTGCCTATTTGCTAAAATTTATTTATAATACCAAAACCAGTAATTGCAATGTTTTTGCAGTAATTCAGGTATATGTGCAGAGCAACAATATGCACATAGCCAGCGGGGGTCAAACAAGGCAAAGCTCAGTTTTCTTTTTTCAGCTCTCATGTAGTAAACGATTGCAAGCTTATTAGTGCCATGTTTTTTACATTTTTGTGCTTTTGGTTGGTGATTTTACTACTTAAAATGCCCCTTAAGCATAGTGCTAAAGTGCTGGCTGGTGTTCCTAAACACAAGAAGGCTTTGATGTACCTTACAGAGAAAATGTGTGTGTTAGATGGGCTTTGGGCATGAGTTATAGTGCTATTGGCCACGAGTTCAGTGTTAATGAATCAACAATGTGTGTTAAGTAAGGTATCTTCAAACAAAAACACATATAAAACAAATAATGAACTGATTGGTTGACAAAAATTTGGGGAATAGTCTTGTAGGAGCCTAATTCTGTATTTCCCCATAGGAGCAATAGTTCCATGTTCACTAATTCCATGTTCACAGCAACTTTATTATAAAGTATAACTACTGCCAAGTATGGAAATCAACTTTATAACCAAATCTTGATGATTAACTAAATTATACACCTCTTAATTTTTATTTTTTTGTGTGTCAATAAGGTATCTACAACTTCCTTTTAATTCTTTTGCAAAAGAGTCTGAGCATTGTGAAGAATTTTATTGTTATATACAAATATGCCTTTTTGAAAACGTGAATCAAATCATGTTTTGTTTAATTTAAAAATGTTTCAATGACCTTCCATGCCTTAAAAAATGAAGTTCAGATTCTTTGGCATGACATAAAAAGCTTAATTACTGCCTAATCCCTTTTTAACTCCCAAAGACTTCTCTTGTTCATCCTTTCTTTTATAGCTTCCATACACTCTGAATTTCTTTCTTTTTTTTTTTTTTGAAGCTCACCTAGCAATGTCAAATTCCCCAGCTTCAGTACATGCTGTCCCCAGTGCCTATAAATGTCCTACCTGATGCTTTTCTATCTGTTGAACTACTAAAATTCATCAAAATTCCAACTCCGACATCATTTTCTTGACTTTGTCAAAGCAATGGTCATCACTTCCTTTTTTGTGCCCAAAGCATTTTGTTGTTTCTTTCTTCATGCCTGTCTTCTTCACTGCATTGGGAGTTGCTACATTGTGGTGGAGTCACATGTTGTACATATGTAACTCTAGGCGATGCATTTAAAACACAATGTAATAGTGAAATTCAAACCTAATTTCAAATTTCATCCTCAAAAAATAACATCAGCAAAATCTATGCATTTATATTAAGATTATAGAACCTTAACATTCAACATAATGTCGTAAACTCTTGAGAGGACATTAATCAGCTATTGGCCACTCAATATTTGACCCCTTTCCAAGAGCTCTATGGTATACTTAGGAAAATTATTTTCCCACCAAGGTGAGGGGGGCTTGGCAAAAGAGGCTTTACCACCATACATCTCTCATCACAGACATCAATTGGAAATTAAATTTAAAATTAATCTCATGAGACAAGGACATTAGGGCCGAATCAAATAATTGCAGAAACAACAGTATGTGTTGGCTTAGCATTAGTAGAAGTGGTATGAGTAGCCTCTGTTGTGGCAGCTGGCAGACATTAGTAGAAGTAGTTTGAGTAGCCTCTGTTGTGGCTAAAGATATTAGTCTTGGATGGTTAGGATGATTCTATAACATTTGATATGCATCTAAAAAGATACTGAGAAATTGGTACTTATAAAGTGATTATATTCATGAGGATAGTTTGATAGTAGAAACCCTTGCAAAATATATAACTTCAGCTATTATGAATAATAAAAGCTAAAACAATAAAAAGAAAGCTGAAAGAGATAATAGGCATATGGTTCAATCTATTCTTGGGAATTATAAGAAACATGAATTCAAGGAGTAATATAATTTGCCCAAGATCACACGGCCACTGGAAAAGCTAGGCTAAAAACCAGGTCTTTGAGGTATAATTTGGTACCATGTTTTATGATGCCATGATACTTTCTAAGTAATTTTTTTCCTATTTTTACTTTCAACATGATTTGAGAGTCTTTAGTTTTTTATTTCTCTACTTAAAAAGAATCCCCCAATATATGATATCATTTTTAGAATGGAGAAGTTTTAAGAGTTTCATAGATGTCATATATAAATTTCATCATTAAAGATAATCAAATTCTAGTTTTAATATTTAAATAAGAAATACAGGATATGCAGAATAATATACACCTCTATTGAAATTAGACCTCAATTATTGCTATAATTTTAACACTTTAATAATATATCACCCTACATATGGACTATTTGCTTTCCAAAGATCTCTATTCATTTTATATACATTTGGTGTTTTTAAGAGAAACATTTGGTCAGTTTATAACAATGGCATCATATCAATTTGATAGTAAACAGCTCCAAGTAAAACTTAATTCATGTTATTTATTTGGGGCCAAAATTTCCAGGCAAGTTATGAAAGTCCAAAATTTATGAGGCAGTATAATTTATATGTCTTATTTTTTAAAAAACCAGTCTGGATTTTGTGCCAACATTTTCCCCATCTCTATATATTATCTTATACTCTGGATCTATTAAAAGGATTTTGACAGAACCTTTTTTTAAGCCAAAAACGGTGTCCTCAAGAGAGATTAAAATTCTCTGACAGTGGAGTCATTACAAACCTCTCTGCTTCCCAGTATACACAGGTCCAATCCACCAGTAGCTCAGTTCTAGCTGGCAGACATTGCATAGCTTACCGAATCACCTTCTGATAAAATAAAGAATTTGAGTAGTCACTTTCACATTTAAAAAAAAAAATTCTTTGTTCTTATTTACCACAAAGTTTGAAATATTTTACATAAAAATTAAGAAGTGTGAAAATTTCAATTTTAGCAAAATAGATTTTAAAAAATTACTTTTTAAGTTGGTCTGATTGACTATAGGCTAAAATCAAAGGACAGTTTAAGAGAGGGTTATAAGTATGTGAATATATAGTTCTTCAACCAAATCGTTACTTAAAAGTATAGATGCCAATGAGTAGACCTCTGCCGAATGCAAAAGACTACTTAAACTGTTGTTTGTAATCAGTTTCTCTAGGAAAAATTAAATTTGACAAGGCAATTGTGAAATTAGTAAATGTGAAACCAAGTGTAGTTGACCATTATCAAAGTGGATATATGAAAAAGGGAAATAAGTAGAGATAAAAGATTTAAGATCGTCAGAATTATATTCTTCCACAAAACCTACTCATGGAAACTAATAATTTATTATACGAATTCATTTTACATATGGATTGTTTCTGGAATACATCTACCTGCCTCTGAAGAAAAACAAAAAGGTGTGTGTATGTTGGGCAGTGAGGGAGTCCTAGGAAAAGGAGCACCAAAGAAGTCTTTCCCAAAACTTGAGTCAGCAGTTGCCTAGACATAGTCTTTCTCTTGTCTTATTAACCCAGTTTTCTCCCAAGTAACTGCAGATTAAGGAGTGTTGCACTCTTTGTGTAAGTTAGGATATGTTCAGCAGCTGAAATTGAAATTCTGAATCAACCAGTTTAAACAGTAAAAAAATCTATTGTCTTATTTAACAAGAAAACCAGGAAGAGAAAGTGGCTCCAAAGATAGTTGGTTAGCAGTTTAATAATGTCATCACTGTCTGCCAAAGGTCAGCGTGACATTCCAGTAAGCCTGGAATTGGTCTGAGTTTTTTTTTTTAAAAAAAAAATGTAAATAAGAATTGCACCTGTGTGGCACAGAACTCTGGTTAAGTCATGAAACATGCTGATTAAAAGTAGTTTTATAATCATGAGTCCGAGGACTTTGTACCAGCTTGTTGGTGTTGTTTATAGGTAAGAGTAAGATCTATGTTGTGTACCTGCTCTTGAGACTTATGTGCCCAGAGACTACTAGACGTTCTCCCATTGGGCTGGTTACATAGCAAGATATGCTTAGGTGATCAACAGAGTGTAAGAAACCAGGCTGGAACTTATTTGGGTACCCTGCTTCTGAGGGGTTCCATACACATGTCAGGTGATTCCTGATCCAAAAGAGAAAGGAGAATTTGAGTTTGAACCTAGCCTCTCTTGACTCTTTGATATGGCGAAGCCTTTGGCTATGATGCAGACCCTTACTTTAATACTGTTGTTGTAGTGTATCTTTTTCCTGCAATAAAGTGTAGATTTGTAAGCATTGTGGTTTGGAATTTTGTGTCAGTCCTGGACTAGGGTCATATGAGTGTGGAACGAATATTTCCTTAAATTTTGTGCACCAAGAGCCTCGCAGGCTTTACTCTAGTCTCTGCCCTGCTGTGAGTCTTCTTGTCAATCAATCCTTTCTAACTGTCTCCATCAGTGAACTCAGCTTCACGTTCAGACTAGTTTACTACTGTCACAAGTACCTACTGGTAGTAGTGGATGTTCTATGCTTTCCTGTTTGTTTACAGCACAAGAGAAAAATTTGAATGCAATATGAACTATTAGTCTTTTCCTTAATATCTTTAATTTGAGATGTAACATTGTGATCACCAGGAAAATGCGATGCCTTGGATAATTTGCTACTCAGTATGACTCTAGAGAGCTGGTTTGAGGGTGGTTATGTGGAAACAAAACATAAAGTAAAAACTGGATTCTGTCAAGAAGGTAAAGAGGAGGAGGTCTGTTATTGTTTGGATAATCAAGTGTCCACTATACCTCTTTCTGGCAGAAACATTAACATAAAAGGAGATAGATGAGTGTAACTTGTGAGTAAAATGCCAAATAATTCTAATTAAAGGTAATATTCTTGGACTTTTCATTTTCATGATTCAAGTTACGGACTTAACTAAATAAAGTTCTTTTTAAGAAAAACTTTCTACGGTCATGATTAATACAACACTGACATAATAAAAGATCAATATCAAGATATAGTAACTAATAACATGGTCTAAGGCAAAGAATTTTAATGACACTAGTGCTCACTAAGATGACAGGCGTAATTGTCAATTTTCTTCCATTGATTTCACAAAACAGAGTACATCAGATAATTGAACATCACTAATAAAATCTTGCCATAAGTATGTCATTTTAGGTGACTTTTAAAATGTACTTAAAAACTTACTAAAGATGCAGTTATCTCACATTAAAATCTTACCCATTTGAATTGAAACTAAGATTCAAATAATGCATGATAGAGATACTGTTTAAATTTTTCATAGTTTTAGAATATGATAAACTTCATAAGCAGCTACTGTTTAATAATTATTTTATATTGTACTGTATACTTGGAGAATTATGAAAATGCCATTTTTGCCTATAACAAATATATACAATAAAGAAAATGAGAGTATTTTTACAAATGAATAACAACGTAGGGCAGAATGTTAGACATATGATTATGATAAGTAAAAAGATAGGGGAACAAACTAGAGAGAGTACTACCAAAAATATAGGGTCTAGCAAAAAAGTCATTTACACAACTTAGAAATTTTTGCTAAAATTTTCAAATTTATATTTTGAAAAACTGTATTATCAGAATAAATTCATGCACACAATAACCAAATAGTACATAGAAACTCAGGATATAGAAAAATAAGGTACCTCATTTCTCATGAATCCTATTCCCACTTTGTAAAGAATTTCTTTTGACATTTGTTAATATTTTTGTAGTACCTAAAATGCTAAGTAATGTACATATTATTCTACTTCATTGATTTGTAAAGAAATAACTTTTGTCTTTCTATGAAGAAGACTTGGCTCTCTTACATTAGACCTCTCCCACCACCTATTCTTTACTATACAGAGATTCAATATTTTATATTTTAGATTTGTATTTATTATTTTTAAAATTTTATATTCTCCTCTCAAGCCTCTATTGTTCCTCTCATGCTCATCTTCTAATAATGTAAAAATAGAATCATCTCTTCTTCTTTACCCCACCTTCTTTTTGTATCCTATAACTTCTGCATTCTATTCCATTGTGTCTATGCTTTCACAATAATTTATGTTGAAAACTAATAGTTAACATTTATAATACACTACTATATAAATATGTAAATACACTATTATATAAATATGGCCAAGTTTTACTCTAAGATTACATTTCTTCTCTATGAGGCTAATGTCACACACAACCTGATATCCCTAAAACTGAGTATTTCTAACATCAAGGTTGTACTCAGTCAATTACTTAAAATCATATCACAGCTCACTATGCTTCATATTTCAACTATGATTTTCTTTTAAAGAGCTTTGTTCCTCTTTAAGCTTCTGGTTGACTTTTTTTCTTACATGGTCTTTATCATGCCCCATAGCTATTAGCAATTTTTTCTACAATATCTATTTTACAGATTCTTCCACTTTTTCCTAGTGGCCTGCTGATCTGAAAAAAAGAAAGCTTCAGCCTAGCCTTCCCTTTCCTGGCCTCTTTGAGCTACTGTTTCCTTCAGTTCAGTAGCATCTTTATTCAAGATATTCATATAAAGGGAATGTGAAAGATTTACTTGCTAAATCTCTATGTATTGAAATCATTTATATTCTGCTTTCATACTTCATTGATTTTGCCTGGGTAAAAATCCTAAGTTCTAATTCAATTTTTCTCAGAAATATGAATTGTCTTATAGCATCTGGTCTTAATGAGATGTCTAACAAAATTTTGATTCTCGTTCTTTTGAAAGTCACATTTTCTTTCTTCCTTGCTGGAAGTTTTTTAATTGATCTCTTTGTCCTTTGTATACTGAAGTTTCAGGATGATGTGTTCAAGTAGAGGTAGATGACTTTTCATTCATTGAGCTGGATATTCAGCAGGTCCTTTCTGGATGATTTCTTCATAAATGGAAATAACATTATCTCTTGATAATTTCCTACTTTTTGCTACCTCAGTTCTTTTTTTCTGTGATTCCTATTAGTCTAATAGTAGACTTTCTAGACATATACATTTCTGCCATTTTTTAAAAACTCACCTGAAAATTTTCTTTGTTCATCAATTGTACATTCTGAGATGTCCACTTAAATTATTTCCTATCTCTTTGATTTCTATTTTCAATACCAGTACTCTTGTTTTTAAACCTGAATTCTCTTTATTTTCTTTGTCATTCTTTTTTTCTAGTTGCCATAGTTTCACATCTTGTATGTACCACATTCCCACATCTCTCTGAGAATAATCATCATCCCTCTCCTTAAATTATGTTTACTCAGTTATCAGTTTTGGGAGTCCATTGTCTTCTTTTTTCTTTTTTCTTTTTGGCTGAACTACTTTTATTGAGGTATCTTTGACATATGAAAATTGTATACATTTAAGTTATGAAACTTGAGATATATAGATATATATAGTGTAAGATCATCAAAATCAAGCTAACATACCCATCACCTCTGTGTGTTTATGTGTGTGCATGTTGAGAAGATTTAATTTAAGATCTGTCATTTTAGCAAGTTTCAAGTATACAGTACAATATTCATAACCATGGTCATTAGTTCTCTGGAACTCATTTATCTTCCATAACTGAAACTTTGTGCCTTTTGATGACATATCCTCATTTCACCCCTTCTCCCACCCTGAGTAACCTCCATTCAACTTTCTGCCCCTGTGAGTTTGACTGTTTTACATGGGGTGGCCATTGTCTTTTATATTACTGATCTGCATACATCTAGTATTCTTGATGGTCTGGCTTAAATTTCAGAAAGAACTGAGTACCTGTTGTGGGTTTCTTCCATTGTTGTATTAATAGTTTTTTTGTGTTTTGTTTTCACTGCTAGATCTCTGCAGTGAGGGACAAAGAAGGCAAAGGTGTGGGAACTGGCCATCTAAGAGCCTATATAGTTCAACATTTTTTAAGGAGAGACTCATTTCTACCCTCACCAGCTCCCATCTTAAGTGCTAATTGCGTGCTGACACTCTGTGGGTTTGCAATGGAGAGGCACACTGACTAAGAAAGTAGAGCTTCACACAGCTTTCCTCTCAGTCCTCCTGTTTAGAGCCCCACTTGCCACTCCTCCCACTTTACATACTGCTTCTGAGCTCAGAGTTGCTCAGAGATTGCAGTGGGGACATGAGTCCTTCATAATTTTTCTGGGCTGCGAACGTCTAGGCTCATTTCATCTTCTAACATGCCCCATCAGCTTTCTCTCTTCCATATTTTTCTGTAGTCTCGCATCCTTTGTTGGTCACACACACACACACATTAGTCATTTTGACTTTCAAAGGCTAGGTTAAATTTTATCTTCAATAACTTTTTTCCTTCAAACTATTTCTTAATTTATTATCTGAAACAAATTTATCCTGGATCCAGCTTACAGAAATTTACTAAAGAGATTAACTAATTTTAAATGATGGTTTTATAATGTGCTTGTCTTATTCCTATTGTGAGAACAATACTTTTCCTTTTCCAGGATGTTAAAATCAACCTTTTCTTCTAAATAAGCAGAAAATCTACCTTGTCTCTGAATCTCCCAAAGATATAAAATACAAAACTGTAATTATTTCATCAAAATGGAAAGAAAAAGACAAATTCCTAAAGCTCATAAAACTGAGCAGAAGTTGTTGAAAAGCCTTTAAATGGCAAGAGAAGGCCTTTTTCTGAGATTACCAGAGAATGTTATAATGTTCTTTGATTTTAAAAAAGAAAAAATTGCATATTGCAGCTATATGGGAGGCTATAAGATTGGTCTTTAAATCTATGAGAATAAGAGCTATAGTTAAGTCAAGTCTTAAAGAGTTGGAACCAAATTAAACTGATGCAAAGCCCTGAAGTTTGAGAAAATCAGAAGCCATCTTTATATTTAGATACACTAAATCTACATAGTAAATAGCATAATATAATTTCAATAATTACAATAACCACTTTGTGAGCCATTTTCTGTAAAACCCTATTTGAAACACTATGCTTATAGAATAACTCCTTGAGATGGATATTATTACTCTAATTTGTGCTGGTGGCATAGGTAATAAATAGCAAAGAAGAAACACTACATATTTCTATCTTCAATAATCTAATTGTTTTCTACTCTGACTGCATTATAGAATTCTACCTGAGAAGTTTAAAAATGAAAAAAAAAAAAAAGAATTAACAGATAAAGGGATGGAAAGAGAAAGGGAGGGAAGGTGGAATGGAAGGAAGGAAAGAAGGAAAAAGGGAAGGAAAAAAGAAGAAGGGGAGCGGGAGTAAAAGGGAAGAAGGAATGAGCAAGAGAAAGAGTGGGCAGGGGAGAGAAAAAGAGAGCAAGAAAGATGGGCCCTACCATTTCCCAAGATTCTGATTTAAGTAGTTTCAAAAAGATTCTAGGCATAAGTATTAATTTTGAGAGATTTGGGTGCATTCTGATGTACAGTTAGTGTTGAGAACCACTGTCCTAAATCAATACTTCTCAAGCATAATGTGCATATGAATTTCAGAGGGGAGCTACTGAAATGCAGGTTCTAACTCAATAAGTGATTTCGAAACCATGGCCCTAAACCAAAATGTCTTGGGCCATAAACAAAATCAACTGTAAGGTACTTTGTATGTTAAGCTACATTGAGACACCGCACCTAGGAAAGTCTTAAGGTGCTAAGAAAAAGACTTAAACTGTGAAAATATTTTTTATTCAGTTACAGAGAAAGTACATATAATTTTAATGTATCCCTCAAGTAATACTTCCAGTAGAGAATCTCTGTCTAAAGTGGATGTGTTAAGGGGAAAGAGCCAGGAGAGGAAAGGTCAAAGGTCTTGAAAAATGAAATGTGTTGGAAAGAGAGATATTGAAAACACAGGAGAAAGTATTGCCACAGAATGGAAAAAAATTCATGGTTCCACTGAGATGGGAGGAATAGCAGATATCAATCAAAATTCATTTCAGGGTAAAAAAGAATAGTGAGGGAATTTTACCCCATGACTCCTGTGGATTCTGTGATGTGAGAACAAAGTGACGTTTATGTGAGATTAAGGGACGGGAACACAGCTTAGGGTGAGGACCATGAATTTGTGGAGGCATCACAACATTTTAGTTTCTCCTTTAAACAGCACTTTGCAGTACTAAAAAACCCTTTTTTGGATTCATTTAAGGATGAAGTTTTGTGGACAAGTTGAGTTAGAAGGAAATTAAGGTAGGAAATAAACTTTAGTTAATAATTGGTGTTATGTATTAAGCAAATACTTAAATTATAACTCCCAAAGATCCCTTTGGAAAATGTTAAAGAAAAATATTATTCATGACACTTTTTACAAATCATTAAGGCAAACTTCATTTAAGGGGACTATTACAGTGGAGTTTTGTAATAGAAGAGTGGGATTGGGCTCAACTACAAATAAAAGGACAGTGGAGATTTATAACCAAAGAGCAGGATGAGAGTCAGTGAATGGAATATCACTGAGAGGAAACATAAGGCTTGGGGATTTCAACAGGAGAAGACATCAAAGCTAACAGGATTCTTGCTGAAGAATCAAGAATCAAGGGCAGGGTGATAAGGTATCAAGGTTTGAGATTTTCAATAAACCAACCCAGCAGGATTCTTGCTAAAACTGGAGTAAATGGGAAAAGAACAGAGCCCAAGATCAGGTACTAGTCAGAAAGAGGACTCAGAGGAGCCTGACTCATATTTCGTAAATGGAGATAGTCTTTGCCAAAGGACAAAACAAGTCATAACAGAAACCCTTATAGTTAATTGTATTGATGAGTCTTAAATTTATTGTAATCTTATTTATTTTAATAAAACAGTGGAAAATAATTTAGAGCAACCCCATGAGATTACTAAAAATGGTATTTTTCAATAATCAAAATCTAGTATAGTTCCTGTTAAAAATCCTAAAACTTATAAAGTTTTATAGAAGGGAGGCAGTTAATTTTATCGCCAAGGATACAATAGTAAAGAGTACGCAGGCTGCTTTAGAAACAATGTTCACACTGCAATACATACCTTCATGAGTGACTGCCCCAGAACTGATGCATGCATCTCAGACAAATTTTTTTTCCAAGAAAGAAAAAACTAATTAGCGAGAATTCATGTAAATTTCAAATGAAACGGCAAAAGGTTGATCTGACTCAGTATCTTAAAACAATTTGAAAAATGTTTCATTCTTGAGTAAGACAAGTAGCGGTTAGTAAATAATAGACCAAAGTAATCATCAATTTTTAACTGTTTCCAACTTAAAAAATATAAAAAACTAATAATAGTTATAAATTGAAAGAAACTAAAATAGAAAAAGTTCAAAATATTACATTTTAACGAGAACTTCATTAAAATAATCTGAAGATTGTTTATTGCCCTAAAGAAGAAATTAAAATGGTCCTTCTTCTTTTAATCACAGTTAAAGGTATATCTCTGAGGACTTGGCACAAATTTTAGACACTACAAAACAGGAAACCAGGATGAAATAGAAACAGTCTGAAATTGAACCCTGAAGAATATATATGATCTTGGTAGACCTTTTTGTTGGATTAATTTTCAGTATCTTTCTACAACACATGGCTTAAACAATTACCATTCATTCACTATCATAAATACTAAATACGTTCCTTAAGAAAGAAGCTCATTTTCTGGAAGTAAAGTGAACTTCAAAATAAATAACTAATTCAGAAATGTAAGACATGAAGATTCCTGTAATTTAAAATCTGTAATTACTTGGAATGTTTATAGACTGGCATTAGCATACATATTTAGTAATAATAAGATTTTAAAATATTGAGAGGAAAATAGAATACTGCTTTGGCATAAGTAATTATCAAATGCTTGGATAAACTGATCATATGTTCATGAAAACAGAATTAGGCACAGTCAAGACCCTAATGCAATTGAGATTATTAGACAGTTACGATAACTCTTCTCGCAAATATAAAAACATCTCTACTGTGTTTGGATTACTTAATCTTTATTGCTAGAGGATATCTATAAAATAACATCCTTTAACTCGAATGCTTCCATTAGTAGACATATTTTTGACATTACCACCAGATAATTTTTATTTTCCTCCCCTCTGGGCCATATTTCTAAATATTGTCATGTTCTTACTGTCATTTCTAAATGCGATTTTATGATACCATTTCTGAATTTAAAAAAAATTTTGCCCATGGCTGCTGGGAGATGAGAAGCAATCTCAGTTTCCATTGTCCTTATGTGCACTCAGGCTAAGAAGAGTAAAGCTCTAACACGATGCTTAAGCCTGCTGTTTAAATACTTGAAAGTTGTTGACTCCATGTTTAAAATTTTACATTCATATTGTAATGGACATCAAGAAACCATGCAGCCTAAAATTTCCCATTTGTTATGTTTCTTCTCCCAGGAATCACTGTATCATTACTTATAGGGCATGCCTACTGAAATGAGCATTCTATAAAATCTACTAGACTAAAAATTTCCTTGATTTTTTTTTCATGTTTGCCCCTGTGCCCACTCCTGAGTTACCTAGCTCAGTTGTTCAGGGTAACAAAGTCCTCAGTGATGGTCAAAGTGAAAAGTACTCTAACCTTAACCACAGGTCCTTGAAAATTACACTCCAGTTTCCATTTTGCCCAATCTTCACTTTATGCTCTTTTCCAGCAAAATCTCCAAAAATCTGTGTTGTCATCCATGTAACATTTCATAACATGATTAACTCAGTTCTACGTTTAACCCACTGAAAAAGAAGAACTTGAGATAATACAGTTTGCTTTTTGAAAACACAGCAAGGCCTATACAATACTCACAACATCTATAAATTATCCCAAATAGTTACTGACAAAGTAGTATAGATGCTATACAGGTCTCTGTTGTGGGGACATAACACAAAGAATAGGCAGTTTTATCTAGAGAGGTAATGTCAAGAAAAGCATACAATTATGTAATTAAAAGTATGAACACACATGCAGAAAAGGTTAATATAGTACTCTAGAAGCTCTTTTATCTTTAATGGTTAAACTGATACTTGATTATCAGGAATTTACTGGAGTACTAGAGTTGTCAAACATCCTCAAATATAGGCAGGCACTAGCCGATATGTCCACTAAGGAATCTGGACATGGATAAGTGGGTATTGATTAATAATTTTTTCTATATTAAAACAATGATGATATGGATAATCTTGTACATTTTTCCTTGACTTAAAGTATCTATTTTCTGAGAGAAAAAGTCTCTTCATCAGTTCTTCCATTTCAAGAGTGTTGGCTACTCTTAATATTTTCCTCATACGTTTAAGAAACTACCTATAAATATTCATGTAAAATTCTGTAAAAATTTGATAACAATTGCATTGAATCTATACATCAGTTTATGAAGACTTTTCATTTTTGATATATTTTCTCCTGACTAATAAAATTTTTTTTCATTTAAACTTCCTAAATGTCTTTTATAAAAATTTTGTAATCTTCTTTGCAAATTGTACTCCTAATAATTGGTAATTACTAATTAAGTGTTGCTAAACATGTAAGTTATTGAATAATTTATCCATAAGTTAATGGATAAATTTGTGTGCCTCCTGTACGCAAATCTACCAAAAAAAAAAAAAAGTAAACTCATGGAATATTTAATTTGATACAGATGATTGGAGTTTTTACATATTTCTTTTTTTTATTTGTTTTAATTTTTATTGTTTATTGGGGTAACATTGGTTAATATAATCATATAATTTTCAGGTGTACATTATCATTTGACATCTGTATATTCTATTATGTGTTCACCACCCAAAGTCCAGTTTCCTTTAGCTACCATATATTTGATCCCCTTTACCCACTTCACCCTCCCCCTAAACCCTATATCTGACCCCTTTGCCCCATCTACCTTCCCCTTCCTCCCCAGCCCCACTAGTAACCACTTGTATATAGTCCTCTGGCAACCACTAG
>NW_006442484.1:54342629-54374695 GCF_000325575.1 Pteropus alecto
TATTGCAAATGGCAGTATTTCATCTCTTCTTATGGCTGAGTAATATTCCATTGTATATATGTACCACAGCTTCTTTAGCCAATCATCTATCATAGGACACTTCATTCGCTTCCATGTCCTGGCCACTGTGAATAATGCTGCTGTGAACATTGATGTGCAAATATCTTTTTGGATATGGGTTTTCAAGTCTTTGGGGCAAATACCCAGTAGAAAGATTGCTGGATCACATGGTAGATCAATTCTTAGTTTTTTGAGGAAACTCCATACTGTTTTCCACAGTGGCTGTGCCAAATTGCAGCCCTACCAGCAGTGTATAAGGGTTCCTTTTTCTCTGCATCCTCTCTAACATTTGTTATTACTTGTCCTGTTGATGATAGCTATTCTAACAGGTGTGAGACGGTATCTCATTGTGGTTTTGATTTGCATTTCCCTAATAGCTAGCAATATTGAGCATCTTTTCATATATTTTTGGCCATTTGTATGTCCTCTAGGGGGAAGTGTCTGTTCAGGTCCTCTGCCCATCTTTTGATTGGATTATTTGTTTTTTTGTCATTATTGAGTTGTAAGAGTTCTTTGTATATTTTGGATATTAGGCCCTTATCAGAGGCATTCTTTGCAAATATATTTTCCCATTCAGATGGTTCTCTCTTTACCTTGTTGATGATTTCTTTTGCTGAGCAGAAGCTTTTTAGTTTGATGTAGTCCCATTCATTTACATATTTCTTTTTCAAACCACTTTATCGAGATATGATTGACACATAAGAACTTATTTCCTCAAGTCTACTACCTCAAAGATATCATGATCATTTTTGTCATTGATAAATATTCATGCCTTTTTTTTTTTTTTTCCTTCCAAGCTACTTAAGTTTTATATTCTTTTCTCTGATCATTTCTTTATCCCTCCCCTTCTGATCTAAGGGTAGAATGGGTGACTACCCATTCTAATGTATATTTTTCATACTCTTTTGATATATTCTCTTGAGTAACTATAGAACACTTACCTCTTCCTTGTACAACATTTCAAATTCATTTGAACTTTTCAAGTTTTTGACCTGCTTACAGATTATTTTCTATATTGCTGGCATCATTCGATGTGCTGAGACTGCCTTCTTGCTTTGACATTTTTCATTCTTTTTTACCATGATTTCTTTAAAAATATAGAACAACAGATAGATACAGAGATAGATTCCTCCAATAACTCTTCATCATAGGCAAAATGAAATGCTTTTATTCCAAAATGATTATTTCTGTTATTTAATATCCCATTCATATTCTACCAACTGTGCACAATATCATACAAATTTTTATTGTTTAAAACATCTGAGTTCAGTAGTGCCAATTATTAAGAATATTTTTTAATAACAGGTAGTATCTCAGACAGATTTTAAAAATATATTTAGGTTATGAACTTAATGAATCCCCCAATTCTCAAGTATTTAGAGTATGATTTCCTGATAGTTCCTTTGTTGTCATAAGATTATTAACTTTTAATTAGGTATATTGGCTTTAGGGTTTTATTGATGAGGACTACATCAGTAGTAGTGACAACACCTGATGCAATCTGACTTAAGCAAAATGGAATTCGTTATTAACAATTATGCATCATTTTAGACCCTACTATGTGCTATGTAGTGTTCTAAGTGTTTTCCATGTGGTAGTAATCATTAACTTACTTATTCACCAAATAAATGTCTGTTGAGGGTCTAACATTGTAGGGAGGACTGTTTAATTATATATGCTTGAAATACAGCAGTGAACAAAATGGACAACCTTTTGCACCTCAACCTTTATCAGGTTTACATTCTACACAGTGAAACTAACTGGTCAAAAAGCAAATAAGAAGTACATGGTGGATCAGATGTTTAAAAGAGCTATAGAGAAAATTAATGCTGGCAAAGAGTAAGAGATTCTGTAGTGGGACAGGCAGAGTAGTTTGATACAGGGTGGTCAGTGACAAGGTGATATTTGAGCAAAGACCTAAAGGAGATGAGGGAATGAGACATTGGCTATTGCGAGAACAGCATGAGAGACAAAGGGACCATGTATGTCATTTTCAGGAAAATTATGTGGCTGGAGGGAATGAGGGAGAGAAAAACAGAAACTGATGCTAAAGCGATAAGGTTGGATGAAGTTGAGATGGTGTAAGGCAGCAGTCCTCAACCTTGTCAGATTCAGCATCCCTCTCTTTATAATAACTACAGAGGCCAACAGAATTGTATTGGCAACTGGGATACTATAGTCACACGAGTTTCGAAAGTTGTGAACATTACTAGTTAAATTATCAAACAGTCTGATAATGGTGTTCCTGGAAATTTTAGTATATTAAAACTATTGGAAAACACTTTAATTATATGTAAAATAGAACTAGTTTTTAATCTCAAAAATATAAACATTAAAAAAATTTTTTTAATGAAATTGTTACTCCATTTGAAAACTGTAGAAGGAACAGGGCTGTTCAGGAATTCCCTACATATTTGTAGCTCTTCTGGGATCCTTAAATATGGCTCAATAAATGCAGTGGAAAGCTCCACCCCCCTTCATTGTGATAATAAAATTCCCTCATACTTTTCCAGAATTCCTCCAGGAAAGCAGTGCCAATGGCATAGGGCCTTGAAAGACATTTATATTTTAGTCTGACCTGACATACCTTAAAAGAATTGCTGTGGCTATGCTACCAAGAATAGCAAGACAAGAGGGGACCATAGAGACAAGTTAAGTCTGCTGCAGTGATCCAAGCAAAGATAATGATGACTTGGATCAGCTTGTAGAAATTAGAGGGACTGAGAAATAACTAAATTTTAGATATGTATGAAAGATAGAGTTGAACAGATTTGCTGGTGAATTGCATGTGAAGAGTGAGAGGAAGAGAAGAGTCAAGTATGAGTTTAAATATTTTAATTATTTGTTTGAGTTTGTCTAAAAGTATAGAGTTATTATTTACTGAAATAGAGAAGTTTTCAAAATTGACAGGTTTTGGGGGAATATCAGAGTTTAACTTATGCTATGTTATGTGATTCTCTCAACAACCCAAAGAGGTAGCTATATTAATTTTATTTTACAGATACTACACTGAGGCACAGTGTTTAGTGGAGGTTCTATAACCATTAAGTGGCAGAATTCAAGACACAAATTCAGATTCTAAGACATAATACTAAACTCTTCTAAATTGACTCTCAATGTACTGAATCATATTAATATAACAGCCCAGTGTAAAAAAGTCTTCAGGTTTGGTTGAATTGAGAGGCTCAAATTATATCAAAATATGATGTTATTTTCTCCTTTTCTCAACTCAGCTTTCTTTTCTAGTGACTCTTTCAGTAGGTCCCCCTTCATAAAGCCAAGATGGATGCCAGCACTCTAGGTTAACATTTATTCTTTCTGGTAACTGAAACTTCTTGGCTCTAAGAGTAGGCTTGAGTGATATGCTCAACCTGTGGCCAAGGAAATGTGATGGTTTAATGGTCACACATCCACCCTCATCGAAACACGTCAGCTTAGCATATGTAGGGGGAGATATTCTCTAAAGAAAATAGGATACTGTTTTCAAAAGGTGGAATGATTGATTGGATAGATGATAGATAAATAGATGATAGATAGATAGATGATAGATAGATAGATAGATAGATAGATAGATAGATAGATAGATAGATGCAGATAGAAACAACAGATATCCACTAAAGATATCATGGAAAAATAAGTGCAGAGATATATCTATGATATATTGTCAAAATTCCTGTTTAGTCCCTTTCGGCACTCTACTTCTTTAATAATAATTATATTTCTAATACAAACTGCCAAGAATTAATAAATCAACTAATATTAACACAGGTATTCATATAAAATATGGCCATCATTAAAAGTTATGAAAAGCACACACATATACACACAAACTGAAGTTCGTATCCCAGTAACTGACACACAGTAGGGATTCAAAAAATATTTGTTGTGTTAATAAATGGGTAAATAAACAGTGATTCTAATTGGAAGCCCTCATTTTTTTTTGTTTTAACACTTTAGGGAACCTATTTTCACATTATTCTCCTTAAAGAATCCAAAGTTTTAAACATTTGAGGACTGTATGGCACAATAAAGTTAGTGATATATACCATCGATTCAGGCAGAAAATGTTCCTGAGAGACACCCAGGACTCAAACAGATTGCACAGTCACAATCATGGAACGCCATAAAAAGATCAGCCATAAAAGCTATGAAGCATGGAGTTTCAGGGTCTGTGTATTTTAGCAACTGAAAATTGGCGTGGTTTTAATTTAACTGTTGTGGTTGATAAGGTAATGTTTCATAATAATATTCTCATACCAGGACAGTTGCACCTGGTAGTTGATTTAGGATTACATAAGCATGACTTAATTCAAAGGCTTGCAGTTTTCTTTCTGTTTAAATGCTGAGGATAAAATAAAAGTGTTTTTCAGCCTCAACCTAGGTATCTTATTTCTGATGCCCATAAGCATAATTTAGCAGTTGCTTCTAAAAGTTTTTGTGGGAGGTATATTTAACCATCTATTCTGTTTGCTCCCTGAAACCCAGAGATAAGTAACCCCTGGCATCAGATGTAGCTACAACAGCTGTGATTTGCTTGTAGTATGCTAGCTGTACTATCAAGATTCCAAATCCTTGGGTATCATGATATCTTCCAAGGCCAAATTTATTTAAATCAAGGTCAGTAGATTATTCTCTGAGAATAGGGAAAAATAATAGTTTAGGACCTGATCATCCAGCTGTAGTGAGCAATCGACCTTAGATATTGAAATTGATTTTCACAATTAAGGTAGAAATCCTCAAAGTAAGTAAGGTAGGCACAAATCAATTTAATAAATGTGAATAATCAAAATAAATCAGAGCATTATAAAAATCTCCCTATACTTTCAAGAAGATTGTATAACAGGCTTGAAATTCATTTGTTAAACTCCTTATTTCTCTAAATCACATCTGCTCTATGTCACTATCCACTTGACTATTGGTAAATGCAAACCAAATCATATTTTATGGGGTTTCCTCTTTTCCTGGATTTTAGGTAATCCAGAAGACATGATCTTGGGTCCATATTGAATACCATTCATTCTCCCTGTGTGACTTTTTGAAGTTCAATATTTTTGTTGCTCCTATGCCAAGCTTGAGCTCAGAGACCCTGTACTGTGTTCTCGATGCTTTTCATGTTCTGGCCTGTGCACTCCCTTCTGTCCACCCTGCCATCCATTCAGAGGATTTGTCATCTGAGACTTCATAGTATAGGTAACTCTGCCACAGGCAGACAATTTCATCAGTGCTCACTCCTTACTCTCCACACTTCTTTCACACCAGTGTGAACAGCCTTCATCTTTTCACAACCAGGATCTATTCTTTTCTATACAAAAGTCTGGTGGAAGTTTTCTTCTGGAAGTAGTGTAGCAGTTTTATTGTTTTCAGATAAAGTCAAAATGACTATCTTCTGGGGATAAGAAAGAGTTTGCCACTTTTTCATTCTCTTGCAGCAAAGCAAATACCAAAAAAATAATAACTTCTCACTTTTAGATGTATTCACGATGCAGGGGAAAGTATAAAATATTTTTAAAAACCTTTTTTCTTAAAATGTTTCTCTTCTGCTAAGAGGCATTTTATATCCTAAATTCTCTTGAATGGATAACTAATGAACAGAGTTAGATGATAACTAATGAACAGAGTCGGATGATTCTTATCTAGGAATCATTTAAATTTCCCTTAGTGCTGTACATTAATTGTGAAGACATTAAGAATCAAAACTGTTTTTTGTTAAGTTAAGAAATAAAGTTTGGCTACTCTTGGCCTACTTTAATAGCTCAGGTGGCAGTGTGAATGGAGCCCTCTAGATCTTTAGATTTCAGTATTTTGATAAACAAATTTCAAAGAATCTCACTAAATCTGGTTCATCATACTGTAGGGATCTCTCACACATGGGAAAAACGTATGATTAACATATAACTATTTTGCCCTATATACAAGCAAACAACTTATATATGTTTGGAATTAATTTTTATTCAGGGATTAGGACAGGCTTTAAAATATTTTACTAGCAGACAAGACTTCAGTAAAAAGTTTCTGTAATTACAGACGTTTAAAATTTCCCCTGAAAAATAAGCTGCCGTCAGGTTCTAATCCTACAAAGAGAAGAGAGTAGTAAAGCTCGTCTCTATTCATCATCTCTTTTGGAAACAAGGACAAACACAGAGGTTTGGCAAATAACTGGTGAATATTAAATAGAGATCAGTACTAATTTAGACTAATTTTAATGTCTGGCCAATGGGAATAACATTATACAGACTCAAATATATATCGATGATATGAGCTCAATTTAGAGATGGGGAAGTTTATTTAAAATAAATCTCCATGTTGGGAAAGTGCATCTTAGAAAACATTCTGAAAGTTCACAGTTCTTAGTCTCCTTCAGAAAACTAATTTTTCATCAGCCTCTCACATAGATGTAACGGTTTTTGAAGACTACATGTCAGGTTATAATTGCAGTACCATTTCATATTTAGGCCCCCCGACCAAAATTCTAGAAGCTAAAAACACCATTGAGTCCTCCACTAGGTTATTTTCTTCACTTTTTTCTTACTCATTACCCCAATTAATTAAAAATGACATGTTACTTCTCTATATTATTTTTATTGGCATGATATCCTTTACATAGAAATTTTCCACAGCAGAGAAATAAATTGAGTCTTATCTCAACTTTATTCTCATAACAGCAGAGAAAATTGCTAAAGGCCCTTGTACAAAAATATTCATTATTCGTTTAGTCTCCCAAATAGCATCCTGCAGATTCTTGCTGGTGTCACTTAGATTTTAGTTCACACTGTTCAAGGATAATGGTTGGAGCCTGACAATAAATCCTAGAGTGAAGTGAGAATATGAGAACTTCCAAAAATACAACAGCTTTTGTTTTTTTAATTAAAAAGCCCTCCTACATAGCAGCGGTTTTTAGCATGCCTGTATTTCTATGCATTCATTCATTTGTCACACAAATGGGAATGTATTTTTAAGCAACAAGCAGAGTATGGGATGCTGCAAGTGGAATAGCAGCATGACACATGGCTCCTTGTTATAAGTGCCTTAAAAGCTAACTGGGGAGATCAGACATTTATATGAATATCTAATTCAAATGTGTGTGTGTGTGCACACATGTGTGCGTGTGTGTGCACACACGTGTGCGTGTGTGTATGTGTGTGCATGCATGTGCTCATGTACACTATGTAGGAGGTACAGATTTAGTACTGTAGAAACATATACATGAGCAGTCACACAATTCTGCCTATGGAGATCAGAGAAAGCATCTTAGAGGAAAAGCATATTCGCTAGATCTTGAGAGATTGAACTTTGATTTGGAAAAACTGGTGATCAAAAGTAAAGGTAACAAGCTATCCCATTGTACCCTAAGAAGAAGAGTATTTCCAGGATGCAAGACTTTTAGTGCTAAAACCAGGAGAGACCTAAGCAAACCAGAATGGTTGTTCACCCTGAATTAAATAAAAAATTTTTTCTACCTTTTATCTTCTCTCCTGTACTGTTCTCATTGATATGCCTTGCCTCTCTAAATTCAGTCTATAATTGGTTTTACATATTTTCCTAATAGCTAAACTCAGAGTCAAAATCACTTGAAGACTTCTCCCTCTTTTGTGTGGTCTGGAAGGGCTTAACCATCATTCTCTTCAGAGAATAACCATCATTCAGTCTCTCTAGAATGCAAAGAACACAGAAAGGTAATGATGTTAAGAATAATAATAATAGCTAACACTAATTGAGTGGTTACTGTGGGCCAAGAGCTGTTCTATTTAGTACTTACCTAATAAGAGATGGGGATGCCTGTGAAACGTATATAATGAGAAAACTGAAGCATAAAAATATTAAGTAACTAGCCCAAGTACCGAAGCTGGAAGTAAAAACTAAAGTAATATGACTCCAGACTCAATCTCCTTCATCATCATGCTGCTGCATTTTCATATAAAAATCTAAAATTTCATATCTTGCATTACTTGGAAGAAGATGCAAGATCAAAAGAGTTTTTTGTTTGTTTGTTTTTTGTTTTTGTTTTTTAAGATAGAAAAGAAGTAAGAGCATTTAAGACTGTGAAGACAGTAGAAGTCCAGAAAACAGAGGGGATGCTGATGGAAGTTATGAGAGGGAACACTGGCCTTAAAGGTTCTTCTTCCAATGGATGGAGGGAGATTAATACTGTTATTTACCAGACTTTATAGGATAAAGAAATGGATGAAGTACAGAATCCAGAGAATATATAAATAAAAAGGACCTCAATTTAAGTGAAATGCTATGATTTTCCATATCTATTTTCTTTCAAATTTCCCCTTTTATATTAGTAAAGAAGAGGATGGAAATGGATGGATCAGGCTGATTGTATAAAGCTTTTCTAGGATAAAATGCTTTCAGTCAAGCTCCTTGCTCTGTCAACACTTCTAACAGTTCTGGAGGCTAGAAGCCAACATCAAGGTGTCAGTAAGGTTGCTTTCATTCTGAGGCCTCTCTCTTTGGCATGTAGGTGGCTTTCTCCCTGTCTTCACATGGCCATCTCTGTGCATATGTGTCTGGTGTTTCTCTCTGTGTGTCCACATTTTCTCTTCTTAGTAGAACACCAGTCATACTGGATTGGAGCCCACTCTTACAGCCTCCTTTTAAATTAATCACCTCTTCACAGACCTTATATCATTCTAAAGTACTGGGGGTTAGGACTTCAACATATGAATTTGAGTTGGTGGGGGAGGCACAATTCAGCTCATGACATGTACTATTGTTTTTTAAAAGTGCTATACAATTAATTAAATTTAACGTGTGGGCAACTCTGTTATTTTAAAGAGACAAAAACTGAGACCAAAAAGTTAAACGAATAGCTCAGGTTACACAGCTTGTTAGAAGCACAGACAGGCCTAGATTTTTTTTTCTCTTCTTCTACCCGTTTTTCATCATGTACCTTCTGATTTCTTTTCTCTTGTAAATCTCTTATTCTTTAGACTAAACTTATCTTTCTTTTCCTCATATTCTCCTGGGACAATTCTATTCACTCCAAGGCTTTAAATTCAATAACTCTACTTCTGCTCAGGATTGTGCTTTCCAACTCCATCACGAAGCTGTCACTGAGTTCCAAGTGCACATCTCAATGGGCCATTGAACATGTCCACTTGGACATCCACGGACTCCTCAAATCCAGTAACTTTCATCCCCAAAAGAGCCTCTTTTCATTTTCTATGTCCCCAAACTCCTTCTCTGTTGAAATAAATCTCAGTGAATGGCCCATCTAGAAACTCCTTTATGGTTCTTTACCCATCCTGTCTTTTACCTATCATGTACAATTAACCAGCTCCTTAAAAATCTTAAGTATGTTGACCCTTCTCATTAACTCTTCTTCAGTTTCCAAAATTCTTTCTCTTGCCCACTGCCTTTTTTGCACGATATTCTCCTAAATAGGAAAACATATAACCAACTTTATATGTAACTAATTTAATATCATTGTGCTTTGATATAAACTTAGAAATAACTCCTCAGAAAACTTTGATAATTACGCTTTGTTAGTTCCCTCTCCACATGTTCTGGTCTAACTGGTAGCTCCATCTACCATGGTACTTCTTGCTGTAGATTGTTAGAGCCTGTTTACTTCTCTGACCTCTACTCACCCCACCATTAGTCTGAATGTTTCTGTATGACAGAAACCATGATTTATTTGTTTACCAGTGTTTCCATATCACTACATTCTTGGGAGATAATAATCACTTAAAGGCTACTCATGGAAAATAAATTCTGATCTATAAGATTTTAATAAAATATATATTCTATAGGTTGCCACATCTTGGGCTAAAATTATTAAAGCTATAAGGAAGAAAATTTATTTTAAAAAAGATTTTATTTTTCATAGTATTATAGCTAAGGTATAGAGTAAGAAAATATATATATATTTTCAAACTAGAAAGTAACATATAGAGGTGTATCTTTATTAATCTTGTATATTAGGTTTTTCCTTCACCTGAAAAGCAAATTGAGGAATATAATCTAGTAAAATTGTCTCCATTTATTTTTCCCGACCTGCAATTTTAAAATTTATTTAAGGTTTTAAAAAATTGAAGCTTGAAAAACATGAAGACGTTTAACAACACTAGTGTGCAGATATAAAAAATATATGTGAGCCACAGGAATACTAGCTCAAAGTAAATGTGAGGACTTAAAACCTTTTAAAATTTTTGTACTAAATAAAAATGAAATGAAAGTGACATAACCAGTCTGAAAAGTGGTTGCCTACTATATTTAAACCTATTAGCAATTCCAGCAGGCCAACCAGGCAGGGAAGTTATGGATGAAGTTGTCTGTTACAGAATGATCTGCAATCTGATCACTGATAGGCAGAGCTACAAAAAAAACCTTAGAGACAACTCAGGACTCAGGTCAGATTTCTGAGCTGTCTTAGCAATGGGCAGTAGTCAACTCTAAGAAGAAAGTGCATGGGACAACATTTTCAAAAATACACACACACACACACACACATACACACACACACACACACTATCCTTGGGTATTTTAAAAATTAGAGAGTTGAGAAAATTTATTAAAATATATTCTTTTCAAGTATTCTCTCGATGTCATAATATTTTATATCTTAATATTTTATATTAGGGTTTTATTTTTTATTAGAAATAAATGGAATGCTCGTTCTACTAGCTGAAGGCACCTGCAGATTGCTGGGTGCAGGTGTGAAAAAGATGTCTGAATATAGAAAAGAGTAGAAAATCAGGTGAGAATAAGCTTCAATATTTGGCTTTGTTCTTTATTTCATATTCCGCCTTGACTCTCTTTTTCAAGGCAGCACTGAAAGATGCTAAAAAGAAAGTGATAGAAGCAGTATCCAGACAGTTAGGGGTTGTCATTTATTTCTATACCAAGGAAAATATGTGTTATCAGTATTAAAGCATAACTCAAATGCTTGGGGTGGGGGTGGGGAGCACTTTCTAGAGGTTTAAAAAAATAATGATGTATATGTTTAATAAATATTCCACTTACTTTTCCCAAATTGCCTTTTAAATCTTTTAAATATGTCATTTCATTGATACCTGTTTCACTGGATGATCCTCATTACCAAGATGCTGTCTGCAGAGTAATAAAGGAGGACTTTTTTTATTATTGAGGTATAATTGACATTTAACATTGTATTAATTTCATTTACATAGCATAATGATTTGATATTTGCCTATATTGCAAAATGATCACTATAATAAGTCTAGTTAACATTTGTCACCACAGTTACAATTTTTTTGCTTATGATGACAACTTTAAGATCTTATATCTTAGCAACTTTCAAATATACAATGCAGTATTATTAACTGTAGTCATCATCCCATACATTATATCTCTATTATTTATTTATTTTATAACTGGAAGTTTGTACCTTTTAAAAAAGGTCTTATTGAAAAAAAAAAAAGTATATGCGCCATCTGTGACTTATCTCTTTGCCTAAATATTAAATCTCTCAGTGATCATCCTTCAGTGCCACTTTTGGCTTCAAGTTGATTGGAATAATTCAGGAGACCATTAAATGATCTTCAGTCTTAGACAGGTTTGACAACTCTTAACTTTTTCTGCTATACCAGCCCTCATCTTAACAGAATTCTTTTGGGATGCTCTTGCCATAAATCACTGCTCTCCCCATTCTGGTAACCTCAAAGCCCAACTCCTGATTGGATGAAGTTTCTGGGTGATGGTATAGATTCAGCCATTCTTTTAAATTCCTCAATCTTGTATACTAAGAATGAGAAACCTATGTGACAGTAATGAGACATAGTGAGACATAGTGTGTTTAGTGGACTGAAGGGTGAGAGAGGAAACTCTGTATGAATTCTAGGGAGGCCATTACTCATAATTACTGTTCCAACAAGCTAAAATTATTTTTCTTCACATCAGCAATTGAAAGCCAATTATAAGTTTATTGGGCTAGAGAATATTATGCATAGGGTATATATAATCCATTTATAGAAACTCATTTATATTCACAAATACTCTCTAGATAAACATTCTTGTATTTTGTCTTTCCCATCAGTGTATGTTTGTGTGTATGTGTATATATATGACATATATACATATATGGTATCTATGATATATATGATATATGTATATATAATGCGATAGATCATATTAGAAGCCATATAGTTTAAAATTTGATGAAAATCCATGAAGGCATTCATTAGGCCTTCTCTGGACCCCATGGTTTCCACATTTACTGCTATCCATTAAATTGGTACCTTCTTGACAGGCATTTCCCACCTCAGAGCAAAATAATAGGTACTTCAGGGACATTGTTAACAAGCAGGATCATAGGAAATTGCCATTAAGATATCTCAATAAGAAAAAAAGCAGAAAAATAATCAGACATTTTTTCTTTTCTTTCTTTATCTTCCTTTTTCTTCCTTCCTTCTTCTTTTCCTTTCTTCCTTCCTTCCTTCCTTCCTTCCTTCCTTCCTTCCTTCCTTCCTTCCTCTCTCCCTCCTTCCTTTTCTTCTGTTCTCTCTCTTTCTTCCTACCTGCCTATCTGCCTTTTTTCTCTCTTGTTTTATTTTTGCCACATTTACGTCTCCCTTGTCTAAATAAATGTCCACTTTTCTTTTATAAAGGCCTGGTATTGAAAATTTAATTTAATTGGCTCAGATGTGTTAGTTGAGAAAGATAGAATCCTTACACTTAATTACTATAGCAAATATAAATGCTAATTGTAACATTTATTTTGTTATTGAAAATAAATAGCACAAACTAGATAACATAAGATCTTTGGTAATAAGTTGTGAAAAAATTAAACAACCACCAAACAAATAAATTATTCTTCGAAACTCTTGGTTAAATGATGGGTATGTGTTTACTTTTCTTTCAGTATCACTAATCACTCACTACGAATATGAGAATATTTGTATTATTCAGTGTACTTGAAAATTACATCAAATGTTTTCCATTTTTATAATGTTACCACCATAATTAAAGACAAAGAGATAAAGATTGGAGATTATTATTCTGACTGTGATTTGGTGGTAATTTATGAAAAGCCAATGAATATGCTAATTACCAAAAAGCTAAAAGGACTACAATGAATTTTAATAGCTTCAGTGCTACATATAGGCTTAGATTTACTTGCTTAACCATACAATACTTACATTATACCCTACAATTCCTTCCAAATTGTGGAATACAATTAGATGCTGAACATAAAAAACAATTTTATAAGATTGGTCAGAGAAATGGAAGTTGGGAATGTCTTTTGGAAGTTCCCAAATCCATCAGAAGTGTTTCATTTGGAGAATTTTTTACTATAAGAAATAATATGCATTGTTCCCTTTTTCCCTTAAAAAATCACTGTATTCATTATATTTCTTTAAATTTAAAGAATTTAATTTTTGTAAACTTTTAATATTTTATTGTTGGCAATAAACTTTAGAAAGACACCTTTATATCTCTTGCTGTGGGTTAGTGTGATTTTGGTATTACTATCTGGAAACCTATTTTCACACCATTTAAAAAGTGTTAAAAATAAATTTTCTAGTCAGAAAAAAAATAGCCTCATGGTTAAATGAATTAAACTATCGTCCTGTACCTGGCAGGCACCATAAATAATCCATTAAGAGTTTTTAGAACTTAACTTCCACATACCTTATATTATCTAACACATATCCAATTTATTACATCATCCCAGGTTCTAAAGGACATGAAAACTTCAAGGTCTGTGTCAATGCCAATTCCACAACAAATTCAACAAAAGTTATTTAGTACAATCTATACTAAGACCCAGCAAGTTTTCTTCATTATATTCAATATCCTAATGTATTTTTTGAACTGAAAAGTGTGTTTCCTGTTTGAAAAACTCAAATAGTCTAGTTCAAAATGTAAAAAAAATTCATAGAGAAGTATTATTTAAAACAACAATAGGAAGGTTAAAGAAACAAACAAAACTTGTAACAAAGTAAAATATCTAGTCAAATTTTTTTTCATTTTTAGATTTGTATAAGGTAAGAAAACTAAAGTACAAGTATTATTTTTAAAATTATTAATTGAAGGCATTGTCAGTATTTATTTTTAGAACAAAAAAAGCTGTAATAACATACCAAAAAGCAAGTAAATGCAGGTTTTGGACAGTCAAAATCAAAATTCCTCTAAAGAAAATATAACAAGATTTATAAAGGGAAATGTTTCTAGAGTTCCAAATGCCTGTGTCCTTTTACTATCCTCTTAGTAGAAAGTTATATTGTTTTGTATATACTTCTTAAATTTCTCTGACCTTCATGTAGTATTATCTTACTAGCCTTATGAGATGATTATATAAAATAGTCATTAGCACACCCATTTTAAATGAGAAAAACTAAGTTTGTCACTGAAAAATTGAGCCTAGAACCCAGATCTTTTTCTTCTAAATCTAATATGCATTACAGCTCAATCTGCTCTCAAAATTTTAGATACAGATAGAACAGTATGAGACAACCTCAGTTTCTATGATATATTCCTCAAAAAATTTGTTTCATCTTGTTCTTTTGAATTAACCCTAGAAGCTTCTCTCACTTATGAATTCATTACTTGGTAATATTACTTGGTAAGTGATATATAAATTGGTAAAACATAAGATATCATTTAAATGCTCTGAACTGATAGATATTTCCTGGTTGACTGATCATTTATTTATTTATTTATTTATGGATATTAAGTATCGTATTGCTAAAGGTCATAATCTCATTGCACAACCCCTAAATAAATCATACAGAAAACAATCGACATAGAACTTCAAAACATAGGGTACACTCAGATTCAGAAATGACATGGATTCATCAAATTTCAGAATTTCTTTCAAATACTAATTTCATACCAAGATGCTAAAACCCATCTAAGTCAATATCAGTATTTTTTTTTCATATATTAGTGATTCCAAGATAGGACTTTCACTTACATCATGCATATCAACCTAAATATGTGCTAAAATAAGGGCAATTCATAAAAGATGTGAGACCGTACACTTAACAATGGTATTTCCTCAATTCCATACAGTTTAATAGGTATTGAAAAGATCATATACCAATTCTTACTTTGTTTATAAGAATGTTTACTTTTTTAAAAATTGATTTAATACTGAACAGGTGAAGTTTTTTGTGTGTTTTTATATTTCCTCAAGATGCAAACATTGTATTTCATTTATAAGAAGGATGAAGATAGAAGCATCTGTTACTTACGTTTCATCATTTTTATCACATTGAAACAGTCCAGTGATACTGTACATACTCTTTAAAAGCATTTCTGAAGATATTATGTGTCAACTGACCACAGAGTCAAGAGTCTACATTGGGAAACCATTTCACTCTTGAGGTAGCTGCCGTAATATTACCTAAACTAAAACCCTTTGGCTGCCTCAAATTCTGAACAAAAACGTAACTATATGGAAAATGGATATGACATTTCTACACATGCTTAAATGAGAGAGAGAAAAAGAGAGATCATTTTTTAGCATGTGAGTGATAAGTATTCATGTTTACTATTCATTTTAATTGTTCTACCGTCTAAATGCCAGTTTCCACAGGTAGAAAAATTGATGGGTACACAGGAATGTTTGTGAAGTGACAGCTGCCTGCTCCTAAATGACCTGTTCCAGTTAGCAAATTCCTGGAATTGATTGGTACTAATGCTCAAAGAATTTACCTTATTAAGGAAGTGTGACATTCTATTCTCAATAAAAATTCTAAAACAAATAAGTACTATCAGAAATATTAAGTTCAAAATACTGTGCCTAAAGAATTTTTTAATCTGAGAAATAATGTAATTTTGATGCACTAAAAAGGTCATTAATCACAAATAGTCATTCCTTTATTCTGAATAATCTGTATTAAATAAAAATTAAACAAGTAGTGCCTGAAATGTAGGAAGTATGCAAAGATGCCTTTATGACTCATTTTATGGCTTTTTTGCAAGTACATTTTTTTTTAAAGAGGAGGCCAAGATCATTGTCTTTTTGGGACATAATTGTAGATGTGTAGCTTAAAAGAGGAAGGTGAAATTCTTACAACCTAGGCCTGGAAAAGAGTGAGGGAATGTTAAAAAAAATAATAATAATAAAATAAAAATAAAACAAAAACCCTCTCATGTTTATTTATTCATTCGCTCAACCAACTTTTACTGAGTACATTGAATACTACTATGTATTGAACATGGTATAGATATAAATTTAAGCAAGATCAAAATGCTATGTCAAAACTCAATTCATATGAATGTCGCAGTAAATGAACAAATAGCTCTAAAACAATATGAACAAATAAAGAATGTGCTAAAGAAGCAAAAAGGTATAATCAGTTAACTCTGATAATGTGGGTATTGATGAATATTTTACATAAGAGGTGGTACAGAGCTGAGTCATTTAGGACATTCAAGGATAAACAGGGAGGAAAGAGAATTATAGGCAATGAACATAATTTCGGCACTTGTAACAATATCATGAAGAGAGAGCAAATGTCATTAAGAGAACTATTAGAAAATCTTATTTCTAGAATTATTGAGATAATCCACTGAGTCTGACTGTCTCATCCTCTGACCAAAGGCCATCTTTCTATCAGGAGGAATAGAAATGGTTAACCAAGTTTACCAGGTTTATAGCAACAAGGATGAAAAGGATACTCTCTGGCTGAAATTTCCTAAAATAAATTAACAGTCCATTATAAGGCTCCAAACAATACTTCTGAGAAGCCTATGTACTCAGTTGCCATCAGTCATCCATATCCATCCACCAGATCCATCCATGGATCCCCAGTGTTAACTTGTTGCAAGTAAACTCTCAGGTTGTCCTTGACAAACAACTCCTCTTGTGAATGCCAAACATATATTTACATAGGTACTCCCAAATGACAAGGGGAGAGATCCATATTTAGGACACTGCTTTCTTTACTAATGTCATCAGATCTAAGTTGGTTAATGTGAAATTTTCCTTTTCCATGGGACACACACCTAAATGGGGTTTTCATAGGTTAAGCACTCAGAAACATTCAGATTAAAACAGCCCTTTTCACAAATAATTTTCAACAAAGGAGCCAAAAACATACAATGGAGAAAAGAAAAGCCTCTTCAATAAATGGTGCTGGGAAAATTAGAAAGCCACATGCAGAAGGATGAAACTAGACTGATATCTGTCACCATACACCAAAATTAACTTAAAATGGATCAAAGAACTAAACATTAGACCTGAAACAATAAATTGCATAGAAGAAAACATGGATACTAAACTTACGGATCTTGGTCTTAGAGAGGGTTTCTTGAATTTGACCTCAAGGTAAGAAAATAAAAGCAAAAATAAATGAATGGGACTATATCAAACTAAGAAGCTCCTGCACAGCAGAAGAAACCATCAACAAAACAAAGTGACAACCAACTGAGTGGAAGAAGATATTTGCAAACAATAAATATCTTCGATATTTTTAACAAGTAAAAAAGACAAACCAAAACTCACAGACACACAGTATGGTGGTTACCAAAGGGAAAGTGGGTAAGAGATGGGTAGAAAAGAGTAAAGGGGCTCAAATATATGGTGATAGAAGAAGATTTGACTTCGGGTGGTAAATATACAATGCAAAATACATATGATGTATTAGAGATTTGTATACTTGAAATCTATATAATTTTATTAAGCAATGTCATCCCAATAAACTAATTTTTTTTTTTTTTTTTAAAGAGCCCTTTTCCTCAAAGTTTAGAATATAAACCTAATCGAGTTAGGCTACTTCTTCTTACTTTATATGCCTAATCACCCAAGGTGTCAGGTCTGATTAAGACATGGAATAACCAGTTTTCCCTCTTTTTGTTATTAGTTTTAACTTAGAGAACACTAACTGTATTATCCTTTTATAGGTGAAAAAAAGAGATTTGTAGCCAAATGTGTTTAGGAAACACTGGATTAAACTCAATTAAATATGTCCCCTTACCACAGAAATCTCAGAACCTTTACTGTGATAATATGCTAGTATAAATTATGAATCTTTACAAGGTGATGATATATAATATACAGTGTTTCCCCCTTTCAGTGGAGAAATTGAATAGGCTATTGTTCCTTAAGAACAGACACTGGACAAATAAGAGCTACCACAGATTTACAAAATAAGCCACCCATGAAAGTGGAAAGGTTCCTCTAATGAATGGATTAAAGTGTATCCTGCTTGATTCACTTTTGGGATTTGTAATACATCTTCAGTCTCAGCTATAAAACTTTGAATTTTCTTTTAAATAATTACTAATATTGAAATATAAGCTGTTACAGTCACCTGAAAATTAGAGAGAACACTAAAAATAAAGAGCAAAATATTTTTTTCTTTCACCAAAAGCAGCATCCAAAAGAACTGGCTTGAATAAACACATTATTTAAAGTAGGAAAAAAAAAAAAAAAAAAAAAGACACCAGGAATGATTTCACTATGGTCCTCTTAGCTTTTTTCCAGTTAGCACATGAATGAGCATTAAATCACAGTCGATTAATAATCTCCACACTGTATCTATTTGCCTTCAATTATGGATGGTAATAGTTTATGAAATAGAAAACATTTGATAATTGATTTTAAAGTACACTGAATATAGGATAAAACAAAATTAATTTTCTACCAGGAATGATTTCACTATGGTCCTCTTAGCTTTTTTCCAGTTAGCACATGAATGAGCATTAAATCACAGTCGATTAATAATCTCCACACTGTATCTATTTGCCTTCAATTATGGATGGTAATAGTTTATGAAATAGAAAACATTTGATAATTGATTTTAAAGTACACTGAATATAGGATAAAACAAAATTAATTTTCTTATATTTTATAATAAATGGGTCCCTCTTAGTAAATGATTTCTATCCTCACACTGTTAAAGTCACATTAGTTCAGCTAAATGAAGGTCCTTGAGACAAAAACAATAAATGGGCACTTTCTCATCTAACTGCATGAAGTTGACCTTCAATAAAATATACCTTAGATTGGTAGCTATTGCTGATAAAGGAAAAAAGTAGTGGTAAATTATTTTTTTCTTAGGATGCATATGTGCAAAATATTTTTGAATTATTAAAAATATGCAATCAGAATAAAATATTTATAACTGCTGAGAAACTTTGAAAAAATAGCAAATATTCACTTTGTGCTCTAAAACTAGATATTCTCGATAGATTAAAATTGTATTTAAGAATTAAATTCTCATAATATTCAAGTGCTTATTTATTCTATAAATTGAGACAATCTTAAAATTATGACATTATATACACATTGTATCCATTTCCCTTTAAATAACTAATTTATATGTGTTTTATTCTTGTCTAAATCTACTACAAAAACTGTTTCGTCTTGATCAATACTCACCTCTCACATCGTTTTCTCTTAATGTTCATGCAAAATAATTAATTTCCTTTTATTCTCTTCTGTAATCTCCTTTGTGTGTCAGCTAATAATAATCAATGAGAGAATCATTAAAATTTTGTGAGTCACTGCAAGTAAAGATACTTTCTTAGAAATGCTTGGCAAACAGAGCAGAGAACATTAGTCTGGTTGATCGCATTCAAAATAAAATAGAGTGCTAAAAATTATTTGAATTGAGGTTCTACTTTCAGTAACTGTGGAGTGGCTCCTATCGCACCAATCCTCCCAGAGATAACAACTATAAACTCTGGAAAAAAATATTTACAAAAACTATTTAAAGGTGCTGGAGAGTGAGCAAATCAGACAGGAATTGAAGTATGGTTGACATTTGGAAAAGGGAGCAGCATTGAATGAAGTCCTCTTTTGTATAGCTCTTTGCCTGAAGACAAGCACCAATCAGTGCCAAGAGGGGTGGCTGAAACTCAGGAAATCCACAGAGTTGCCTGCTAGAAAAAAAAAAAAGATAACGAAGTTTTTAGGGTGACAACAGCAGTTGGAAAGAAAAGGAAAGAATAAAGAACAGTAGAAAAACAGAGAGGCTAAGTCCCACGTTCTGGATTATAGACTCTGCCTAAATCTCTAGCTTACTCTCTAAACTATGCATGCGTGGGCCAGTCTCCAAGCAGCCCAGCCAAGTCAAAAGAGCTGAACAGAGATTTCAGTGCTATTTATTAAAAGGAAGCAGGGTTGGAGACCAGGTTCAGCCAAGTTAACTGTTTATTAAAAACAAAAACAAGCAAATAAAAAAATCAATAATCTTTCAAGAAATGTAATAGAATCTATTGTCTCTATAATATCCAATGTCAAAGTCTACAGGATACAATTGAAAATTATTGGACATTCAAAGAAACAGGAAAATGTGGCCAGTACCCAAGAGAAAAAGCAATAAAAAGATATTAATATTTAAATGTTTCCGATATTATAAGAGGCAAAAATTTTATAGCTGTTATTGTAACTATGCTCAAGAAATAAAAGGAAATACACTTGCCATGAATGAACAAATGAGAAGTCTCAGAAGAAAAATAGAAGCTATGTAAAAGAACAAAATGGAAATTCTGGAAGTAAAAATTATAATTACTAAAATAGAAAAATTAAGCAGAGGGCTTTGAGTAGATCAGAGATGATAAAATTAAAGGTCAGTGAGGGTGACAATAGAGCAATCGTAATGACTAAATCTAAAGAACAGGGAAACAGAAAACAACCTATTTTTCATTTAGAAAAAGAAGTGCAGCTCGCTGCCAGCGTTAATTTAATTCTACATAAACAAGCTCTTTGAGGCTAAAGCAAATCTGGTTTTCAACGTGAAAATGAAACATAAAAACTGTTCTTAGAGTTATTTCTAAACAGAACTTGTCTCTAATCATAGTATAACAGAAATGTACATGATGATCAGTACTTAATAATTTTTTTTCATGTGGTAATTTTCAAAGCACACAAAGTGGAACATCACATTCCATACAAAAATATCGCATTTCTCTCCAGATCTTCTTGCCATACTTGTCGTTGTTGGGCCAGCAACAAACTTTACAGTGACCAGTTGGATTTTGTTTCCCTGGTGTTGGTGGTGTGCTCTTGGGGACGTGTCTTCCAGACAAGTGAAGAGGTGTGACATCATCAGAGCACAGACAATCTCAAAGATGTTGCTGCCCTGGCTTATGATGCTTCTCCAACATTCTTTCAATCAACGTCAGTCTGAAGTTTACATGGCTGATCATGTGCTCAAGATTGTTTTTCTTGAAGAGGATGTAGAAGTTCAGCACTGTAATGTTTAGAAGGTGGCAAAAGAATTTCTTATATCAAAACTGTGCCTTTTGCGCTCATTGGGATAGGAAGTGAGCATCTGATCAACCAAGTCCACTGCTCCCATATTCTTGTTATAATCCACATAACACATGGCTTCTTAGTTTTTCTTTCCATTTCTGTTGTCTGTTTCACAGTATCATTGTGGAATTTTGATAACATTGTCACCTCCTTCTTGTCACACCATTTCAGTGCCACAGAATATGGCTACAGTCATCTCCTTGGCAATCCTTTTTTCAGATCATTTGGCATCTGTTTTCTGTTCAAACTAGCCGTCTCAACTGCATCAGTCCTGTTTTAATGTAATTCTTTGAAAAACATGGGAAATGTATGGCAAACCTTGAGGGTAAGACTAGGACTGTAATCTGCTAGTTATCTCGGAGTAAACACTGCAGCTGCAAGAGAGTTTTCTAGGGCAAATGGAAATAGATTAATTAGAGTTCAGGTTTTCCTAGATTATCACTGCTTCGCGGTTGTTTCAGCTCATGATTTTCTGCTTTGGTGAACCATGATCCCCTATATTTACTTGTCTTTCTCTCTAATCTTGAGTCAGTGGTTTGCCTTATATCCTCTCCTCTCTTAGAGATCCAAAAAGAGTTGTTGATGTTTCAGTCTTTTCTGCTTTATATTTATTGTTAGGACAGATTGGTGACTTCCAATCTCTTAATCTGTGGAACTAGAAACCCTTTCAAATATCTTTCTTGAGTTTGCTAAGCTTCTTCAATTTGTTTTTTTTTTTTTTTCCAACAAACCCAGGAATATTTTGACCATCATTTCTTCAAATAATTTTTCTGCTCATCTTTCTTTTCTCCTCTGAGACTCCAATTACATGTAGAATAGACCTCTTTATTTTTTCCCACATGTTCCTGAGACTTTCTTAATCTTATGTTCTAAGGCTTAATAATTAAAGGAGCAGGCATACAAAGGTAGATATAAGTGTCATTATCTGGGCAAAACCAGCTTGAATCAGAGAAAAAAAATTATATTAAAGAAATGAAGTTTGTGTGCATTAACAGTTCCCACAGTAAATATCAGAGAATAATCATCTCCTACTTGCAGCTGGCAGAGAGAAAAAGAACCATTTTGAAATACATCAGATCACTCTGTTGTCTTTACAAGACCTGCCCTCAGGTTAAACTAGTTAACCAGAGCCTAACTTCTTGGTGTATTATCAGAGCCTAACTGACCTTGAAAGGTGAAATACTCAACTCCAGTCAACTCTAGCTTTCCAAGTGGAAGAAGGGAAATACCGAAGTTCAGCCCACTCTAGCCATCATGTCCCACCTGAAAAGATAGAAAAAAAAAAAAAAAACACTGAAAATCTCTTGAAAAGTTCACTCTCTAGAGCCATAGGCTCACTAAAAGACTAAGACCTAAATCTTAGAACTAAAGAATATTTCTTCTTCCCTAAAAAAAACACCTCCCCACATTATTAAAGGCTCATTTATAATAGTTACTTTTACACAGTACATCATGTCCTGCTATCAAGAAAAAATTACAAGGCATACCAAAAGGCAGAAAAACACAATTTGAAGTGATAGAGTAAGCATCAGAACCAGACATGGGAGGATTTTTGGAATTATCAGACTAGCAATTAAAAAAAACTCTGCTTAAATCACTAAGGGCTCTAATGGATAAAGTAGATGGCATGCAAGAACAGATGGGCAATGTGAGCAGAAAGATGCACATCCTAAAAAAAGACCAGAAAAGAAATGCTAGAGATCAAAAACACTGATAGAAATAGAGAATGCCTATGATGGGCATTATTAGGAAGATAGGCATGGCTGAGGAAAGAATCTCTGAGCTAGAAGATATATAAATAGAATCCTTGAAAAGCAAAAAGCAAATGGAACAAAGACTGAAAAAAGAAAAGAGAATATCCAAGGATTGTGGGATAACTATAAAAAGTGTAATACACACATAATAGGAATAGCAAAAGAAGAAATAGAACACATATTTGAAACAATAAGGATTATTTCCCGAAGTTAATTTCAGACACAAAACTATGGATCCAGGAAGTTCAGAGAATACCAGGATCAATGCCAGAAAAACTACACTGAAGCACATCATTTTTAAACTACAGAAAATCAAAGCTAAAGAACCTTGAAGAAAGCCAAGGGAAAAAGACACCTCACTTACTGAGGAAAAGAGGAAAGAATTATACCTGCCTTCCTCTCAGAAGCCATGCAAACAAGAAGAGAGTGAAGTGAAACATTTAAAGTGTTGAGGAAAAAGAAGAAAAAAACACCTAGAACTTATTACTCTGAGCATTTATCCTTTAAAAGTAAAGGAGAAATAAAGACCTTCTCATATAAACAAAAAAGACCTACCTTGCAAGTAATATTAAAAGAAGTTCTTTAGAGCAGCAGCTCCCAACCTTTTCGGCACCAGGAACTGGTGCTCCTATGAGAATCTAATGTCTGATGATCTGAGGAGGAGCTGAGGCGGTGATGCTAGTGCTGGGGAGTGGCTGCAAATACAGATGACGTTTCACTCGCTCACCTGCTGCTCACCTCCTGCTGTGCAGCCTGGTTCCTAACAGGCCACAGCCCAGTACTGGTCAGTGGCCAAGGGATTGGGGACCCCTGGTTTAGAGAGAAGGAAAATAACAGATTGATAACTCAAATCTACATAAGTTAAGGGAGAGGAATGAAGAAAGAATAAACAAGTAAAATAAAACTTTCATTATTCCTTTTTTTTTTTAATTGGACAATTACAGGTTCTCCCCTAATAAGATACAGCCTGTTGCTTTATTCAGGTATTTGTACATTCCAGCCAGGTAGGGGAGGAGGGGAGGGATGCACAACAAAGACACAGATATATTGGGGGAAATGTACTATAAACTGTTCTTTTTCTTTTTTGGTTAAAGAAAAAAATCTTTATAATCAATATTCCGCTCATAAGTAAAAGTGGGATAAAAACAAACGTGATTGCTGTCAATCTGGCATTTATGTATATCTTCTCGTTTCATATGTATAGTTTATTTGGGTACTGCTATCATCCACTGGCGGAAGCCGTAAAAGTACAAACAAGTATCAGAAAGAAAAAAATATTAACAAAAGAAAGCTCAAAAAGATGGCTTCCCGATAGGCAGTGTACTGGGCCCAGGCCAAGTCAGTACGAGCAGACGATGCACAGAAAGGCCCTGCCACTCTTCTGCTAAAACTGCTGCAGCAGCTCATCAGTCTCATTCTCCACGTCTTCCGGTGCTGAATGCACTCACAGAGCTCACAGATGAGGAACACTCCCAGTGTGGCCTCTTCGTGGTTGTTCTGGACGTTCATGTTAATCCAATGCACCAGCTGGCAAGTCTCCTGCTCTCTGGAATTCATATCTTCCACCATCTGCTTGTATACTCTCTCCTCATAGGTGAGAGGCAGGTAGAAAAGGCTCTTGCAGTTCTAGAATCTTTCTAGCTGGAACTTGATTCTCTTATTTCTGTCCAACATATGTAAAATGCCATTTTGTGTGGAGAGTTCTTTGTCTTTCCTAAAGAGATCATTGTACATTTGATCACAGGTGGTTTTGAAATCATAAACATTTGACTTGTCAGGTGCCGGTCCTGGAAAGTTCATGTGAATTCCTGTTCCAAAAGACCAGACACTGGATCCTGATTTGCTAAGCGTGCCCCTCCCTGCTCCAGTTCTGGTTGCTCAGCACACCACTGTCAGCTGCATGGGCGATGACTTTGTGGCCGCCGCCTCACCATCCGCACTCTTCGCGCTCCAGGACTCCCACCCCTGATTCTTATTTGTATTAAGTGATGTAACAGATAACAGTAGTTTAAAATAGTACTAGCAATGTATTTGATTATGCATGCTTATGTGTATGTCTTATGTCTGTTTATACATGCTTATATATGTAACTTTATATATGTTTATATATAAGTGAAATAAATGACAGCAATGATACAAGGGACAGGAGGAAAGAATTAGGATTATTTTGTTATTGAGGATGCTCACTGCCCATGAAGTAGTCAAATGGTCAAGTGCTATTTGAAAGTGAACTTGGGTTAGTTGTGAATGTATATTGCAGCTCTAGGGCAATCACTTAAAAAAGTTGAAAAAGAGAATGAAAGGAGAGAAAATGGAATCATGTAATGCTCAACTGAAACCACAAAGGGCAGAAAAGAGTGGAAGACAAAAGTAGAAGCAAAGGACAAGGGCGACAAAAAGAAAACAGTAATGAATATAGTAGATATCAACCTAAGTATATCAATAGTAACTTTGAATGTCTATGGTCTGAATACACCAATTAAAAGACAGAGACTGTCAGAGTGGATCAAAAAATATGACTCCACTATATGTTGTCTATAAGAAAGCCACTTTAAATATAAAGACACATATAGATTAAAAGTACATAGATAGAGAAAAATGTACCATGATAACATTAATCAAAAGAAAGCAGGAGTAGATATTTTAATTTCAGACACAGCAGACTTCAGATACAGCAAAACTTCAAGGGAAGTTTTGAATTAACTTTATTTAGGAAACTAGTATGACTCTTTAAATACTTTGTCCATGATCTATAGCATCTAATACATAGTGCACAAAAGACAGAGCTTCAGATTGTCCTGTAGTATAAGCTCTGGTTTTTATTTATATATTATAACTTGTCTTTCTACATATAGCAAGTCCTCTATTAACTAAAGTTGGATTTTAGTTAACTCAATTATTAATGTCTTTATGTCACAGTCCTTTTCTCTATTGAATAAATTACTCTCAATATATAAATAAGTTCTCTGCGCATTCTAACGCAGTAAAAGAGCCAAACTATAAGCTTACAATTATCTCCTTATCTCTGTAAATATACAAATGAATAAAATAAAGAAAAAAACTAGATATACTATAAGCTCGTGCTTTGTCATCTCTTTGCAGGGTAGACTACAACATGTGATTTGATGAGCAGGAAAGGAAAGTAGGCATATTTCTGCCTTCTTCTGTGTAAGATTTTTACTCTTGTATTTCATTAATTTGTTACATATCGAGTAGGATATTCCACATATCGTATCTCCTCACCTCAGTCTTGTATCTCAACTTTCAACGTAAGAGAAGCAGAAATCAGAAATGAAAGTTAAAGGGCCTTGAACTACCTGCTATATTCCCTCACTTTTATATTGCATTGGTCTATGCAGTGGAATCAGATTCCACTACTATTCCCATCTTGCTCCCTAACCCTGCTCAAGATCCATTGTCTTCCAGCATCAGAGACCCCAGCCTAACTTTCTCTTCAGCCTGCTTATTTCTAATGCCCATGTCTGGCGACTTGTTAATAAAAGTGAGAACTGGTATCAGGAAACATGAAAAGAAACAATAACAAGAGTCTTGGTTTAATGGTAAAATATTATGCTATATTCATTAAAAATGTCATACTCTGTTGTCATTATAGTTAGGTGATAGGTTAATAAAAATTCACATGGAAAGGTAATTTTTAAAAAGAAATTGAAAAAAGAAGTTGAAAACATGATTTTATTTTTATGAAAAAAGTGCCACATGAGTGTATATGTGAAAAGTTTGAAAAATTATATAATGCTTTTAATTGATTATCTCTAAGCAGTAGGATACTGGGCTCATTTTTCTTTTAAAATATCATTTTTGTTTCCTATTTTAATGAATAGTTTTTATTAATGTACTTATCATTTTACAGAAGAAATAATAAGATAAAATCATTATTCTTAAATCATTTTTAAAAAAACAAAATTATGTCCATAAGAGCCAGAGCTAAGACTAAGAAAATTTATTAGAGTTTACAAATTAATCTTGGGGAAAAAACTCTGAAAAATCTTTCTTCAAGCAATTAACATATGAAATGCCTTAGGCCAACTAATTGAAAGTGTTTTTCCAATACTTAAGCATAATTCATTTAGAAGCATGAATAATTAGGAATTGATTTTATATATAATATATTACATTATATATATATATAATTACAGATGATATATAATAAATATATACTATAAGTCATTATATGTTATTTATATATATTACATATGTATATAAATACATAGTTGTGTATGTATATGTATATACCAGAAATTTCAACAAATAATGACATTTAAATCTGCAGATCAAATTTTACTGCAGATCAGATATTAAATTAAACTATTTATAATTTCAAACACTCCTGCCAGTCCTATGTAGAATAAGTAAACTTATTCTCGGTTCACTGACTTCCCTCAAAGTGAAACAACTACTATTATTTCATGGCTCAGAGGAGCAAGGTTACTCATGGGAAATTCCATGGAATCAGCTAGTGAGTATCACTTACCCTGAATTAGATTCTAAGAAATTAAGATCAGGTAAGTTTTACTGCACTCAAATTTCCAAAATTGATTTGTTTTAATTCAGCACAACAGGAAAACATCAACACCTCAAACAGAGCACTGCTCCCAGTAATTCTTTATTCGGTATTATATAAAATCATTGCCAACTCTTAGAAACATCAGGATATGGCCTCCCTGGAAATGATTGCTAATAAGATTCTCTCATTACAAGATAGACTTAAGAGTTGCTCATTTCCATTTCTGGCCTTATCTACTCAATGGGTAAATGAAAGCAAGGGCAACAGGGGAAGAAAGCGACATTATTTCTTCTTTAATACTTTTAATATATAGTCATGAACAGAATATTGGTAAAAATATGAACATTAAAAGGGTTCTTGTAAGGGCTCAGAAAGAAATGAGAAAAAATGTCATTGGAAAATGTAAGAAAGATAATTATTTTTATACAATCACAGATAATGTGGCTGAATTTTATCTTAACTTGTGTAGAAAGCAGAACTTGTAAGTGATAGCCAGGATACTTAAGAGAAGTGTTGAAGAAGTAATCTGTATTCTTCTTGTTGCTAACCATAAAATATGAAAACAGGATTAATCGAGAAAAGGAATAAGCATTTGATAATTTGGAAAATTCTCAGCCTATCCAGATTATAGAAGATACTAAAATTAAAGTCACTATTAAGAAAGCATTCTCTGGATAGGCCAAATGTAATGCTGGACAAGCATTTATTGAAAAAATTAGGTATGTGACTCATAAATCCACTCAACCATCTTAACAGAAGCCAGGAATAGAGATGGTATAATCCAAGAAAGGTCTGTGGAGAATAGAGATGGAATAATTTAAGGAAGATCTGTGGAGGACCCGTTTTTGTAATAGTATCACTCCCCATGACATATAGAAGAGACCCACAAGTTTCAGAGACTGTTGTATCAGTAGAAATACTGCCAGCTTAGCCTGAAAAGGGATAGAGCCAGGACAAAAGAAGTAGAGATAATATTGTCAGATTTCCAAAATTCTACAGCAGGAAACAGGGTTATATTGACACTCAGGTAGCATCCTTGTCTTGAGTACAAAGGCCTGTGCAATAAACCTAGACAGTAGAACTATGAGCCCAGAGGGCAGACTTCTAAGTAGACTTCTGAGCAACAAAGTATTATTCCCAGACTTTATTCCCAGAATTTGGCTGTTGGGTTTTGAATATGCTTGGGACCAGTGACTTTTTTATTTCTTCTCTCTCTCTTGGAATAGGAATATTTAAAACTGTTATCATATCTATCATTGTATCTTGGAAGAAATAGATAACTTGTTTTCTAGTTTCACTGGTCCACAGATGGAGAGGAATTTTGCTCCAGGATTATACCCACTATCTAGGAAAGAGAAAGCCTCATTTGCTTGGTCATACTCTCCTACAGTGGAGTTTTTATCATGCTGAGTAGAATGTGGTGGAGGACCGGGATAGGAAGCAGATTATATTTGGGTCTATTGCAAACACAAATGATACATACTCTTATGGTTCTTACTGAGTTTTGCAGGTTTTATTGAATAAATGTTTATTTGCTGTATGTCCTTAGGACAACTTCCAGAAATTTTGGGGTTTTTTAAATAATTTTTACCAATTAATGGTGAATGTCTTAACAGTCAAAGGTTTTGTTGAGGAGTTTGTCCACAGAGCTCCTCACAGTACCATTGCAAAAGTGGATCTCCTCAAGCTTGGTATTTATCCCTGCCTAACTCAGACTAAAACAGCACAAGTAAGTGAAATAGTTCAATTAAAATAATCATATACCTTGTCAGTGTATGCTCTTATTTACTCACATATTTCTGAAAACATGAAATGCCATGTTAGTCTGTTTGGTTGAAAATATGTAATTCTCTCTTACAAACTCACTTAGCAAGAACATAAATATGCAGTTTGCTTAAAATGAGATAATCTTCAGCAGCCTTATCAAGTTTTCTTTCTTATTCCCAATCGCATATTCAAATAGTGTGACCTTCTTGCTCCTAAATCTTCCAAGCAAAGGGTTTCATATTCCTTGAGTATAGACAAAAACTGCTTTTATTAAAAAAAAAAAAATTGTAATAATCTTAGCTCTGTCTTTTCATAGTCTTTGCAAGCATGGAATTTGGATAATATTCCACCAGGGCTAAAATATGTCAGGCTTTAAAATTTATATAACCCTAACCAAAAGATAAAAAAAATCTACATTGTCATCTGCTTGATTTTATCTAAATAATGCACATATCTCTTCAATCAACTACCCAGTTCTTGCATTTTAGGTTCTCTTAGGAGTGTTAATATTTTATTATCTTTTTCCAACTCCTGCATAGAGCACTACAGAAATTATTGATAGTCCAGAGAACTATGCTAAGAGATATGCTAACTATCCATTTATCTAGTATCTCAAATCTTAGAACTCTGCTCTCAAATCAGTTCAGATTTTGAAAAGTTACAGGCATAAAATATATATTACTTACAAAAATGTTAGACATATTCTTTCCACTTGTATTAATGTCAGTAAGAAACAAACACCTAATGAATATCTACATTTTCAGTAATATACATTCAAAGAAATTATATTATACAATGTCTCTTTCACATTGCTATAGCAACTTTATTTTTATGTAATAGTAAATTCTTGTAGATTCCCAGAACTAGGTGGTTCATGAGCCTTCTTTATCACACTTCTTAATATTAGTTTCATCATAGAGCTGTTAAGATTTATTAATAGTTGAAAATCATTTTGAATTTAAAGAATGTCACAATGGTCTGATCATTATAAATTTATGTGGAGAAATGCAAAACACTGTGGAAGAAAACTGAACTCTTTCCAAGACCAAGTGCATTTCTAAAATGTTAATTTGTATATGTGATAAAGTCTACATTATTCTAATCTATAAAAATTATATTTCTTCCTCCAGTAAAATGATTTATTACTTTAAAAAAGCTAAATTAGAATACTTAGCAGATATTTATTTGTTCAATACAAGTCTCGGTGTACAGAGTTTAGGCATTCTTATGTTTTGATGGTTTACATAAAGGAATAGTTATGTTTTCCAAGTATCTACCACTATGTTACGCATATTTATTGTGAAAGATATGATGGTAGATGCAATTTTTTTTTATTAAATTATTTAGGTTTTCAAAAGAAGCATAAAACCTAAGGCATTCTAATTGTAAATAATAATAGTAATTCCAAGACCCATCTAGACTAGTTTGGGGATAATGGAAGTAAGACATTTTAACTCTCTTATAAATAATTTTCTGGTATTCTTCTGATAAATTTCTGAAGAACTTCATCTCCTAGTTTTCCTGAATTAACAATCTGTCAAAATTTATTTCTTATTTTCTTTGGTTTCTAATATTATTAAAATGTAAAAATTCCTGAGAGGTGGAAAAGTTTAAACTTTCTATCTTATTTGAGATTTATATTATCCTATAAAATTTAACTGATATACAAGAATAATCTAAGATGAATAGACAACTATTTTGACAGATTCCCCATACGTAAAAAGCATGAAGACTCAGTTTTGTAAAACAAGCAGTACATTGGAAGAAGTGATGAATATAAATTTATTTATGCCAAGGATTTAGAACTCAAATGTAAAAAATTGACAATGTTAAACTTTACCTAAGCTCTAGTTGTCCAGAAAAGTGATTGTTAAAAAATTTCTCTACATTTTTGTTTTTTGAAATCTTCCCAGCATTTTGTGTTCAAGGAAACAATTTACCATAAAGAACCACTCTTCCCCATAAGACTTAGATAAGACTCACTGTCTGTTCTTTTACTGACTTTTGTAAGACTTGCAGACGGTTCCCTGGAATATCTGAAACGAGACCTTCTGAATTTTTACTCTTTGTCTCAAAAATAATTAATTGAGATTGGAACTGTTTGTCCCTCTGAAAAGAGCTAGACAAAGAGAGAAATCTTCTCCATTCAGCTGATAGAGTCTTTCCCTGATTGTAAAACAATCACAACTCTAAATCACTCCACCTGTAAGTTTTCTATACTCCCTATAAAAGTCTAAGACAAAATCATCCTACTACAACATTTTAATCTTCAGATCTGATATGGTCTCTCTATTGCAATAGACAATAAAGTCTCTCTCAATGGTGCATTTTGTCTTTGACAACATAAAATGTAAAGAGAATAAGATCATAGGCCAGGCAAATAAGAAAAAGATTGTCCTGCCAATTTAAGCCTATATTATTAATAAATAAGAGATAGTTCCCTCATATTGAATTGTAATTCTACAGTAATTATTCCAATTATATTTGGGGCTAAACTAAGTCCATCACGTCAAGAATAGAATTTGGAAGAGACAAAGAAACCCTTTTAAGTCTCCCTCTTCCACATGCAGTGAAGATATGAAAGATTCTGATACTAAAATAATTTGTTTGTTTTTTCCAGAGAAACTAACAAACGAAATGGGATGGGCACTGGGGGATAGTGAAAACAGCCAAGTGCTGTGTTGTGCCTAACACACACACACACACACACACACACACACACACACACACACACACACACACACAAAAGGAAAAAAAATCTCATTCATTTGTGAGACGAAAA
>NW_006442484.1:54374757-54377694 GCF_000325575.1 Pteropus alecto
TGATATAGTGATTTTCCATCTTCTATTCATTAAGGATGAAAAAATGATACTTTCATTGAAAGCTGCTTCCTTTTCATTGCTCTATGTAAGTGGCCAAATCCTTAGGTTCTATGTATGCCTCAATATCTTTCAAATCTGCCTCTTTCTCTTTATTTCCATTGTAATTCCCATACTCCAGCCAACCACTATTTCTCACCTAAACCACTGCCACAGCTCAAAATTGGTCTCCTCAGATCCACTCTTGCCCCTACTCTCAACCAAATCCCTTTTTCCCCACATAGCTAGAATACATAAGTATCTTAAGTACTAAATAAGTGTTTCACGTTGTTTTTAGATTTTAAGTCTAACTTTATTAACATGTTCTATCTGATGGTAAAATTCTTCCCACTACTTCCAAGTTCATCTCTAACCACTTTCATCATTGAATACAAAGTAGTCATTCTGTGCTTTTGTTTCCATAACTGCACTTTTGCTGTTCCTCCTTAAGAAATCTGTGCATATTTTTCTCTCTGCATAGAATATTTTTTTCTCCACTTCCTTTTTTTCCCCTAACCTGAGTTATTCTTATTTACTCTAAGTCCTCACTTTTAATTTTACTTCTCTGTTCAACCTTCCCCTGGTCACTCCTGGTCTTGAAAATTAAATTCCATTTACACTTACATAGCAATCTACATTTATGGCACTCATCAATTTACAAATAAATAACCATATTTTTGTTAAAGCATGATACCAAAGCAAACTCACAGAAAACTTGTTTGCATAACATTTTGTTATAATTCCACTGTTAGTGAAGACAAGGTGACTTGACTATCAGGATACTGAGATTAATAACTTTCATAGAATTCATAGGAGGTTGTCAAAAGACAAACACTTCATGTACAGATACTAAGACTGAAGAAGTGTCTGAATGACCAAAGGTGCTTTGCTCAGCCCAAGGGAAATTGTCCCACATTATTAAGTGGATAAAAGAGGGTTATAAAAAATCTAAAAAGCTGAGTTACTCTTTGCAGAGCAAAATGAATTAGTAAATATTGGCTGAGTGAGACACATTCTTTGGCAGCATTAGAGACAAGATGAGCATTTCAGAAAAAAAAAGAAGTTAGCAATTCAAAAATGTAATAAATTGTAGAGCAAAACCAGCAACAGCAGTCAGAAAGATATTACGACCATTTCTAAGAGTCGTTCTTGAACATTTCTGAGTGTTTTAGAAGGTTCAGAAACTGTTAAAAGTCATTAAATTCTTTTTGTCTTAAAATTTATTTAGCTTTGTGTTGGAATTCTGTAATATGTAATACTAATCAATACAAAATGTTATTGAATAAAAAATGTACTCAGATAACCAAAGAGAATTATTTTTACTTCCAGTACAGCACACATACCTAGGGCTTTTTTAGTGTGGAAAGTGGATAGACTTTGGATAAAATATGAACTTTATTGTAATACTGAGTTAGATGGAAGTAAAGGAAACTTATGGGAAGGAGGGAGCTGTATTTTGAGCTGAAATTAATAAGCATGGGAAAACGACACGTTTTCCCTAAGGAACATTTTAATATCATGATTGCATAAGGGAAAAGGAATGAGGTGAACCAGAGTCTACTGTATTGAGCCAGGGAATCTGAAAGGGGGCATAAGATTGGTATCTCAGATTAGTAATACTCCCTGGCTCTGGACTAAAGTATCTTCAATTTGGCCCCAGTTTTTACATGTTATGATTAACAGATATGAGCTTTTATCAAAAACAGTCAAACCTATAAGAAAATCAACTTTTTGAATGAGAGACAGCAGCAATAAGAAATATAGCCATTAATTGTATATGTATAAAATACTTAAAGAAATAAAAATGCACTATGCAATATATATGCCTTACTGCTAAATTGTACACCTGAAACTTACTGGATTTCACTAACCAATACCACCATAATAAGAAAGAAAGAAAGAAAGAAAGAAAGAAAGAAAGAAAGAAAGAAAGAGGAAAAAGATAATCCAAAATGACTAGAAAAATTTAAAACAGATCAAATAGAACTTTCAGAAATAAAAATAAATTTATACACAATTGTTGAAATAAAAAAAAATCAAGGAAAAACTAATTTAAATAACCTAGAATATATATCTACAATAGTGAACTAGAAGCTATACCTAAAACATTGCTAAAGAGACAACACAAGACAAAGATTTATAAAAATAAAAAAGAATTCAAAATACAAGAAAGGAAGAATGAGATTGTCCAATATAATGCCTACTTGAAGCCTCAGAGATAAAACTAGAGTGAGCAATACAGATCTAATCTTTGAATAAATAATAGCTGAGAATTGCTTAAATGTGGTAAAGGACATACAGCCGCATATAGAGGAGGCATTATGTGATCAAAACAGGATGAATAAAAAAAAATTCATACATATCTTAGTGCTCTCCAAATAAAACCAAGAGGTACTGATAGATGCTTTCCTATAAGAAGTAAAGGGAGTAACTGAGGTTGCTCAGATATTATAGACTCATAAACCACTATGAAAGTAAACATCTTATTTCTTCTAAAACAAATTAGAAGCATCTGTGAAGAAAGTAATGTAAAGGAGAAAAAAATCTCAAAATTATCTTGAGAGCAATCACTAAATGGGTAAAAAGTTAATGTTATTTAGTAATTTTTTTATTGAAAAAGATTAATAACACTGATAAATTAGATTGCTCTAAAGTAGTTTGGTTCCCTAAAATATAACTAAAAGATCCTAGGAGATTTATTATTTGATCATGAACATGTGCTAAATGGTGTGACAAATGGTGGAAGTTTGCAAAATATAAAGATCAAGTAAAATCATTAGGACTTGTGACAAAAATATTTTTGAAGACTGTTTATATGACAAGGCAGGATTTTATTTTATTTAACAAACATGTAATGATTGTGATATTTGAAGGGGTAGAAAACAGTGTCAAGTCTTTGGT
>NW_006442484.1:54377713-54402833 GCF_000325575.1 Pteropus alecto
GGAAAGAAAGGACATGTTTACTGTATTCAAAAATAATAGTAATATAGCAAGTGGCATAAAGGAAGTACAAGTGAGTCTAGATGGATTTGAGGGATGTTGTGTTAGGAAAGACCTTTATCAAATAATTATCCTTTAAACATAGAATTGAATAATTGATGATAGTACATGACAAGAAATATGAACGAAGTCAAAGAAGAAAGACAGAGAAAAATGTATGGAGCTAGGAAAGCATATATTGTTCTTTAATCATGTGATAGTCTATTTGGTAGCAGTTCATGTGATGAGCAGTTGTAAATAATTAGGCTAGAAATACAGTTTAGAACCAGATCATCCAATAAAACAGAGCAAAAAGGAAATACAACAGAGAAACAAATAAGAAAAAAAGAATAAATATATAATATAGAATAAATATAGAAAAATAAATATAGAATAAATGTATGAAGTTAGTAATAACTATTACAAAGAAAAAATAAGGCAGGGTCAGAGGATAAAGGGCAAAGAAGGATGCTATTTTAGGTTGAACAAAGAGGAACAACTCTCTTAGAAGAGAGATTTGAGCAGAAGTCTAAATAGAGCGAGGCAATGAGTTATCTAGATACTGGCTTAAAAGATTTTCAGGCATAAAGGAGAGTAAGCAGAGAGGCAGGAACAGACTTGGTGCATTCATATAAGAGCAAGGAGTCCAGAGTGGGTGAGGCACAGGGAACAAAGGCCAAGGAGTTAAACATGAATTCAGAGAAACAGTCAGACCAGAGATTATGTGTACCATGAGGTGGGTGATGTGTGAAGGAAAACTAAAGGTTTAGAGCAGAAGAATGACTTGATCTGATTGACATATTAAAAGGATCTCTGACTGCTGAGCAAAAATAGATTATAGGGTGTTAAGGATCACTAAGACTGGAAGTTGGGAGGCCAGGGAGAAGGATATTTGGTCATCCCTGCAGAGATGATGGGACTAGTGGGAATGGTGAGAAATTATTGTTTCCAGGATATATTTTGAAGGTGAAGCCACAAAACTTGTTGTTGTATGGGTTATGAATGAGGAAAGAGATGATGCAAGAATTCTTTTCAAGGATTTTGACTTTAGTCCCCAGATAGATAGTGGTGGCGTTCGCCAAAATATGAGAACATTGTGGTAGGAACAAGTTTGGAAAGTGGGGTCTGGGAAAGGGAATCGATAATCCAGTTTTGAATATGCTAAATTTGAGATGTCTGCTATACATCCAGTGGAGAAGTTGAATAGTCATATGGATATATGTCTAGCATTCTGGAGAAAATTGAGGGCTAGGAATAAAAATTGATAGTTATCAGCACATAGATGTAATTAGAAGCCATGGAACTAAAAGTTTCATGATAGACATGAAAGTAATGGAAAAGAAAAGAAAAAGTGGCCTGAGTATAAGCTCTGGGGTATTATGATATGTAGACATGAAGAAGAGAAGAAGGATAAAGAAAATGAAACAGAGAAGTGGTGAAGAGCGCAGATATTTTTAGTGTGAGACACAAAGATAAAACCATAAAATAAGTAAATCACATAATGAGAGGGACTAATTTTAATGAATATCACCAAAATTTAAATGAATGTCTTGTTTAAAGTGACTGCAATTTTTATCTTTGCTTACCTTCACAGATAGCAATTTAATCGATACATTCTGATAGAGACTGATACTTTCACAAAACTTAAACTGAAAAATAACCCAAGTAATTGTATGAAAGAAAAAATAAATTCTGCATTGTTGGGCAGTATTGCTGTTCTAATACAAACATGGATTAATTAATAGGAGCTATCATTTCTGTAAAAACACTTTTAAAACCAAATCAAATTCAAAAATCTTAGAGACTCACATTTTATTTAACTAAATATTGCAAACAGTCATCAACTATGCATCTCTGGAAAAGTGTTCAAAGTCCAGACTTAATCAGGGCAAATAATAAAACTCAATATTCTTAGAACTTAACATGCAGGATTGGACCCACAGTGGAAAAAAAGAGCACGGTAAAAAATACATGTTATGTATTCCAAGTCAAAGCTTAAGTGACTAGAAGAATGGAAGCAATGCAATCATTTACATAAAGGAAATGTCTATTTCCCTTATTGAAATAAATCAAAGATCGCCTCCTAAACAAATCAAGGAGATAGATAACAAGTAGTTCCTGAAATGAAGGGTTCAAGTCTACCTAGCTGCTAACAGTGTCTATTCATGGAAGAATAAAGGAGCAATTCAGAAAATATCTCCTTTTCTCCATTCACTCCCTATGATCAACAGAGGATTTGCAAACTATTTCTACTTATTTATATTTCCCAACCAGACACTAACAAACAATTCCAGTAAAACAGGAAAGGGACCTCCTCAGCAGCTCCTGACAATACATACTCCTTTTCTCTAACCCAAACCAAGAAGTCTGGGAAATGTGCAAGACTCTTCTACTACAGTCTATTACACATGCCCATGTCTTTATAAGATGTCATGATTACCAAACATGGGCTAGACACTGGTCTGACTTTTAAGAGCTTTACTATTTGGGATTCTCTCTGTGAAATATACAGCATAAGAGAGGCAGGGTACCAATATGTGGAGACTTGCAGATTCTAAGAATTTAATATGATTGAAATAACATAGAATATGGTTTGCATACTAGTAAATTAAGAACCTGTCCAGATATATCTAGTCAAAAATTCTCATCATTGAAATTTAAAAATCATTGCCTTTACATTTAGGTATATTGTATTGTATTTTAAAAACAATACCAGTTTGTTTTCATGTTCTCCATAGGTATTATTTCAGATAATTATGGGCAAAGTGAATTTAAGATACCAGTGTGGTCATATTACCTTAGTTCCTGGGGTTGAAGTTGTGTGGATGAAAATGTTTCAGCTCTCACTAGTGCTTTAATTTTATAACTTATATTGAAATGAATCCCAACCTTTTCCCTGCCCCATAAACATAGGTAGCTCACACAATACCGGTGAACTAGCTATAATCTACACTAAGGACATTCCTTTTCAGGCCTGAATTGTGTAACAGGTGACTCTACAACTGAGGATGAGAGCACTTAAACAAAAGGATGCCTGGCTAAGGACCAAGTTTCTGATAGATGGTTGGTTGAGTACAATTACATCTGGTTCATAACACCTGGAGGGATTCTTTAACTTGAGCCTTCACAGTGCAGCAGTGATTAAGAGTGCACAGCCTCTGGAGACAAGCTACTTAGTTCAAATCAGGCTCCACTGCTTTCAGGCTATGTGAGAAAGCAAATTAGCCCTTTTGTGCTTTATTTTCTCATCTATAAAAATGAATAGATAACAGGGAATTTGTGATGATTCATGATTGCTGTATAGATGAGAAAGTTTTACAAGTAAGACTGGCTAAATAAATGTTAATTATTTGAGAACAAAACAAAATGGTATCATTATGAAGGTTTCCTAAAGAATTAACTTTAGCACATGCATAGCACTTTCAATTTCTATAAAGCCTATTTTATACGCACTTAAATCTCAGATCTTGATATTCTGAGCTTCTTGTTGTCATACTCTGTTTGTTCCTTCCTTGTCTTCATGTGATAATTATCTTTATTTCTATATATAGCTATTTCCCTAGAGATATGCTGGCAACAGGAGGCATTCAGACATCCTCTGAATTCACTTGTGATGGTTGAAAAATTTAAAATTTTCTACTTTAATCTCCACACTTGACGAGTTTCTGTTTCCGATGTTTTCTTTTGTTTGCATCCATATATAGCCATGCTTTGCCATATGAGTGAATGAGAAACTTGTAAGTTTAAGCAATAAATCATGGCTCCTCTTTTCACTTTTTAAAGTAGTTCCCCACCCCCCGTCTTATCCACCATTCCACTTTCTGCATTTTAGTTACCTCAGTCCAAAAATATTAAATGGAAAATTCTTGAAATAAACAATTCATAAGTTTTAAATTGTGCACCATTCTTAGTAATGTGATGAAGTCTCAAGACATCTTGAGACATCCCACCTTGGACATGAATCAATGCTTTGTTCAGCATATCAACACTATACGTTCCCTGCCTGTTAGTCAGTTAGTGGCCATCTTGGTTTCAGATTGACTGTTGCTTGTGCTCAAGTTACTCTTATTTTATTTAATAATGGTCCCAAAGTACAAGAGTAGTGATGCTGGCAATTCAGAGATGACAAAGAGAAGCTACAAAGTGTAAAGTTAATACAAAATACCTCAAATATATTTTGAGACAGAGAGAGAGATCACATTCACATAACTTTTATTACAGTATATTGTTATAATTGTTCTATTTTATTACTATTGTTGTTAATCTCTTACTGTGCCTAACTGATAAGTTAAATTTTATCATAGGTATATATTATAGATATATATATATAGGAAAAAATCTAGAAATACATATAGGGTTCAGTACTATCCCCAGTTTCAGATATCCACTGGGCCTCTTGGAACATATCCCCTGCAGATAAGGGGGGACAACTATACTTGCATATGGGAACACAGTGCAAATTTGTACTATATTTCATCTCCCCCAAGGACAAAGCTTATCTATTCTCCCTTCTTTTCCTGCTATTTGCATATACTTCTGAAGGAACCTCTTGCCTTTAATGACAGTTTTCAGGGCTTCCAGTTGAATGAGGAAACCCTTTGTGGTAGGCAACCTTCAAGATGATTTGCTGTCTCCTAATATCCGTGGCCTTGTATGATGCCTCTCCTCCTATTGAGTGAGAATTATGTTTAGTGACTCACTTCTAATGAACAGAATATGGTACAAATGATAGGATGTCACTTTTGACTTCAGGTTGTGAAAGGACTATGGCATCTACCTTGACTGCCCTTTTTTGTACACTCTTGCTGTTCCAGATTTCTCACTCTGGTGGAAACAAGCTTCATGGTGTGAAACGAGAACCAGGAGAAACTGAAGCCTGTTAATAGCCATGTGATTAAATTCAAAAAGGTGTAGGCAGCTGCAATCCCACCGACACCTTGACTACATTCTTATGAGAGTTTCTAACTCAGTTAAAATAAAACCAACTCCACTCCATTAGTTTAACTATATAAAGTGGGCTTTATTGTAAGTGTGAAAAGTTGGAGAATATAGGTTATGTAAAAAAGTAGAAGCTCCTGTCTCCAGCCAGTTGGTGATGTGTAGGGACACTGGCCAACTGTAACCAGTGCTTCTGACTTTTTCAAAGATATCAAATACATTTTTGTTTAATTTTTCTGTGAAATGTTTAAATGTTGGCAACCAACAAAATATTTTAAAAGACCCTATAGTCTAAATAAAACACAACTGGAGAGCATATGTCACCAGTTTTAAACCATTAATCTAAATGAATATTATTCTCTGCATTTATTTAATCATTTTGCTCAAATTTATCTTAGTTTTATTTTTTTTTTAACTTTCCCAAAAATGTTTTAGTTCTGCTTGGATAAGCATAGAAAGAAAAAAGCCTAATTGCTTAAGAGGACGACTACACTGAGATAAGCTTGATAGTGGCACTAATAAAAAGAAAACCCAAGGAGAAGGGAAACTCAAGAACAGAGTTGTATCATGTGTCCATCTCTGCATCAGAAGATTCTATCTACTTAAGTGTCAGTTTATGAAGTCTTGGGTTTTAATTTATGAAGAAAAGCTATATGTTTCCATATGTGGCTATTGAGATGTCATGTTGAGCACATATTGTCCCTGGGCCTTTAGATTAAAAAAAAAAAAAAACAACTTAATTACTATTTTTTTTAATTTTCTCAATTGTCACACTGATTAGTTAAGAGTTATGAAAAGTATTATATTTATTTTGTCTTACATCCTTTGAGTATTATTTAATTTTTGAAATACAATGATTTTTCTGTTTTCCTTTAGCCTTCTCAGCTATTCTTTCCTGCTCAAATCTAGTTATTTTCTAGTCTGCTCATTTTCTTTTTCCCATTCAAAAATACTTTTCTCTTCAAACATGGATAAAATAAAAAGGTCATGAAATTGTTGCTATTATTCAAAATATTGCTGACTTAGAAAAAAAGCCAATTTTAATACTTAAAATAATTTTTTCTGACCCAGTACTTTCATGGATGGTAATATAAGCAACATATAGGTTGTTTACAAAATGAAAAACCCATCACCACAATATTCCAAATTATTAATTATATGAGCAAACAAATTTTCCTTACCTTATTTTTTTTAAAAAAAGGTATTGTAGTGGAAACACATGCCTATGAAAATAAACCTCTGCCAACATTTCCTAGTTTGATAGTTAGAAAAGAGACTGAACTTTATATTTAATATTTTTGAACTTTAAATCATTCAATCATAAATATTCATCCATGTATTAATATAGAGACTAGAGTTTTTTTCTGTTCCCTAGAACAAATATAAAGAAAAATATTATATTTCTCATGCAAGCATATACAATTTTAAGAACTTGATGTTTTCTCATCCTAGTTTGTTCATGCATTAGCAAAATAACTTCAGGACAAATATTTTATCATAGTACCTGCAAAATTTTATCTCAGAATTGGTTTTGACTCTCCAAGTTCTTCATTATATTTGTATACTATGTCAATAGCATGGCTTAGTTGACAATACATTCTTAAGGAGGGAATATTTTCAGCTAAAAAAAAATGGGTTCAGCAAATTTTATTTCAGCTGGCTTTATTGCAGCAAAATTTTTTACTGCAATAAAGCCAGCTGAAATAAAATTTCAATCAAGTCAACATTTTAATAGTTTTATAAACATGAATATGCAGAATACAATATCAGTCCATGTTATATCAGCAAGGGACCAAGAATATTGAAATAGCTTTATCAAATCCTTTCTTAAGAGAAACTACATTTACATGATGCCAAAATAACCGAGAAAAAGGAAAATTTTGGTTAGACATCTGTATTTGGGCTCTTCAAGTCAGTTATATACTAGTGTCCCTTTTTCTTCCAGAGGTTCTAGGCATCATACAGGTATAGAGCATTGCTGACTCTTGTTCAGTAAACAGACAGCATTGATTAAACACAAGTACTTTGGAGGTCTTGACGCTAAAAAGTTTTGGTGATTAATCTTGGGGATATATTTTGCTTAATATGTGAAAATAATTTTAGACTTAAAAGAAGATATACTCAATACAAAATTAAAAATGAAAAGTATGAAGAAAAAGGGATGATTACTATTATTTAAATTGTGATTTTGATCCATTTCTACTACTACAATAAGTAATCAGATTTTGAAAATTAGAATAAAGTTAAAACTAAGCTTTGAGAATGCAATCTCAGATATATCTCATTTAGCGCTTTCAGCCTTATAGAGGAATACGACTGTACTCATTTTCATATTAGGAAACTGAGTCCTAGATAGATGAATAAGTGGATAATGTAAGATTTTAGGTTAACTGTTTTCACCCAGGGCTGTGTTTGCTTTAGTACACCATGTGAGGAGGTAAACAATACAAAATTAAATGGCAGTATTAGGCAGAATATGACCACATGCCAGACAAAAAATGTTAAATAGTATGGTGTAATGGTTAATTTTAAGTCAACTTGATATTGACCATTTAAAAGGTAACAAAGAGCAGATTCTAAAATCCATCACTATTTGTATATCTTCTTGGGAGGAGTGTCTGCTCAGGTCCGCTGCCCAGTTTTTAATTGTATTGTTTGCTTTTTTGTTGTTGAGTTGTATGAGTTCTTTATATATTTTGGTTATTAGCCCCTTATCGGAGGCATTGTTTGCAAAGATCTTCTCCCACTCAGTTGGTTGCCTCTTTCTTTTGTTGATGGTTTCTTTTACTGTGCAGAAGCTTTTTAGTTTGATATGATCCCATTCATTATTTTTGCTTTTACTTCTCTTGCCTTTGATGGTCAAATTTATAAAATCCTCTCTAAAACCAAGGTCCATGAGTTTAGTACCTATGATTTTTTCCAATGTATTTTATTGTTTCAGGTCTTATATTTAGGTTTTTTATTCATTTTGAGTTAATTTAGATGTACAGTAACAGATAGCAGTTTAGTTTCATTCTTTTGCATGTGGCTTTCCAATTTTCCCAGCACTATTTATTGAAGAGGCTTTTCTTTTCTCCATTGTATGTTTTCGGCTCCTTTGTCAAAAATTCGTTGCCCATATCTATGTAGATATATTTCTGTTCCATTGGTCTGTGTGTCTGTTTTTCTCCCAAGAAGATATGCAAACAACCAATGGGCATATGAAAAGATGCTCAGCTTCACTAGCTATTAGGGAAATGAAAATCAAAACTACAATTGGATAAAGAATATATGGTACCTATATATAGTGGAATGTTACTCAGCCATAAGAAAAGATAAAATACTGCCATTTGCAAGCACATGGGTGGGTCCTGAGATAATCATGCCAAGCAAAGTAAGTCAGACAGAAAAAGTTGGGAGAACCAAATGATCTCACTCGTAAGTGGGATATAAAACTGAAAGCAACAAATGAACAAGACAAACAAACAAAAACTCATAGACACAGACAACTGTTTAGAGGCTACCAGAGGCAAAGAGGGGTGAGGAAAGGTATGTAAGAGTAGAAGGGGTCAAAAATATATGGTGACAAAAGGAGATTTGACTTTGGGTGGTGAACACACAATGCAATATACAGATGATGTATTATTGAATTGTATGCTTGAAACCTATATAATTTTATTAACTAGTGTCACTGACTAATTAAAAATTAATTATTTAATTAAAAAATAAAATAAAATCCATTACCATACACCCTTTTATTATTATGACAATTTCATGCAAATCATCTTTCAGGCTTTTATTTCAAACATCTAGGTCTTCTTTGGGGAAAATCCTATTGGATAATGCTAAATTTGAATTATATTAAGAAATATAGCAGGAAAGAATTTTGTCTACACTGGACTTAATGAGAATCAAGCCTTTCCTCTAAATCTTCTAAGGTTAAAATCAATTTAAATTCTTTTGGAATTTCATGTACTGTACTGTATATTTGTTTGGGGGAGAACATGCTTATCTATACATACATATATCATTTCCTAAAGGAAATTAGCATATTCTCTTGCTTTCAGTTTTGAGAACCAATATTTGTGATCCTTATGTCAAAATAATTAGACTATTTTGAGGTTGGTTTGCATTTGTAAGTCTTGATTTATTACAGAGATACTTGTTAGTCTAATCCCTTGATCCAATAAATTGAGTTTAATTTCTGAATTTACTCCTTTCCATATTATCCAGAACATCTGGCCCAAAGTACTTTGTCGTGCAGTCACTAACACTAAGCTCAGTGTCTATCTGAAATTTTAGACTTCCTTATTGGTTTGGCACTTCCCACTGTTAACCTACCTTGTGTTTATACCAGAGTAATTAGGAGAAAGTTCATAACATCTAAGACATTCAATTGGATTTTAAAGTGGGGATAAACTTTTAATAGGCCTTTTCTTGAGCTACATAAAACTGTATGACATTTTGTAAATCAAAAATGAATAAATAATGCTAATTTCATATAGAGCTACCTTATTACATAATATGACAAAAGCCTCCCCAGTGACAGTAAAGACTTTAGGAAAATAAGTGTGGAGTGAGGAAGCATCTGTGTTTTAGAAATAAGAGAAACTTATTATATTGCACATTGTCGCAGAAATGATTTTGATTTAGTGAATAGTATTTTAAAAGACTATGTGAGAGTTTTTCCAATAGGAATCGAAAGGCAATTGAAATTATGAAAGTTACTACCATTTCTGAAATAATTATATACCATCACAGACAAATTCAGGAACCTGAACTTAAGTATAAGTGACCAAACCATGACTATTTTGACTATAAAATTCTGAACTAAGGTCAATTAATACAGAAAAATGGATGGCCATCTAGTATTTATTAAACATTAGTATAAATAAGTTTATCTACCCTATTTTTGTTTCCATTTAAAACATACAGTAACATGGCCAATAGACAGTTCAGGCTAGCCAAGGTACTTTCAATAGACAGTTCAGGCTAGCCAAGGTACTTGAGACAGGTATTCAAATAAGATACATTATCTGTAGATAAATGTATAGAGCTATAGGTGGTCAGATAGATAGGTAGAAAAATATAGATTGATGATAGATAGATAGATAGATAGATAGATAGATAGATAGATAGATAGATAGATAGAAGATAGATACGTGCATCTTACACATACATGCAAACAAAAGATATAATAACTCTGAGTCATCACTATTCAGATATATGCAAACATGAGCCTCCCTTTATTTTAGTTGGCACTAAATATTTATTCCTCCTTGTCAAAGAGTAAACTAAATTTAGTTCTACCAAACAGATACAATCCATTCTAAAAATGTTTTAGTTAAATAAATATTTTAGTCTCTAAATATTTTAGAGAAGATTAGAATTTCAGTGATGATTCAATTTTAGCCTTCAGTTCGGATCTCTTTCATGTTTTCATCCCTCTTCCTGGTCCTACATTTAATTTTACAAAATCTACTTGTGCCATTTGGGGAACAATGTTCAAAGAAAGGAGAATTAATTAATGTGGTCAAGACCTGTTACGAAAATGGGTAGTTATGTGTGTAGCTTAGGGTGAGCCCTCTGCCAGCTAAAAATGCTAGTGTTTCAACTGGTCTTATCACTGGCTATTCCAAGGTGTTGCCTCTAGTATATGGAATATTCAAGATTTTTTAGCCAGGCTATTGAGAATCTGTTGCATGAATTCAGATGTAAGAAACTCTGACATGGTGGCAAAGGGGTGTGTCTCTTGGACTTCCTGAGCATGCTGTTATACTGGGGTGGGGAGATTCCTGTCAAACATAACCCAGGCCCCAGCTAATTTCCAGAGTCTTCTCTAAATTCACAGGAAATCTACCAATCTCTTCTGGCATATGAATCTAAGTTCCACCACTTACTACTTGTCTGGCTGTGAATAAGTGACTTGTCCTCAGTTGTGACACAAGATATAATTTAGAGCTAAAGAATATTTTACTATTGTTTTCAATTGTATTCAACTGTGACCTCTGCTCAGAATAATCTAACACTTCCCTCTTAACCCTTAGCAAGGGCACATCAGAAAGGAGGTGTATTACGAGTGTTTTACATAGCCCTGTTAAAAATGGAGGACATTAGAAATAGCTATGCAAAGTCAGCTCAGCATAGCATTGGGATTTTGAGTATTTATGAGAAAGACTAAGTATGTGAAGTATGTCAGTGTCATCTGCACTTTTATAAAATTAAGATCAGTGTAGTCTGCACTACTGGAGCTTAGAGGTAAAGAGCATGGGCTCTGAGCTGGATCTCTAGGAACCGAATCCTGCTCCACCACATGCTGTGGAGCAGGTTTCAATTTTACCACCATTTGTCCTTACGCAAATAAGTTAACTTCATGATTCAGTGTCCCTGTCTATATAGTGAGGTTACTAATGGTGCCTTCATCATAAGATTATTGTGATGATTTAAAAGTTAGTTTATATAAACTGCTTAGAAGAATGCCTGACACATAGGAAAATATTAAATAAGTAATAGCGTTTTTGACATCAAAAAAAAAACTAAGGCAGTTAAGTATCTTCACTGATTACACAGAACATCCCAACAACAATAAGCTAGACAAATTAAAAACACAGTTTATGAGAATTATAGAACAACTTGAAAGTAGACAATGACATCTATATAACATTGAGTTTTACACACACACATACACACACACACACACCACACACACACAAAGTCTCATTTATTAATCCTAAATACCCACTTTTTCCAGTTAATTGTCCAAAGGGACACTTAATATTGTAGACTGAAAGCACATTACGAATTTTGGAAAACTAAACATACTACTAGTTTACATATTATTACATGATATGCATTACTAATAATATTCAGTTTACTCTAAGTGCTTGTTCTTTGGTTAAATATCAAATGTAACCTGTAAAAATAAAAATCTAAATATTGAAGGGGAGCAGAGTTTGCTACCCCAAAATATGTCTCTTTGGGATATATATTTTAAGCTGATTATAAACAAAGACTCAAGAAAAATCTTTGACCTTCCCTCTAACTGCCTAAAATAATTTAGATAGAGGACCTACTCCAGGAAGGGAGCTATCATCATAGATAACAATAATTTAATATGAACTAGTGTGTGATAGACAGGGAGGAATCTAGCAAGGCTGTTTTGATCAAAGTCCTTTCTGTGTCACTATTGTTAAAGATGGCCCAGCAAACATTTCTTTATCAAACATTTGCTTTTTCATCTATATGTGAACTGCCTTTCTCCCCTTTGAAGTTTCAAACCAATACGCGCCCCTCTCTCCTTAGCTCAAGATGGCATATAAGTTGCAATTGTCCAATTTGTCCTTCAGGCTCCATATTCTTATGGAATCTGCATATATACATATATAATTATATTTGTTTTTTTCTCCTGTTAATCTGTCTCCTGTCAATTCAATTATTAGACCAGCCGTAAGAATTAAGATGGAAAAGAGGGAAATTTTTTCACTTCCTCACAATATACTGTACATTTGAACTTGAGAAGACTTGAACTTATGTATAAGACATGTTTTTGTTTCCAACTGAGCAGATTTGATTTTGTAACAGTAGCATATAAAGTGCTTCCAAGAGACAAAGCTGACCAAATTTAGGCTAATTCTTCAGTTTATTATCTTGGAAAGTAATACTTGTGCCAATATTTCTTACTGATCTCCTGAAGCTGAAAAGAAATAGCAGTGTACTTTTTTTCAGTGAGGAGGACATAAAAAGATTAAGATGCAGGACAAACAAAACATCTCTGCAGACCAAATAAGCCATCTAGTCACCAGTTGGTGAGTCCACACCAACACTCATCATATTTTCCTGCCTCTGCAGGTTTGTTCATAACCTTCCCTTAGCTGAGAATGCACTTTGCACTCAGATTGTCACGTGTGATTCTTGTAGCTAAACGTCTACCATTTGCATGAGCTGTTTCTCCTGTTCAAAGATGGAAATAATACCTTTTTCCTTAGTCTTTGTCAAACACTTCCTCAGTACTTGTCTAAATCTCATATCATATATCTTGAAAATAATCGTCTAATATCTGTGCCTGATTCTAAAACTATAAAAGCATGAACGATTTCTTTTGAAATTTGATCTATACATTACTTCAGCACAATATCTTTTACATAATAGTGTTTAAATACACAATGAATAAATATATTCTAGCATTAGTTTCTTTGAAATAAACTAATGTAGAGTGGTGGGTATCAAATGAAAACAATTATTTCTAACATTTTAAGTAATAACTGCATAATATGAAAGATTTATATTTTAACTTCGTTTGAATTCATGGGGATAAGTGTGAGGCAATGGGAAGTACGTGAGCATACAGAATGGACATTTAGACTTAAACCATTTTAACAACTGATGGTAAAATTTCTAATGATAATCCTTTAAATTAATGTAATGAAATATGTTTAATGCCCAGAAGTATCAAAAAACAATATTTTTCCAAAGTTAATATTGAAATAATAGAATTATATTATGTGATTTAATACAAATGATACAGCTTTATCACACTGGATGATTTGTATTTAAATAGCAGTCTAAATGGCTCATTACCTTCCTATGAATTATATGATATTGACCTTCAGTTAGAAAATGACATTGATTCATTTCTTGAATTCTGAGTTATGGAAAAACCTTTATTGAACACACATCCTCCCTCTGTCCTTCCTCATTGTGCTTTATTTCAAACCTGACAGAAAGAACAAAGAAATCGAGATGCAAGAATAGGTACTAAAATCCCCTGTAAAGAGGTGAGATAGAGCATGATTTTCAAGAGTACTTTGATAATTGCAAATTTATGAAATAAGACTAACAGCAACATAATAAATTTAGTACTCTACATGTGAAGTTCATTTATGTAAGCAAATACCTTCAAGAACTCATAGGCAATAAACCTTGCCAAGCTCTAAATATTAATGGAGCAAGCTCTTAAAAATTTCCATTTCAGGCCAATCCTTAAACCAGACAATGACAAAAACCTATTGTTTATAACAATAATATTTATTTTACATAGTGTTACCTAGTTTACACATTATTTTTTACATATTATCTCATTAGATAAATACAACTCTGCTAAGAAGAAAAGGTAAAACACAATATCTATTTTAGAATGGTAAACCAATGATTAGAAAAATTAGGTGACTCGCTGAATTTTAACTGTTAGCATGTAATGGAGGAAGGCCATATCTCCGAGGATTTTTCCACTTTATTCTTTAGCTTATCACAGATTTAGAGTACCATCCTGGAACATATTAATATACTTTTGTATCAACAGCGTGAGGATATCTAGTCCTTTTTTTTTTTTTTTTTCATTTTAGATAGACTTTTGCTAAAATTACCATGGAGGAATTAAAGTTCATTTCTACATAATAGGACCTAGAGGGAGCATTTGTTAATACTTTCTTGGTATCTATCCACCTCTTCTTCAATAGCTCCAGATTTTTATTGACAGAGATATGTTTCTGGAGAAACTGAGTCTTTTCAGCTTCATTTTTGGAGCAAGTGACCTACAATAAGCTAAACAGCACTCATTTTCCTGTTTCCAGAGATTGGTTCAATTGAGGCATCTGACCTAAGCTTATCCAATCATACTGAAAGCAAGAGATTTGCTGTGAATGGTGATATAACTGAATTAACATGTAGTCCTGGAAGCCTGGGATCACCAGAGGAAAACAATTTAAAACAAAGCCACTATTTTTTAAGGTAAATCACAGACATATAAACTGAACCTTTAGTGATATCATTGAGACTTGCACGACCTACTTCAGTTACATGAGCTAATAAATTATGTAGACAAAGTTCAAGTCTGGTTTTTAGTTATCGGCTGCTGAAAGCATTCTAATTATTGATGAATTCATCAGATCTGAACTGGAAGTAGTTCCAGTCATTCTTAGTAATCCATTCTTATGTTTAAAATAAAACCACTCAGTTTTAAAATAAAACTCCCCATGCTACTGTCAGTGAGTAACTTTTAGTTTATACAGATTACTAGACAAAACTTGACTTCTTGAATTCTCAGTGAAGTCACAGGACTGGCTATCACCTCTGTAACAGATGGAATCTTTGTTTACTTCTTAATTTACATTCTAGTTTCGGTTCCTCCTAAATAATCTCAATCTCTTGTCTTTTTTAATGTCTTATTTTAAAGACTTTATGAGTCTACTCTAATCTCTCCTTAATGTAGCCACGTAATTATTAAGTGGGTCCTACAAAAGGATGAAATATAAATCTCGAACTCAGTAAAATATTTTGGGACAAAATAAATTGACAAAATCTGTACATTTTCAAGAATGTAGCCTTCCGGTCATGAAACTTTCTTCCCTGAAATATTATCCAAAATAAAGCTTTCTTATATTTATTTCACTAATATTTTTGTTTAAAATAATGAATGATTCTTAAATTGCAAGATATTATATATTCCTTGAGCATTGTTCATTCCTTAAATCTCCCCTCCAATTTTTGCATAATGCATTGCTTAATAGATTATAAATAAGCATTTTTAAATAAATCACCAAATATTCTTACTAGTCATCAATTTAATTGTTATAGAATAAGCAAAGCATGATTTTGAGAAAGAATACATTTGGAAAATATTTTGTGATATTAATTCATGATATAACAACGAGTGCCTATCATTTTTCCTGACATATGGAGCTATTAGCATCAATAATAAATTTTAATGATAGTAACTACTTATTGGGGATAAGTAGAACTGAGCCAGGCACTATTCTAAGTGCTTCACTTCTATTAACAATGCTTTTTAACACTTGCAATTACGCTTTGAGATATATTATCATTTGGCCCATTTTACAGATAGGGAAACTATCTTAAGTTTCTATACAGAACTATTTAAGACTCTTCACAAAGCGTTTACTCAACTAGTGGATATCCATGCCAGGATTCAAACCCTAGCAGTCTAATGAATACTGTAGAATCTGAAAACATGCACCATTAGCTTCCTACAGAAATACAGAGGGCTCCCAAAAAGGGATGTGAAATTCAGGCTTACATTAAGTGCCTGCAAAATTCATTCTTTACTTTACTGTCTGCCTCCTCTCCACATTTGTTCTCCACCAATTCCCTAAGTCCAACAACACTTGCCTCCCTTGTTTACCCGCTCAAAAATTGTCTATATTATTTTAGCATGTTTCTATTTTATAATCTACCTTTTCATGTCTTCATTTGTGGGCTTTTTCCCCTTTCTGGATCAGTACAAAAGCATGGATCATCTAATAATCTGATATATTTGAAAGCCCTGCTGATCTGACACTTTCATCCTCCTGCTTTGTGAGTCTTGCTCCTTAACAAGGAGTTTTAAAGAAGTAACACCACCAGTCACCTGAAGGCCTCCACATTTCAAAGTACAGGACTTGGGTTATTGCCATATGGATATTAACTATCTAGAAAAGTCCCACAATGTGATAATATAAGATAGCTCTTCTCCCCTTTTCCAGAGCTAATCAGAATCCTTGGACTAAGAAAAGTGGAGATGGATATAGAACCAATGACTATCAAGTATTTATTATTTGAAAGAAATTAGATATTTTTCTCTTTGAAGGGCAAAATAGTCTGATCACCTTGGAATAACACGAAACATCAGCAGGAGGAGCAGTTCTTCACAGGACTTCTCAGAGTTATCCCAATATTTTTAAATCGGGGCCTTAGAATGGAGGGAGTTTGCAACCAAAGAATATCTCAAGTCCAGGCTTAACTGGCAAACATTCTCCAGCTATAATCAAAAAGTTGAGTACCAACTCCCTCCCTAAAGGACTGGTGCTACAATGCATTTATTACAGCGGCAGTTTGGAAGTGAATAAAAACCTTTAAGTTTATATTCTACCTATTTTAAAATTCAATATAATCATACTTTGCTACAATTTACAACAAATAGATGTTTACCAAATTATTTTAGGAATGTTCTTGTTGACTATAATTGTACGGCTCTGTTGCAAAGTTATTCAGCTACTTGGCCTTGAATTCTGGAAGACTAAACAAGAAAACAAATGACCTAACTGAGAGCAGAATTTAGCTTATTTGGCTGATGATCAAGGCCTATATTTTCATGGCTGTTGGAATTCCCCTGTCCATATGTTTACCTGATAGCTGTGCTTGTAACATCTAGAAGGTATATAATCATAAGTGTGTCTTTAAAAGGACAGACTCTGTTAAGATTACCATTAACATGACTATCAACTTTTAAAATGATTGATGTTCAGTTGATGCCTCTATGCTTTATCTCAGAATTTCTGAAAATGTAAAATGACTAGCTTTTTAATACTAGACTACAATCTCACAGCTATTGTCATGTGGAATGATAATCAGAGTTAGTAAAAAAAAAAAAATGATCTATTATTGTGCTAAATAAAATGTAGGAGCCAATTGGCATGCTAACAAGGAAAAAAAAGAAAAAGAAAAATTTGACCAAAGTAAACTTTTGGTTTAAAAACATCAGATAAGAAATTCTATTTGCTCAAAATTTTCCTTGAATTTATAATTGCTATCATTAACACAATTTGGAGCAGGGGGGAGTCAAGAAAAGTTTCCTTCCTACATAATTTCACCCACACTTCTTTGATTATATGCTCTAAGATAATAACCATAGTTGCCTGTAGAGGCTTAGGGATTTTATAAACATCAATCAATGTCACAGCTAGAAGTAGATGAATCAAAGGGTACAGCAATAAATCCTGAAGTGCCTTCCCTATGACATTAGTCAGTTACTTCATTAAGCAATTTAGATTAAAAGTAAAACGCACTTCATCTTTATCAGGGCAGACAGGGTTATATTAACTATCTGAGGTTAAAGAAGATGAGATAGTGTTTCTCCAATATCTCATTTGAAATGAGATTTAGTTGTGACCCTAATTCTGCTTTTTACCTTCAGGCCAAACCAGTACAGCTCTCGTGCTCTAGAAATTTCGATGAACTCAGATGGACAACACAAAAAGAGTGAGGAGTCTTCCTGTCTGTAGGTTGGAAGCAGGTGGAGTGATTTGCTCCATAATCTGCTTGCTAGTCTCACATGTCCCAGTGTAGGGGGTGAGGTGAAAGATAAGGATTTCTGGGTTCTTTCCCTTTTTTTTTTTTTTTTTTGAAGAATACAGAAGTATTTTTATTTTTTCCATTTATGATGCAAAACACAAATACTGACTTGACATAAATTCACATATAAGTTTTTCTCTCATGTTTACAACTCGACAAATTGTAACTGCTTTAATCGCTATACGGAGCATACTGTATTGGTATTTAGAAAGTTTATTCCAACCCATTTCTTTTATACTCTCGGTGAGATAGATCCACAAGAAGCCAGAGGTGCCGATGTTAGTCAAACTTTTAGCCAGTCGGGTTTGTAGTGTAGCGGCTCCCGAACGCAGAGCGTTGACCCCGAGAAGAGCTGCCGCGGAGTCTGGCTGCGCAGAAGCTCGAGAAGGGGAGAAACAACCCTGACAGCGCCGAATTGACCGTCTGGGCTCCCTGGGGTCTTTCCCCTTGAAGAAGGATTATGGAATGCAGGAACACTAGGATATAGAAGGGTAACCATGCAAGTTGGAAGTAGCTGTTTCAAAAGAGGGAATCCAGAGAGGGTGCCAGTGGGGACAATGCTTTTAAGTTATTTGTTCCTCCAAGTCGAAAACCCTAGAAACACGGCTGAGTTGTACCCTCGACTCACAACAAAAGTGGGTAAGCAGAAGGATCCTTGAGCTCTCCGCGGTGGTTAAAGTGTGTTAAAGTTGCCTTCATCTAGAGCTGAGGAACTGAGTCTACATAGATGGCTCTTTTTGAAAATGGTAAAAACACTAGTTTCTGGAAGTAAAATAGTACTTCCTGTGAAGTCTCCAGATTACTTAAATGTCCCGACATCCACTCCTGTTATCTTGGAATCTATACAGCTCAGGATTACTCCTACCAAAGGCCTCAAGAAGGAAAACTCATGATGAGAACTTACCCGTTATCTTGATAATGCTCAAAATGTATTCATTTTAATAGCTGATTCAGGATAGTAAGCCAGCGTCTCACCACAGAGCTTTGTACATCTAGCTCACCCAAATCACTGGTCTACAAACTCTTAGCCCAGTGTAGGCTTTTATACTCCACAGAACCTTATATAAAATACTTTGAATATCGCCTTTGCCTAAAACAGAGGTTGCCATGGAGACACCATCATTTTTCTTCTGGCAGTAGTTGAAATGTGCAATGTCCCCTGATAAAACTAACAAATTCTTCTTATACGTCCTATCCTCTAACAAGGTAAAATTACATGACATAGCTTGAGTCATCCAAGAGCAGTCAAATCAGAGGGAGCTCTGGAAAGTATACAGTATATTTCTATTACATGAGCACTGATTCTTCTTCTACTCCGGATAAGTCAGCATCTTTTAGTAAATTAATTCAAGATCTCACGATTACCTAAGATAGTGTTAAATTAGACACTTCTATGTGACACAATTCATTCCCAAATGTATCCATGTTTCCCTAAATTCCATCCTACTTAAACTTCCATGAAATAAAGTTTACACATCAGGAAGAAAAAAAAATGAAACTAAATAAGGTGATTCAAAAATAATTGTTAGAATCTTTGTGAGCAATTCAAAATAATTAAAACAAATTCTGTTACCAAACAGATTTCAAAGGGAGTCTTTGGATTTAGTCTCCAGAGAGAATATTTCATTTGGAAAGCCTCCAATTCTCAATGAAAACCTCTATATTGATGATTAGGTGATTTTCATTCAAATTGATAAATCTTAGAAGATCTCTCTGAATTTTTTATCTAGTTCTGGGATTCCTATCATTTTATCTACTATAAAATGCATAATCTCCTTAAGCCAAAAAAACAACAATTAGGCAACCCTTGTCATTATAATTTTTTTAATCGTCCCCTGAAAGGCAAATTCATTCATCCCAAACTATTTATCCTAGAAGTTTTCAAGATATTCTCAAATACAGTAAATTTATTTTCAAGAAAATAAGTCCTTATCCCCCCAGCTTATACTTTTTTATGTTGGATATCACCTTAATATTATATTAAACTTCTTTCTCAACAGATTATGAGTTGTGTTCAATTTAATATCTTTCATGAAAAGCAAGCATATTTAGGGGACAATTATGCTGTGTTTAACCTCTCTCATTTCGAGAAAATGGATAATAATAGAATAAACTTTTAACTATGTTCATTGATCTTGCCTTAATTCCATAAATAGATACTATTTCAGTATGTACAATCTTCATATAGATCATATAGATCCCATGTTATTAATGCATCAAAAAAGCCTGTCCATAGTATTACTCTAAGAATCAGACCCAGGAGAAGTTTCTGACAGATAAAATTCCCTTATTATATGCCACAGTCCATGAATTAGCTTGTCCTTGTTTTTACAATATCTGAATAATTTACGAAACTATTTTAGATGAATACCCTATATCAAGTAGAAAAAGCAAGTATTCTCTTGTATATTGGTAGTTTTTATTATTAAAAAAAAGACGATATTAAAAAAATTAAACTGTTGACTAATTATTGCCAGAAAAAAATTTTAGTACCAATAAAATTAAAATTAAATCATGATTTTGACAAAATTTATTAAAGTTTAAATTAATACCAAATTCCTCTTTCAACCAATTAACTAATTCTACCATTTGGAGATATCTTCCTGTAATTCATCCCAAAAGATCCACTGGGGTATACTCTACCAAAAAAAAGGGGGGAGATATTAGATTATTTGGGGATTTTAATGAAGAACAAGGCAATCAAATAGTAATAGCATATCTTAAAAAGAAAAAGCATGCCACAATCAGCTCTTCCATGTTTTGTGTTGCAATACATTGAAAGTGGCCTAAGGAAATTGGCAGTGAAAATGCTCTCTTTTGAAAGTAAAAATGGCCCTTCTTACAAGTTCTGCTATAACTCAATTTTCTTTGGAAATAAGATATCCCTTTACTATTTGGTTCTAATTCTTTATATTTACTTTTACCTACTTTGTGTTATCAATATAACCTATTATTTTCGAGGAAATGTATTTTGCTTATTTTAAATATTAAAGTCCTCGTGGTGTTTGATTGGCACTTTTTAAGTTTTATTTTATATTATCTTTATGTATGTAAGCATGCATGTACTTATTTACTCATCTTGGCTAATATTATTTATTGAAAGACTATAAATTGCCCAGTACTTAAAAAAGCTTTCCTAAACCTGTTTGTGAATTGTGACACCCAAGATTCCCCTACCCTTTCAATGACACACCAGGCCAGACACCTTCTGTATCCCAAAGGGTTTCCTGTAGTCTTGTATTACTCAAAAACAGGTGCTTTTCCCCCCGTTCTGGGGCAACTCCTGGTTTGGTCTGAGGAAAAATCTAACAGATTTGCAAGTTTGCCATCTTGTCCGCTCCTTATCATTTATATAATTTAGTATTATGAATTCCTTTAAGTCCATTTTTAGATTAGTCATGGTCTGAAGGTATTATCTTACAAGTGACAAAAATTACATTTAATCTTTTCCCAATCCTTTTATATTATACCACTTTTGGATCCCAGCGAGTAATGTTATCCACCATCACCATTCTCCTATTATCCATCCATGCCTGAATGAGATAACATCTCTGACTCTTCACCACTTAAGTCTATTGTTTACTAAAAACAACAACATTCCCCTTTATGTATCTGTCCCTTTTGCTTGGAGTAAAATTCTTAGTTAGCTTCAAGTAATCTCCAAATCATAAGACCATAATGATAAAATAAAATTATGGCCAAAATAAAATAAATTCATCTCCAGGCTAATATGAAAAGGAAGAAAAAAAGACTTAGCATATACAAATCACAGCAATAACTAAAATTCATCTTATTCAGATGTTTCCCCAGGCACTGTCATATAATGAAAATGCCCTAATTTTAGTAATATTTTGAAATTTTAAAATTATTTATATTGCATAATTAATATGATTTGTTTTCATTTTGGTTGAATTATGTTCTCAAAAGTTGCCTATTGAATTCATATTTATAAACAGCAGCTCTTCGGACTATGTTAATTCTTAATGAGCTAGCTCATTAGGTGAAATTAAATAGTTTCTCATTTTCTTATAACTTGTAAAAGATCCAAAAGTTGTAAAATCCCCAAAGCAATCTGAGCACACACATTTTTTCAAAAGTTATATCAAAAGTTATTGATATAACTTTTGAAAAAATGTGTGTGCTCAGATTGCTCTCCAATATCTTTTTAAAAAGTAATTATACATATAGTAATTATCTTAAATTCAACCTAAAATTATCTGTTACACTTGTTTTGAAATACGTGAAAATTTATTTCCAAGGACATTTGGAGTACATTATTCCTAACGAAGACAAGCACTAAAAAAGTTAAATCTTTTTATGCATTATTTCTTATCAGTACATCCCAAATTTTTGTATTTGTGTTTCTTTTTACCTACTGCAGTTTTCCTGGCAGTAATTTATAAACACTGTATACAGAGGAATTTTAAATTTAGTCAGTCATCTCTTTACTCAGCAAACATAAACTGAACTCCAACTATATGCTAGGTAACACGCTAATCACAAAGAATACTGAGACAGTTGGGAAGGTAAAAACATATCGGAACACATATAAAGTAAGTATTATGAAAGTATTAATTATATTATAATTATAATTGTTAGATTATATTATTATAAATTCTTATAAAATACTTCAATATGCAATATAATATGAAGAATGTTATAACAAATATCTATGTAACCATTGCTCTGCTTTAACGTAATTTAACATTTTCATATATCTGCTTTATATTTTTTAAAAATAAAACATTACAGATAAAATTGAAATTCTATATAACTATCTTTTATTCTCTCTCTTTCTTCTTTCCCCAGTAGGAGCCACTAAGTTTGTTTATTTCCATCTTTGCCAACTGTTGTATTTTCAGGCTTTATATTTTTTGGCCAAAGAAATCAGAATGGAGTAGTGACTTGTTTTGATTAGTATAAAAATTAGTCCCTTTTCATAGGTTTATCAGCTTCTTGGTTTTCCTCTTGTGTATCTGTTTCCTGTTAATATTTATAGACCAGTTTTCTATCAGGTTGTTAGGTTTTCTCTTCACATTTTAAATACTAAAGCTAGAATGTCCATTGATATCAACTGAAGCACTACAGAAGAGTAATTTATAACATGTACTTTTAAAGACCTTATGATTGTCGTGGGAACTAAATCAAATAAAGTGTATAAAGCATTTATAGAGCCTGGCATATGATATGCACCCAATTACAATTACCACTTTCTCCTCCTCCTTCTTCTCCTTCTCCTTCGTTATCTCATCCTTATTCTTCTTATTATAATATGCTTGTGTCTGTTTCTAGACTCCATATTTAATCACTACTTTACTTTTGGTTATTAGATAACCAAAGGTCATGTATTTTTCATTCCTTTAATTTTATATATTCTGTATAATTTTGTTTTACATGTATGCTTTGTAAGAAGCATATTATAAGACTTTACTTTTTCCAAATGTACTTATCTATAGCTTTATAGGTAAAAGAAATATAGCTCTACACATGTGACTAATATAAATAGACTTAATTTTTGTATTATTTTATGATTTGTTTGATTGTTTATTATTCTCTTCCTTTGATTATTGTTTGCTTTCTTGTCCACTATTGAACTTTTAAAAGTTTTCTATATTTTCCCTTTCCCCCTGTAGAGTTTGGAACTCATTCTTTCATTGGTTACTTTTATATTTTACATACATTCTTAAATATAAATTATTTATCAAAGTCTAAAGTCAATCATTTTTATTCTCTTCCTGAACACTACAAGTTTATGCTTTAATTACTCATCAGGTAGCCCTTCAATTTTCATATTTTTGTCTGTAGTTTTATTTCTATTTTGATTAACATATAAAAATTTAATTCTATTTTTCTGTCAACATAAACAAATTGTATTTTGTTTTCTTTCTTATTCCTACTCTCTATTTCTTTTTGTATAGTGAGTTGTTTCCTTATTATCTCTGATAATCCCTGTGGCCCTTTAGGTCATAACCAAATCTAATGATTACATTTTATGGAGTCCTGCCCCATGGTAATACAAGAGATATTGTAGATTTAATCTTCAAGATTTCACTTAGCTTAATGGACTCAAGGCTATGTTCTCTTCCATTCCCATTCCAGTACTCCTCTCTAGGTAGAAAGTTCCCAGGCAAAAGTGACTAGCATGCTATTGCAGCCTTATTTTACAAGTGAAACACCCCTTGCACTTCACACCTAAGCTGTGAGCAGTGTGCCTAGCTCAGATCACCACCAATCCTCAGATCTTGTTAAAAATTGTAATACCCATTATCTCAAAGGAGCCAAACCATGGATACTGCTGGGGGCTTCCAAATCCAGAGCCTTCAGATCTGTGTCTTCAGCCTCACTAACTCCTTTGCATTTCTGGTTCTATTGCTGGTTTACAGAAATACCTACCTTACTTTTGAGTCTAGTATGTCTTTTGAATGTGTTTATGTTTTATTTATCTGTCTTTGATATGGGGTCTGCAACAGAGAATAAGCATCGAATTAAGATGGCATCCCGTGCCATTGTTAGCACAAGTATTGAATTTGTTCTTCTAAATCTAGACATGTTTAAATTCCAAATTTTATATGGAGGAAAAGAACCATGTCTTATACTTATTTTACATAGCCATTCAGCATAAAACTATGGGTTAAGTAGGGTTGGTGATAAGGATGATCCAAGATAAATAACCAACAATTATTGATTAATATGAATGTTTTCAAGGTTATATTTTTCTGTGAGAGAGTGGGCTTTTTCATATTATCTGAAATATATTCATGAAATTTTATGATGGCTGTAAATTCATCTTTTTTTCTATATCATTTTTTTTTTAAATTACACAGTTTGGAAAATATAATACCTGCTTTGTATGTAGTTGTTCAACAATCCCAGTATATAATAAAACAAAGGAATGGTTAGGAAATAGTTAAACAATGAAAAAGGAAAAAAGAGTCTATACTGTTAACTACTTTAATTATAATTGCTACTTTGATCATGTAACAACATTTAATTTTAGGTCAGGCCACATACGTATGTATATTTTCTCTTATTTTCAGAATCAAATATACAATTTTCTTTTCTAAACTACTCCTGTTGTATGCTCGCCAGTTTAAGTATATTC
>NW_006442484.1:54403362-54420864 GCF_000325575.1 Pteropus alecto
TTTTTTTGTAGTGATAGGTCTGATACTTGTTAATAATGGGCTGGTTTTTACTACTTTTTAAAAATAATTTTATATCATTTCTATGCTATAATTTATTAACCATGTCTTTTTCCCCACTATCACATCGCATACTTGACAGCAGTTATCTTGATTAATTTAATTATAGATTAGGCACTACTCCTGAATTCAGAAGTTATTAAAATAATATTTTACATGTTTCATTCTTTATCCAGAACATTTTCACATGCATTTCCTCACTGAATCTCAAAACAGCAATAGGAGAAAAGTAAAGTCTAAGCACACCCCTCCCTGCAGTTTATAATTCAAGTACAGTGCCCTCAAATAATTATCTGTCTACCCACCCATGGCAATGATGGAAAATAACATCCAGATAATTTGGTCCAAAACTGTTTCCTTCAGAAGTTGCAAAAAGATTGAAGCAGAAGACAAATGACAAAAGCTAGTAAGATGTGACTCCAAACTGCAATAAAGATCATGAAATACTTAACTGAAAAAAAAGTATAAATATTAGGAAATTAGAAGGATAATTATATTATTTGTGAAGGAAAGGCATATTTATGTAGTGCTCTACTGAGAACATGGGCAATTAGTTTCATGTAAGAAAATACATGGGTTTCCCAAATGTTTTCGGAGGAGAAGTTATATAGACAAAAATGGATTGACACAGATTTATTCACTTGAGTTAATTTAGCAGCATTAAGGACATTGGACAGATTATATATACATATATGATCGTATACATACAGATCATATATTATAATATTAGACTTTGGGTAAAGTAACAATGGATATACTTTTGAAATCTAGGATGAATGTATAGTTGTATTAATCTGTGTATTCTTTATCATACTGAAAAAAATATTTATCACATAGATCTCAAACATATTTTTTCAAAGTAGATGACACTTGAAAAAACAAAATGAGATGCCAAATCAACTAGCCCCTACCCAAGTTATACAATTATATAATGGCAAAGGGCAGGCTACACTGAAAATTTGTCATGCAATAAAAAGATTTTCAGTGTGTCTTTCATATTATTAATTAGTTTGTACAGCTTTCTATAATACATATTTTTAAAATAATTAGCTTTCTATATATTTTGAGGCAATTCAAAATGAGTTAAATGACTTAACTACATGTGAATAGCATGTAGGCAAAATTATTCAAGATTGACCATATTTTCGCAGCTTCTCTTTTCTATTTCCATTATAGACTAATACTTGATCTTGGAGGTCATACATTTATCTCTCAGTCTTTATTGTTTTCCATTGCCATTATTATGAAAATTAAATTAAAAAGTGTCAGGTAATAATATGTATTAAATACAATATTCCTGGGGACATAATATTGAATACATCCTCTACTATTAGTATCAAAATGAATATTAAAATAACAATGCTACTTTGATAGGTAGGTGGAGAAAATTTCTAATAAACTTACCATAAAATGATAGATAATTATACTGATTTCATAAGATTTCTGTGGAGGACAGCTGATAAACTATTGAAAACTCTAAATATGAAGTTCTTCAAGACTATATTATAACCAGAGTTATTGTCAAAAACTATCAAACATGAATATGATTTCTTGACAGAATTAAATCTAGTGGTGAGAAAAATAGATAATCTCTACATTATTTGGTTTTTTAAATAATGACCTTGCTTACTTGATAATAAATGCTGAAACCACATTCTCTTTAAGAGGTTGGGCCTAAATAGGTTTACTATCAGAGTCTGAATCAACAAAAACAACTGCAGTAATTATTGTTATTTCACTATCATCATTACAGTTGAAACAATTTGAAGAATTAACCATTAAAAACTAAATGTTTAGAACATCAGAGAGTTCTATGACTGAAAATGTTACATTGATCTTAAAAAAATGTAATTAGCATGTCTCGTTCAAACCTCAAGAGCTTGTAAACATCCTCTTCTGTCCATTAAACTGTGAGAGTAAGAAAGAGAAGATCATTAATCAATTTGGAATCATGAATATGTATGTATAAATAACCAATGTAAGTGCAGGAAAATTCTGAATGGATGTACAGGTAAGATTTAGATGACAAATGTGGAGAAAGCCCTAAAGCAATATTGAAAATTTTAGACCTTTGAAAATTCAAAGGACAGCCTTTAAAAAGATACTTCCCATAGAGCTTTTAAAGGATATAAATCAGACATTAAATTTAGTTATATTGGTACTCATAAAACTATAGGTATCAGACACGATTGTCTTAATCAAAGATACAGGTAGAAAACACACAATCTTAAATAATGGACATCCTAATGCCTTAAGTTTCTGGCATTTTTATTTTCTTCAAAATTTGTATTTTAGATAAACATGAGTCTGAAATTAAAATATTTTTGTTTACATTCTTTCCAACATCTCATCTCGTGATATTTAATAGCCTTTCCTTTCTACTGCCTTTAAAAGTCTGGGACAACCACTGTGTCCCTTTGTCAACTATACTATCAATACTATCAATAAAATAAAAACATCCAGTCATTAGCTCCAGAATTTTGCCTAACTTATTGTCTTACTGAGATCTACCACTGGTGACACCTTGTTTTATTTCATTTTGTTTTTCACATTACTCATTCGAATATGATTTTAGTTTGGGGACCTTACTCTATTTTGGAAACCTGCACTAAAACCAAAGCTAGAGTAATATATCTCACTACATTCTCTATATTAACTCAAAAGTGAGCCTCTCCACTATCAACCACTTCCAAAAACTAGATTCTATACTTATTACTCAAAATAGTGACTATTACCTACACTTCAGAGTAAGATTACTGTTAATTTTTTTTTTTTTTTTAGTTAGAGAGTAGCTCAAAGAAATATATACATACACAGTGGTGAGTGAGTGAGTGTGTGTGTGTGTGTGTGTTTGGGAGTTTATAGATGAGACTGCTTCAAGGCTCAGGCCATTTCTACCACCAAATAACCCAGCACTTCTGCATGGCATGTAGTTGAAAGGTGATGACTTAGTAGTCTTTTGATAGTTCCCAAATTTGAGGATGTGTGCTGGGACAAGATTTCCTTTCTTCCAAGGTCAAAACGCATCTCTTAATTCTGGTAATTAATGACATCGAAAGTGTTAGAAATGCTTTGGCATGTACTCTGGCAACATGGACCATGTGGCAGCAACTGTCAAAACAGCAGAAGCAAAGCAGCAACAATATAAGCAACAGGAAGATGCAGAGGCATCTCAGAGGTGGCTCAGGGTCTAAAGTGAAAAAACACAACAGAGACCAGAGTCTTTAAGGGAAACCATGATGTAGTCCATTGACCAAAATTCTCTCTCTCTGCTAGCGGGTAATGAAGCTTTTCGGCCACCAAAATCCTTTGCTGAGAAAGTGAGAAGTAAAAGAACTGGATGAACAGCAATGCTGAGAAAGGGGGTAATTCTGTCATGACAGACCATCAGAATCTTATTCAAAATAAAGTTCCAGCCTCCATCTCCAGAGAGTCTACTTCATTGGAGCTTAAGAAACTAGGAGCAAACCACATAGGGATTTCTAGTCCAAGGCAATTTAGATTTTATTCTGAGAGCAAGGGGAAGCTATTTTAAGCACTCAAAGCAACATTATTTCATCAATATTTTAAAAATGATATTCTTGCTATTTTGTGAAGAAGAGTTTGTGATAGAAGTGGTGACCAACATAAAAGTTATTGACAGAGTCTAGTAGAGAGGTGATTATGGCTGGGATTGAGGTATCACCAGCAAAGTGAAAATTCGGTGATGGATTTCAAATATATTTGGATACAAAAGGCAGTATTTCCTGATAGATTGAAATGTGGGGATTAGGAAAGGAAGCAATGAAGGATAACTCCTAAATTTAAAAGAATTTAACCTTCATTGAAATATAGTAAATGACCCAAACGCTCATTGTTCCTATTAAAGTTATAAGTGAAGTGGTCAAGTTCCAATGTCATGGCTTGACAGGTCATCTTGGCCCTAAGAACAGTGGAGACTTACTTATGTAGTATGATTTTGGGAATACCACATGATTACCTACTCGCAATGACTATCATGATCCTATAAAAAATGTCCATCACAAAGAAAATAATATTTATTCACCTCAAATTTACTGAACAGAAAATATATATTTAGGAAAATACGTATTATTTTTAGAAGATATAAACAATATGTATTACTTTAGAGTAAGGAAAAGTCCTCACATCTATAGTCTTTTCCTTTACTGTGGCATTTACCGAAACATTTTCAACAAGATGTTAATCAGTTACATAAACAAGATTCATTATCAAATAAGTTTGGGAAAGTAAGTTTATTATGAGATTTTTAGTGTTTTTCTAGGTTAATGAGTATGGGAATCTTGAAGAGGTATGTAACATTTTCCAGTCAAAAATTATTGCTTTCGAGATGCACATCTTTCTTTGATGCTAGAATGGTAAAGCACTTTCAAGAGATTAAAAAAGGTCAAAGGAAGATGGGCAATGTTGCTTTCTGCTGAGGTAAAGTTTAGTCTCTGTCAATTTCTTTGGCTCCTGTCTTCTTAAGGCCAGTCTTGCCTCCAGCAGCTTAAAACATCACATTATACTTCTCTTTGGTCCCCATCCTACTCCCTTTGGGCTTTCTCCCTGAAATAGTGAGATGAGACAGCCTGGGCTGTGGTCCTTCCTTGGAGGTACTCTGGACCTAGCACAAGAGGCTCTCAGTACTGCAGAAAATCATCTGACTTCTTGTTCTAGTCCTCATGCTCATTTGCTTATTTTTTGTCAACTAGATTGGCTATTTCATTAGAGGACAAGATTAATGGATATAAGGCCAAAATGTCTGAAATAAATAGTGAGATGAGACAGCCTGGGCTGTGGTCCTTCCTTGGAGGTACTCTGGACCTAGCACAAGAGGCTCTCAGTACTGCAGAAAATCATCTGACTTCTTGTTCTAGTCCTCATGCTCATTTGCTTATTTTTTGTCAACTAGATTGGCTATTTCATTAGAGGACAAGATTAATGGATATAAGGCCAAAATGGTCATTTACCTACTTGAACTTAGGTCTACATTTAGCAAGGCCAGGGAGTCCTTCATTTGATACTGTCTAGCTAATATTCAAAGATATTTTAGGACTCAGCCTAATAAAAATGTTTATTAACTAGGCCTCCAAATCTGTGCATACATTTTCCTCTTGTATCTCATAGGGTAATAAAAAACAAATGAAGAATAGGTTATTAGTGGTCCAGATCATCTAGCTCCCTTATCTCAACCAATTTTCATAGATTCCTAGAAAGTAATTCTTGATGAACAAGTCTCCTATTATCTCTATGTTTCTTATTATCAGCATCATCTTCATTGTCACCAAATTTCAAAATCTTAGACATTTCCTTTCCTATACCCTAACCTCTAATTCAATGTCATTTCTTTAAAAAGTTTCCCAGATTTTCTTAGTTTGGGTATGTTGTCCCTTCTGTGAATAATCTGTTCTGTTTGATAATTGTCTACAATCTTCACTGGAAATTGAACTCATTGCAGGAAAGGACTGACTTATTCATCTTGCTTTTCCCAGAAATCTATATAAAGGCAAATTCCAGTTTTAAATTATGATTTTCTTTTGGCAAATGTAGTATTTTTTTTCACTATTCTCAGGAGATATGTTTAATATTAAAGAATATGATTAGATCTTTGCAATCCAATTTTTTCCCCAATTTGCAAATTGCTGGTCTGAAAATGGAAATTTAACACCTCCTCTGGCTATTGAGCTCTCTCTGTTAAGAGCTTAAGTGTTCTCCCTTATTTATTAGACAAAGATAGAGTAATGTGTACAACTAATACTGGCAAATTGTTATTCCAGCTCATCAGGTTCTTATTTTAAATAATTATCTAATGTAAGATTTGCAGTTATTTAAACTAGATGAGTAATTGGAATAAAATGCCCAGCTTACTAGTTAAACGGAGCAACTATTTGAACACAGTTAAAGGAGAGTATTAACTCTAATACAGTTGTGGATATTATAGAGATGCTCATTAAACTTCACGTGTAATAGTATTCATCTCTTTTTTCTCAGAAAATATTTGTTTATAACAAATGCTTAGTTGCCATTCATATTTAGAAATGAGATAATAAAATGATCAAGAGATATTACAAATAAAAAATGCAAGCAGCCTAATGAGTAGAAAGACCCTATTGCATAATTAACCCCATTTATGCCCAGTAGTGGGCAACATGTAGATTCACTCTCTCTTAGAATACACAATATATTTTTGGTACAGTTTGAAAAAAAAAAAACAAAACATTACCCTCTTCTTTGGATAACCAAATATTATAAAGGTGTTTCAATGTCCAGAGACCCACTAGACTTCTATCTCTCACAGATATAGAATCCCGACTTATCTTCACATCCAAATCAAGACCCCACTGGTTGATTTAAAAAACGAATTTTTATATCACAGAAATGAGAATGAATAGGAATCTTGAAAGATAGAATAATAGTGGTCAAGAGAAGAGAAAACTCCCATCTGGCACAGGATATCAGTCCTTTAAAAATGAAAATGTGATTATCAATTGATCTAAAACAAACAAACTCTGACTCTAGTTAACCTAAACAGAACAGTGAGAATGGCATAGGAAAATTAAGACAATCAACAGGAAGCTGTAGCAGGAGCCAAGATGCAGATTGCATAGTACTTAGCCATTTTCCAGATGAATGTCCACTGCTGCCACCACTGGCACTGAAAACATCTGAACTTTGCCAATACACGGCTAGACACTCACTGTCTTGCCACCAAACTCTAAGTCTGCCACTGCCATTTTTGACTGGCTCCACTGCAAATGATCCCGATGAAAATATATTCATCATAGATTTCTACATTTCAAAGATTATGTTATACCTGTTGAAAGTTAAATACGATTTTAATATACTGAGTAAATTACAAATTATTTCTTTAGACTACCGTGAATTTTTAAGTAATTATTATGGTTACAAATATCATTCGTTGTGCGTGGGGGAGCTATATTTGTTTTTGTAGATTTGGAGTTTCTTTTAAGATTTTTTTCCACTCTCGTATTCCATAGCTAGCTAAAGATGAGAAAAAAAAACCCACAATATTTTATTGGAGTTTATGTGTCAGTTGTGAATACAGTCAAGATAGTTGAGTAAAGAAGACAGTCAATAATCATATAAGTGAAAACAGAGCACAAGAGTCAACAGTACTGGGGGAGAGATGGCTCTTTAAATATATGAATCATCTTTAAATATATAAACATATATTTTATATAAATATATAAATCATGTAAAGAGCAGTTGTATTTTATATACATAAAGGTGCAAAAATAAGGAATTTAATTTTAGAGAAGTGATTTTGGAATAAGTTATTCATATCAATGAGACATACATTCTGTGTTATTTTTCCCAGTAATGATGAAGAATTTGGTTAATATCTCTTTATGTGATCAAGGGTCAATATGTCAGCCAACAGTTGTGGCTGGGAAGTCATCCCAAAACAGCAGTCTACTCAACCACATAGATGTGAACTGGCGATCTTGCTCTCTGCATCACAGTTCCCACAGTGTCTGCTGAACTCAACTGTCATATATGCAGGCAGTGTTGTGCTGCTGAAGGCGTAATAATTAGTTTTCTGAGTGCAGTTCCAAAATGAATGTTGATTGATATTTTTATTTACATTAACAAGTAGAATGTAAGTGAAAAAAACAAAGATATATATTAGAACTTCAGTTGTCTGTCAATGATATGAATGACTAATTAATTAGGCAATATCTTTTAAATACTGAAGGGATATTTCTTTCATTTTTAAAAATCTATTCACATTGAAAAATCTACAAAATCTCCACCTTTTTAAGTTGCGACTTCATTATTAACATGTTAACCCATTAGATACAATTTATTCAAATTTGTAAGTTCATCGAGATATTTCTACTGATATATACATCTAGTTTATGTGTGTAATAAAATGGTGATTCTGTTTTTACCTCATCTTCATTAAATAAATTTAAAGAAGATAAATAGATATAGTGATATTATAGAGATGGTGTTTTATACATTTATATACAAATACAAGGTATTTTTCAATAACTGGATGCCTTGACACTTGGTTAAGATTTATTTTATTAAGTAGTAAGAAAATAATATAAAGTAAGTCACTAAAGTGTCATTCTGGATCTCTTTTTGGTCACAGTCTCTTTGAGAATCTAATGAGCCCATAGACATACATACAATATTTTAAATTAAATATCTAAGGGTTCAATAACTCCACGATTAAAAAATGCACGTATATTCAATTTCCATCTGATGCAAATGTTCATTTGTTTTGCTGAAAATACATGCTAAGTTCCTTTTTCATAGCCCAAATTGATTCATACTTAAAATGAAGGAAAAGCACAATGTAAATAACTAATATAATTTAGAACTTCCTATCTTTTCCCAGTAGATTAAGTCAAAGTATTTAATTAGTCCAATCTGTTTAAATGAAGTAAATCTGACCTAATTATGTGGCTCTTTTCTTTTTAAAGCATAGCTTGGTGCAATATGTGACTCATTAAGAGTTGTGATATACCTGCCAATAATATCTAGCAGATTACACAATAAAACTAGGTAATTAATTTAATAGATGAGATACATAAACTCACAAGTTTCATTTTAAGTTTCTAATCAGACACCAAAGGTAAGACAAGTATTTGAAGCCAAATAATGTTTTGAGCATACATATATGCTATTTTTTAAAAGGAAAAAAATGCTTTATTATTTTAGCATGTGTAACACCATTAAATGCTAAAGCACAGAGGAAACATTTCTCTTACCTTATAAAGAAGGCATTCATGTTGAAACAAGAATCACATTAATAGCATTGTCCAAAAACATAAAATTATGCTAACCCAGGGTGATAGCATGTAAGAATAAACAAATAAGTTTATTGTTTCCTAGGCTACAATCTAAAATAGTGACAAAAAGGTAGAAGCTACTGTTATATATTTATGTCTAGATTTTTAACCATCAATATTTGAATATTTTTCCAGTTTAGGAGGAATCCTTCATCACTTGAATGTTCATAAGAGGCAATGTTCTGAATTCTAACACAGAAAGCCAGGGAGTCAGACAGTGCCTCACCTTACCCCATGCAAATGAAGTTAGACTCGGTTATATATAATGTATGCTCATATAATTGGTGCTCTTACTAGGAGAGTTTGTGGTGAGGTAAAGATTTGGGCAGAGCTGAGAAGTCAATTATAGTGGAGTCAGGGAGAGTCCAGTTGCTGTATCATCCTGTGTTTACGCAAGTATCTTGACCAAACTTTTATTGGGTTGTTAATATAGCTGTGGCTTTTGCTGTCCTCCCTCTGTTGGTACCTGCCAATATCCCAAGCCTGATTTTGTTATTGGTTATGAGAGTAACAGCCCATCTATCAACAATTTTATTTTATATTTAATTTAGAAATGTTTTCTGATGCTTAAAACCAAACATTCTTACTGATAACACATATGTAGGATGAGGAGAGTAAAACTGCATGGCTATCATATGAAAGATAATGAAAAAAATATGCTGTATCAAAATAAAGTGTAAAATGCATCAAGAATAGAAGATAAATATAAATAAAGGGGAAAAGACAGGGGAAATAGCCTTACAAAATGTCCTTGAATGTAATGAACAAAGCAAAATTATTAACTTTTTATGATCAATCCAGACTTTCTGAAATAAGTGCAACATTGTTAGACACTATTGAAGGAAAGAGAAAGAGACAGAGAGATTTTTGTAGTTGTTAAAGGAAAATAATTTCAGGCAAAAAATCTCAAAAATGGACGTAAAGAAAAACTGACAGTAGATTTTCTGGGAATAAGTTTTAAAAATTGGATTTAAAAGTGGAAAAAATGTATATCACTTAGTAAGAAGAGTTTGAATACATAGAAAAAGGACCTAGGATTTGATCTATACTGGAATGGGAACATAGAGATAAATTTTGGGGGTCTAGGAGTGGGTATGATATGTTTAAAATAACCTCTGCTAGAGGTTCAGTGGATGAGAAGAATATCGAAAAAATGTCTTGCAAAGTGACAGTTCCAGAAGTAGTTCTAGAAGAAATGACATCTAGGATAGTACTAAAGGTGACTTGGAAATGGTGCCTGGGGAGAACTATATGAAGAAGCAGCAGGATATTACAACCAAATATATATGACAATCAAAAGAGAGATGCACTGAAAATCACTTCATGTTCTTATTTGTGCTGCCAGAAAAATGGCACTTTTTTTAATCCAGTTAGATGTTAGACAAGTAGGAAAAAGTAGAGGAAAAATATGAGGGCAATCTATCTTCCTCATATGTAGCTGAATTTGACAAAAAATAACCCAATCAACTTTGAAGTAAAAACAAATGCTATAGAAAACTGGACACTAAACATGAGTGTGAGGTGGAGAGAATGGCTTCAAGATAGAGCACATCCTCTCGCTGCTGCATTGGACATAGTCTTTCTTCTCATACAGATGTAGAGAGAAAACAGTAATCTCAAAGTTGAAATCAGAAGAATTACACTTATTAGGCTGGCCATTGGAAGAAAAAATGATATTATTACTAAAACCTGCTAGTTCAATCTGAAAGCTGAAGAAAGTAATTACTTCCTTTTATTTTCAGTGCTATAACTCTGTCAACTCCCAGTATTTTGTTTTAAAACATTAAACTTAATATATAAAATTCCTGACAAAAATTCACTGTATCTCCTGATTGAATATTTGTCTTGATAATACTTGGATAATACTCTCAAAAGCATCCACTGTTCTCAGTGATCAAAATTTTTAACAAATTAGTAAGAATTTCATTCTGTAATACTAAGAGGCCCTCACTCTTAGTTAAAAGGCAAGGGTACCATCTTCAATGTTTAAGATAAATCTTTAAAAGAAAATGCATTTTTGTATGTAATTAAATAGGAAATTTGGTATTTAAGTGTATAGAAAACAATATCTAGAAAAATGTCAGGGTAGTGTGAACGGAACTAGAAGAGAGATTTTATACGGATTGTCAGAGAAGTTCTCTTCCAAAATATTGCAATAAGCTGTGACCCGAAGAATGATTAGGATCCAGTCAAGTAAACAGTGTTCAAAAAGAACATTCAAGATAAACAGAACTATAAGTGTAAAAGCTTCAAATTATAAATAACTGGAGATGAACTGAAAATTTAGGAGGGCTAGAGTGGAATGAGTTAAGAGGAAAAAATGGCTAAAGATAAGTAATTAGGGATAAGCCCTTCTAGACTGTGTTAAGGATTTGAATTATATGCTAACTATAATAAGTTATTAATAGGTATAAAAATGCAGAGGATTTTATATGAAAAGTGATGAGGAGCATAAAAATGAAAGCAGGGAAATCAGGAAACATATTGCTATGGTCTAATAGAGAAAATGGCAGTTTGGATTGAGTAGTGGAAGCAAAGTAAGAAAAGTGGATGGATTAAAGTAAAAGGATTTACTGGGGAATTTCAAGTCAAAGTTCAAGAGAAGGACAAATAATGGAGGATAATACCAAGATTTCTGGCCTGAGCAGCTAAGAGGTGTAGAGGTGGCAGTAGTAAATGGACATAAAAAATTTGGCATTTAATATGGAATATTTGAAATGTTTATAACTCATATGAGTGATAATGTAAGTAAGCAGCTGAGTGTACAGGACTGAAAGTTTTATATATATATATATATGAGCAGGCATATGAAAGGCTTTGGAAGATTATCTGAATGGCTAAAAGTGAGCAGTAAAATCTAAAGATAAGGATGTCTAAGATTGAGCCCCAGCATCATTGGAGGGTGATTAAGAAAGATCAGACAGGTAGTAGAAAAATCTGGAGAATATGCTATCAAACCTCTTTTCATAAACAAATAGAATGTTTCTAGAATAGATTGTTAGGCCACAAGACAAATCTCAAATGATAAAATTTAGAATATGTTTTTTAGTAAACTGATATAAAAATATAAATATCAAAACCTCAAAAACATCTGCAAAAGAAAAAAATTGGTAGGTTGGGCTTTTATTCAAATTAAAAACTTCTATTCTGTGAAAGACACTGTTAAGAGATGGGAGAAAAAACACAGATTTGGGATAAACATCTGTAAAGCAACAGAAACTCCTATTCATTGCTGGTGGGAATGCAAAAGTGGCACAGCCACTTTCAGAGACAGTTTGACGGTTTCTTATAAAACTAGACATAATCTTACCGTACTATTCAGTAACTGTGTTCCTAGGTATTTACCAAATTGATTTGAAAATTTATGTCCACACAGGAATCTCCACATGAACACGTATAGCAGCATTATTCATAATTGCCCCAACAGGAAACAACCAAGATGTCCTTCAATAGGTGAGTGGATAAATTGTGGTACATCCAGACAATGGGATGTTATTTAGTGGCAAAATAAATGAGCTATCAAGTCACAGAAATATGATGGATCGTAAACGAATCTTGCTAAGTAAAAAAAAAGCTGCCTAGAATATATCATTTTTCAAAATAATATGCTTGTCTATTATAGTTTCTAAATAATTAATAAAAAAATTCTCATTTCACTAAGAAAATGCCACTACATGATGAATTCACTTTAATTACTTTCACAAAGTAGTTTGTACCTGAAATCAAAATAATTGCTTGCTTTAAAAAAATAATGCTATGAGTCTCACCTACTAGTATATTGTCTTAACAAATACATATGAATGATAGATTCTCTTATTCAAGAAAACATAAGAAAATGCTTTTGTTCTGAGCTCTTAGGTATAAAATGATGCCAATCATGAAGGCCAAAAAGTGTGTGAGTGGTGAGGGGAGGGAGAAAAAGCTTTCTTTGTGATTAAATATTGCTATGTGTTTAGATATACATAATTAAAAATTAAATAAAATATAACTTTCAAAAATGAATACTTAGGTAAGGGTAAGAATGTCTGGTTGCTGATTATTTGAATTATTTGAATTGTATTGACCATATTTTTTTCTTGTTCACTGTGTGAAAATAACGGTGATTAAGTGAAGCTTGGTTTGTTAAGATAATGCAAATTAAAGTGTTTGGAAAACTATGAAGTGGTGTGTGAAAGGTAATGTTTAATTATATTTGTATCCCTCTGAAAATATGAGTTAAAGTCGTGGGAAACCACAGATTATTAAAACTGCCAAGGATATTTTAAGTCAACATTCAAGAGACCACAACTGAAACAAAGTTAAATTCCTAAAAAAAAAAAAAAAATCTTGTAGCTTCTACTCATAGACTTTAAGGGCAACTCTCTTTCACAAAGTGACCTAGAAAGGATCAACAGAGCCTTTATAAATTCTGCCTTAAACTTTTCATTCTTCTATCTGAATGCTGGAGCACCCACCTCTTTTTAAATCCTTTTTCCTCCGTGTTGATAATGTATAATCAAATTAGATTAGATTGTCATATCTCCCATTTTCTCACTATGGATGCTTGAATAGAGGCTGTGATTGCGGAAAGTTCACTGTTTGCCCAATAAAGCACTAGAGGCAGCCCCAATTTTTTTAAAGACAGACGTTAAAAAATTCCATAAAATAAGGAAGTAGGACAGAAAGAGAGCTAAAGTGAAATGACACTTAGCACTTAAGAATATTTAAACTTTTGTTTTTAAATAAATCCTACTGATTTTTATTTTATTTTCAATTTTCTTCTCACTTTAACTTTTTCAAAGAAATAGTAATGACAAAAATGACAGTAATACCTTCCACTTATTTTATAACTCTGCTTAAAATCCTATATTGTTATCAGAGTGAAGTTTAAACTTTTTTATCTGACTCATGTTTATTATTCTAGGTCCATCACATTCTAGTGTTATGGCGCGAACGATTCTAAGACCCACGGAGCCAATTGAGATTAATTATGAGCCTTTATTAGCCGGCCAGCAACTGACTCTCTACCATGCAGAGTTAGAGGAGATCAGCCCCGGGGTTTGAGAGTGGGGCAGTTATAAAGCCTAGAACAAACAAGCAGATTACAGAAACAGAAGTTGGCCATTACCACAATACATCACCTAGTACCACACCCTGGTTAACAAGTAAGTGGATTACAGAAGCAGAAATTGGCCATCTTCATATCTTATACAGTAAACCTCCCAAACCACACCCAAGCAAGTAGGACAACTTCTGGTATCTAAAGCTATTTCTTCCCCGTAGCTGACTTAGCTAGTTGGGTCACTTGAAAATTTTCCACCCTTAACACTAGGACCTCGTTGTACTCTGTACCTCAGCTATTCCAAATTGCTAATAGTTCTAAGAATATGGAATGTCATCTCTGACCTCTGGCCCTTTTTGTATGTTCTTTCTCTACCTGGCATTTCTGTTAATTCTTATTCATCCTGCAAATCTTAGCTTAGAAATCTCAGTCTTTCTTGACCTTTATATTTGGATTAGATGACCTTCTTTTGTGCTAGCTTTCAAACATTGTCAGAGTATATATACAATGTTGTGAAATTGCCTGTGTACTTACCCGTAATTGTTACCATACACAGGAACTCTGAGTGTAGGAAATCTGTATATCTGTATTGTCTCCAATGTACACTTATTGCCTGGTCTCATGCCTGACACACATCAGAAGTGATCAGTAAATGCTTACAAATCAATGGATGGATGGATGAATAGATGAATGGGTGAAATGAACATGGTATATGACTTTTCAGAAGGATTAATTGACCTGCTTAGACTTCATCATTCTATTACACAAGTGTTTTTGTATATTATGGGCAGAGATAGTGCCGAGCACTAGCAATACATCCGTGAACATAGTGCTTGTTCCATGAGGTTACATCAAGACTTCAGAACTTTGTCAGTAGTGACATTTTGGGCTGGAAAATTCTTTGTTGGTGAGGAAAGATCTGTCCTGTGCATTAAAGAATGTTTACAGCATCCCTGGTCTCTACCCACTAGATGCCAATAGCTCCTCAGTTATGCCAACAAAGTATATCTCCAGATTTGGCCAAATGTCCTCCAGGGATCAAAATCACTCCTAGTCTGGGTCACACTGTATTGGTGTTAAACTGGTATTTATGACAGTGTTGTGATAGAAGAAGTACAAGATGATAAAGGCATGCAGAGCGAGATGCATAAATTACTCTGGGGAGCTAAGGAACAGAGCAACTCCTCAAAGTTGTAGACAACAAATATGACTAGGCACATAATCCAGTGGGTGTAGGAAGTGGGCAAATAAACTACTACAATATAGTGTAGTAACAGCAGCCATAGAAGCAGAGGATGATACAAACACAGAAGAATCTCTGAGGAAGATTTTATTCTTCCACCCTAAAAAGTAACATGAATAAGGGATATGAGTTACAAGGGGGTGAGGATTCTACTTATTAGCATTAAGTATTTATGGAGCACTTGCTGTGAATTTTGAAGTCCAGGGATGCTCTAAAGGACATAAAAATATTCAATGTGGTTTCTGCTGTCAAAAAATATGTAATCACTCTTAAAGGGTATAATACTCACCAAACTGTTCATGATGTAGTTTATAGAAACCACAGTTCAGAAAAGGGAGTAATGTGGGCTGCAGAAGTGGCAGCTTCACGTAAGATATGGGACTTGAGAGAGGTTTTAGGAAAAGAAAGGCAAATGAGCATGATGGGCCTGTCCAGGAAACAGGGAGATGAAAGTACAACGGAAAATTCTCCATGAGAATGAGCAATGTGGCTGGAGCTTAGAATGTGGCACTGGGACAATAGTGCAGGTGTCAGATCTATAAGACCAGATTTTGAAAGCAGGGAATCTATTGCGGTATACAGATTAGAACCAATGCTGATTCTTGATTAGTATAGAAGCAGAATTAAAGGCGTACCTGTATATAACTGAATAGAAATATTCGATATTGATTAATGACAAAAATAAGGAGACCATAAAATAGTTTCAGTAATCCAGGATGAGGTGACTAAGACCTGGGCAAGGCTAGTGACAGGCAGGTCTGAAAAAGTAAGGATGACATCAAGAATTGTAAGTAATAGAACTCAGTAACCTATGAATTGTTCTTTCTCCTTTGTTTTCTCATCCAAAAATCTGTAAAGCTTGGCTTTGGAGAAAGTAATATGACTATAGGAAATAAAAAAATTGGAAAAAGAGGTGATGAAAATTTTAAAAAATGAACTAAAGGAAAGGACGCTTTGTCTGCACCAGTTATCTTCAAATCTGGCTTTATTTTTGAAAACTGGGGAGATTTAAAAAAAAAAAATACTGAGATTCAAGGCCAATCCCAGAGAAACTGATTTATTGTCAACAAGAGGACCTATATTAGTAGGTATTAAATTTCCCCAGCTGATTCTAATGTGCATTCAGGGCTGAGAACTACTGGTTTGAACTTACCTGTGACTGTCTTCACCTAGGACTATTGACAGTAGGTACTCACAAATGGTGAGCACTGGCCATACAAACTCTCCTCTTTTGGATTATACACTAATTAATGATTTCTTTAAACCTTTTTCTTTAGAAAGTTAATGTATCCTTAAACCTCATAATGAATTAATTCATCAAAATAGCAGTATCCCACTAATAAGCATTGCTACTGATGATGGTTTTCACAAATTTAGCCCATATAAAATGTTTCAGAATAAAATTATGTTTTTTCCCCCTATGGAACTATGTTTTTCCTTTTCTTTCTGAATACAGAGGAAAAGAAGTATGAAAAGACAGAAGAAAGAGCTATTTTTTTTATCTTACTCTATTGATACATTTTCAATATTAAACAAGGACTTCTTTAAAGAAGAAAAAGTTAATGACTGTGTCATGATGTTCCGTGCCTGTTCTTGCCCCGCTGCCCCTTCAAACAGCACTACATATTTTCCTGATGAGTCAAAGCTTTCAGTAATGGCATCACTGAAAAACAATATGAGAACAAGATCTCAACTAAGGCTCTGAAATTCATTATGGGAAATGTGCAAAAGCATCCTACTCAGAAATGCACAGATTTCTCAGAAGTACATAGATGGCATTGTACTTAAATTAGAAATTCTCTTATGATACTTGGAATGTACTTGTGATTATGCAAATTTACAAGGGCACAGTCATTCACATTTTTCTAGAATGTTAAAATTAAGATTCAATTTGAACCCAGTAATAACAGGAATAATCTGCATTAACCAATACTCTCATTCACCTTAATGGGACTGGGGTCTTTGAATCAAATCTTTTTGGTCAAATTCTCTTTTTATCTAGTTGGTAGAAAAGCACATTTTCAAGGATAAATAAATGATGGTTTTATAAAAATGCAAATATGATCAGATTGTTCCCTTTCTGTGGGAAAACCATTCTGTGTCTTTGTATTGCTTTTGATCTAACTCTCAACAATCTGTGCTTGCTTTGGCAGCACATGCACTAAATCTCAACAGTCTTAGACTAGCCTATAAGGCTTTCTACCTCTCTCATCTCACCGTATGACACTTTTCCCCTTCTCTTCTAGATTTTAGCCATGCTGCTCTTCTTTCACTTCCTCAGATGTCCATGTTCCCTCCAGCCTCAGAACTTGAGCCTGCCAGTCCCTTCCCTTGGTTTC
>NW_006442484.1:54420889-54463129 GCF_000325575.1 Pteropus alecto
AAACACATCCTATTTAGGGAAGAATTCGTGTCCTGACAGGCTAGGGCAGGTACCCCTATTGTCTATTGTCTGAGATCTCTCCTTCATAGTATATAACAGTGTATACAGCAGTCCCCTTACCTAGTTTTGCTCTCTGCAGTTTCAGTTGCCCATGAGTCAAAGGCTTTCTAAAAATATTAAATAGAAAATTCCAGAAATAAATAATTCATAACTTTTAAAATTTATGCTGTTTGAGTAACATGATGAAATCTCAAGCTCTTCCCCCACATCCTGCCTGGGACATAAATCATTTCTTTGTCCAGTGTATCTGCTCTGTATATGCTACCCGCCTGTTTGCTAGTTAGTAACCATGTGGTCAGAAGGTCAGTAGTGGCTTAACACGACATCACAATGCTGATGTCATTCACGTCATCTCATCACATGGGCATTGTATCATATTACATCATCTCAAAAAGAAGAAGAGTGAATAGAGTGTAAGATGTTTTGAGAGAGAGAGAGCCACATTCACATTATGGTATACTGTTATAATTTTTCCACTTTTATTGTTGTTCATCTCTTACTGTGCTTTTTTTATAAACTGAACTTTATCATAGGTATGTATGTACAGGGAAAATATAGTATGTAGGGTTGGGTACTATCTATGGTTTCAGGCATCCACCTGGGGCCTTGAAATGGACCCCCTGTGGATAAGAAGAGATTACTGTAATTGTATATTTTGTGTCATTACTGTTATATGTCACTTAACGAGGATAAGTTCTGGGAAATGCATCTTTAGGTGATTTTGTTGTGCAAACATCATAGATTGCTCTTAAACAAACCTCGATGGTATAGCCTATTATACACCTAGGCAATATGGTATAGCCTATTGCCCGTAGGCTATAAACCTGTAGAGCATGTTATTGCACTGAATACTACAGGCAATTGTAACACAATGCAAAGTATATGTGTATCTAAACATAGAAAAAGTACAGTAAAAATATAGTATAAAAGATAAAAAAATAGTACATCTGTATAGGGCACTTACCGTGAATGGAACTTGCAGGACTGGAAGTTGCTCTAGGTGTCAGTGAATGATGAATGAATATGAAGACATAGAATATTACTGTACATTACTGTAGACTTTATAAATATTGCATAGTTAGACTATACTAAATTTATTTTTTAAATGTTTTTCTTTTTTCAATAATAAATTAACCTTAGCTTACTGTAACTTTTAGATTTATAAACTTTTTAATTTTTTAAACTTTTTGATTCTTATAATAACACTTAGCTTAAAAAACAAAGATATTGTACAGCTGTACAAAAATATTTTCTTTTTTAGTATCTTTATTCTATAAGCTTTTCTCTGTTTTAATATTTTTTTTTTACTTTTTTAATTTTTTTCATTAAAAACTAAGACACAAATACACATAATAGCCTAGGCTCACACAGGAACAGGATCATCAATATCACTGTCTTCCACCTCCACATCTTGTCCTACTGGAAGGTCTTCAGGGACAATAAGATGCATGGAGCTGTCATCTCCTATGATAACAATGCCTTCTTCTGGAATATGTACAGGAGGTCCTGCCTGAGGCTCTCCCTGAGGTGTCACACTTTTCAGAAAGTGCTAAGACTTTACCAGCTATGACTCACTAGGCAATAGGAATTTTCCAGATCCATTATAATCTTATGGGACCACCACCATATATTAGGGCTGTCATTGACCTAATTGTCGTTATGTGGTTCATGACTGTATTTGATCTGAGACTTAGCATTCTAATAGCAGGTTCTGATGTGCTTATAATTATATTCCCAGCATTAGCCCAGGGCCTGGTACATGGCAAGAACAGAAATATTTACTGAATGAACAAATCATTTGAGGGCTGATAGCATCAGAGCAGCTAAATGGGAGGTATCATTTTGTAAGTGCCAAATTCAGAGCATAAAAATTCATATTGATTAATTTTGACATCTGTCATAGTTTCTTGTCAACCTGAAGTTTCTAGACATTCAGAGGGCCATGAATGTAGTGGGACTGCTCAAGATTCATTATTTCAAAAGCCCCAAAAGAATTATACAAAAAAAAAAAGACTGCACAAAATGATCAAAATACCAAATCTTTTGAATTGTGACAGATAGCATCATATCAGTACCTTAAGTTCAGCAAGGGCTCTTATTGGCTCTTGTATATGTCTGATAAATACCAGTGGGAAAAGTGTTATTTAAAGAAAACAGTTTAGAAGATAAAGTCCTTTATGACAAGATCCATTAAGGAGAAAAACAATAGAAGTGATGTCTGGAGATGTGCTGTAAGTTTGGGCAATAAAATAGAGGGGTAAGGGCATCAGCTATCAAATCTCAGCTCTGCCACCCAGCCAAGTTTCTGAAACCAATTGAATCTCAGGTGTAAAATAGGGATAACTTTATTCACTTTATATAAAATACCAACACAGTGCCTGCCAGAAAGTAGGCATTGTTAATAATGAGTCTCAATGTGGATAGTGGATAGCAGAATTAATAACGGTAATAGACATATGTAACCTATAACCCTCTTTTACTCAGATCTATAAATGGGATCTATAAATAGTATTTTTACATATGAGTTAGCATGCCTTTTGATAAATTTAAACTAAGCAGATAGAAATTATGGATCAGTGAGGGAATTTTGATCATCTTTATTGACTGAATTTCATGTTTTCAGTAAAAATTATATAAAACTGTATAAAATTTAGTTTTTATCATTTTACATTCAAATTACTTTTATCCTATGAATTTCTGACCATAATAAATTGAAAATAGTTTGTTTATTTTACATGCATTTTTAAGCTATTTTAATTTGATAAGTTTATAAATGCCATTTGTCTGCCTATTGTCTATAAATGGCAAAAATTTTAATCACTACTAAAAATTGCAAAATTTTCTCAGTGAACTTGTATTTCATACTAAGACAATAATATCTCAAGTGGATACACCTATAAAATTTTATAAATTTCAATAATATGTAGAAAGTGAAAGGAACTACAGAAATAAATCTTAATTTATTAGAAAAAAGTTTAATTGAACGACCATAATGAAAAAACTAACACAACGGTTTTAGCATTTCACACAAGGCTAAAATGGTTATCTTTTCTCCTTAGTCAATGCATACACATATTTCTTTCTGTTTTTGAAAGGAAGGACTTTCATGGTTTTACAAATCCAATAATATTTATTTTAACCCATATTCAATTATAAGCCATAGTAAGGATTTTACCTTTAAGTTCTCAAATGTGATGCCAGACCCTTAGAATGCAGAAAAAGACATTCAATGAAGTAGGACTCATACATTTCTAAACTATACACCAGTATGGACATTAAAAATGGGCTTCAGAGCGTCTATAAATTCTCTGAAAACTATATCCCAATAGTTGTGTATGTTTGCATTTTTGTAAAGAGAATATCAGAATTTAAAGGAGTCTCTTCCCCTAGTTCTTTGAGGTGAAGGCCATTTTATAAGAGGTATTGTTTTAGCTGAGAAGACAAATTTTCCATACTAATGAATCACATGTCTTAGAGGAGACTGACAAAAAAATAAATAAATAAATGATTATGTAAGTTTGGCTCATTTATAATGAAAAAAGCAGCAACATCTACTTTTCATTCATTTAGTCATTAAATGTGTATTGAGAACACAAGGTTCCTTTCTAAGCTCTAAAGATACTTATGGGGAAAAAAAAACAATAAAAATTCCTCTCATGGAGCTACATTCTAGAAATTGAGACAGACAATAAACAAAATCAATAAAAAAATATGTTATATATTCGAAAATGATTAATTCTAAAGAGACAAATAAAGAAGGAAATCAACCTAGAAACTGTAGTTATAGAAAAGATTGCGACTTTGGAAGCAATAGCCAGGAAAGCCTGAGATACAACAGGTTTGGGGAGTGTGTCATTCTAGGACCTCAGTTTTTGACATATCAAGTTAGATATGCCTATTGCAGTTGTGCAAGAGACAGTTTTATATATGATTCCAGATTTTAGGGGAGAGGTGTTGGCTAGAACTATAAATCTGGAGTCATGTGGGTAATGAGTATACACAGGGTATTTAAAGTCATGGGTTTATAGGTATTCACAAAGGAAGTGAATAAAAATTTTAAAAGATAAGAGTTCCAAGGACTAAGCTATGAAGTGATCCAAAATTGAGGGGCCAGGGAAACAAGAGGAACCTGCAAATTTGGCCAGCGAGCTAGAGGAAAAAGAGGTGAACATATAATACTGAAAAATAATTGAAAAAAAAAAGGTGTATTAACGCTGTTACATGCTACTGAAAATTTAAGTAATTTGGGACTGAGAATTGACCACTAGATTTAACAGCATGGAGATCATTGCTAACCTTGACGAGGTCATTCTCAGAGCCTGGTAGGAGTGAAACTTGACAGAGGATTGTAGGAAATAAATTTAAGACTATAAAAATTAACTTCCTTTTCAATGATTATTTCTGTAACAAGGATGGAAATGGGGCAGGGCCTGGCAAGAAAAGTAGAATCAAGAATGGGCTATTTTGTAGTCAAGAGAAATAACAACATACTTGTATACCGGTGGAAACAGCCTAAGAGATATGAGTAACTGATAATACAGTTCATAAGATGACTCACATTTTAACTTTCTCACTCTGGCTTAGGAGTGGGGAATAGATTTTAGGAGGACAAGAGTCTAAGCAGCTCAGACTAAGTAGCAAGAATGAAAGTGGTGAAAATTAATTAGATTCTGGATGGATTTTGAAGCTAGAAGGGAAAAATTTGGTGAAATAATTTCTTTGAGTAGGTGGCAGTTGATGAAATCTAATGAACAGTAGAGGCATTAGCTTTAAATAAAAACATGGAAGTTCAGCCATAAAAACAAGACAAAAGGGAATATAAATATGGATAGAGTTAAGTGCATAGATGGGGTCATGGAGCCTTGTAAATGTTTTCTTCTTTTGCTTCTATTTTCTCAATTACATAGAAAAATAATTATACACAAAGGATATGGGACATCAACATCTAGGAATGAAGTGAGGAAAGAGAAGAATGGGAAATTGTCATTAGGAGAATAGAAGATAGAATGAAATAAGAAATTATTGCTGGGCACTTTTAAAAGTTCATCTGAGGTTCATGATTATGAATTTAAAGAAAGATTAGATGTCAGGTTTTATGTTTTCCTTAGTTTATTTTCAGCTATATTGTTGCAAACTCACAGTTGGGGTTATCTAGGATGTAGTTCAGCCAGATAAATACAAGTGAGAGAGGGGCAATAAAGTTGATGGTATGTGCAAGGATGTGCTAGACTTCTGTTGTTACCATGACAAATTACTATAAACTTAGCAGCTTAAAACAATACAGATGTATTATCTTACAGTTGTGTAGTTCAGAAGTCTGATATGGATCTCACTGGGCTAAAATCAAGGTGTCAGCAGGGCTGCATTCCTCTCTGGAGACTTTAGGTGAAACTCCATTCTTTAAATGTTCCCATCTTCTAGAGATGGCCCACATTCCTTGAATCATGGTCCCTTTCTTCCATCTTCAAGTCCAGCAGTGGGATTGCATATCTCCATGCCTTTCTTCCATAATCACACCTCTCTCTAACTAGAGCAAGAAAATGTTCTCGCCTTTTAAGGATTTGTGATTATGTTGAATAACCTCTCCATTTTAATCTCCTTTCCATAATTGCATCCACAAAAGTTTTCTTTGCCATAGTTTTCTTGTCAAGTCAGAGCAAAGTTCTGATTTTCACAATTTTGCCAGTGTTTCTGTTACCTTCGTGAAGTGGATTTATGGAGGGCCTCACTCACTCTGCCATTCAAGAAATCCCACTCCTGCTCTCATCTAGAGAGTGGACTAGAAGGAGTCATTGATGGAAGAAGTTTCCAATTAGGTCATTATTGCAGTGTCCTGATGAAGGATGGTGATGCCTTGAGCTAAGTAGTTGCAGAGTTGTAAAGGTGAGAATTAAAGGGACTTGAGGTATATTTTTCCTTTTTATTGACTGACTCTAAAAATCTTGTTATACTTATTTTTCTCTATCATTCAGTCAAGGATTTTAGAGGAAGCCATAAAATTTTCATGCTTTTACTTGACATATATCATTAATTCATAGGCTAATAAAGCCTAACTCCTATAACTTTAACCTATTGTTAATAGTTACTTTTAACTCTTAGTTTGTAAGCAATAGAAACTTGCTTATATTAGCAGCATGTTCTCATGTAAGTCTATCCAAATTTGTATTTGCATTCTTACTTAAACATAAGTTTTCAGTTATTGTATAATTCCCAGACACTTGTTATATCCACACCTTGTTCTCCTCAGTTCAGGTATACACATCCATGTGGTCTGACTGCTCCAGTGAGAGTCACAGCTTAGACAAATAGCCTCTCTCTGATCCTTAAGGCTTTCTGGAGTAGGAAAGCCTGTCCCATATGTTTGATTACATTTATTTTTCTCCTCGTGCCCCTTAAAAATGAAACAAATAGGTTTTAACTCAACTCGAGTCAAAGCATTAGTGCCAAAACACATTGGTAAAGATTTTTACAAATATAGAGTGACCAAGTGAAAGATTTTTAATTTTGGAAACATATTTTGGTAAACATTTCCTTGAAAGCATAAAACCAAACATTCTTTTTCCTTCTATACCCCTCAATTGTAATTCACATCTTATAACGACACTAACAGAGAATTTAACACCACAGTTTCTCTATAGAAACCAATGCCTATTCATGTATCATGCCATCTATTTCTTTCTTTACAGGATAAACATCAAACACTGATGACCTCATTCAATCTTAGAGATTGACATTATGTAGGGTACAGAATTAATACTAGGAATATGATGTATTATGTTTCACTACTTTTCTCCTAATTAGAGATAAAGTAGACCAACGAAAGCTTCAGCGAAGTTGTATATTTTTTGAATTCATGTAGAAGTCTGTTCTAAGTCACAGTAAGTCAAATCTATAAACGTTCTGCATATAAATTACTATAATTAAGCCTAAGAGATAATTTGAACAAACGCTAAGTAAATTTTTTTTTTCTCTTATCTGACTTCACTCTTATCTGTGATCATGACTGGATTTATTTTTATTATTTTCATTATTTGACCTTACACTTGAAGATTTTCTTCAGAGAATAGAAGGAGTCTCTAATGAGTTATTTATTTTTATGGTTCAATTTTTAAAACAAATAGCTATAAATTTAATACCTACTACCAATATTTAATAGTACATTCATTTCTTTTCATAATTGGATAATATATTTATATTTGTTTTCTAATTTGGCATTAGGAAATAAAGATAATACCCATATTTTTAGTTTCCTATAAAAATTTTGTATTTACACACGTGAGCTTTATAAGGACAAGTATTTCTCAACATATGAGAACTAAGTTTCAACCGGGGCTGTGATGGTAAAAATCTCTGCCCAAGGAACTATCCCAAAGACTCAAAACACTAACAAGAAGCTTCTATTTTATGCCTTCTTTACATCTATGTTCAGCCTGGTCTTTGTGTCTTCCCCATTACTGGTGCCTTTATGTTCTCTAGCTATTATGCCTCCAGGTAATCTACTGATGCTTCTACTTAATACTTTATTATTTGCCCCACAGCATCATGATGTGGTTTGTAATAGAATTTAGAATATATTTTTGCTAATGAAAAATAGCTGAGAGACAATCTAGGCTCTTCTATTTTGTAGGCAAAAATATTGAAACCTAGAGACTTGTAGGAACTTGTTCAAGTTTAGACATTGTGTTGAGGCAGAAACAAGAATTGACTTAATGTCCTCTTTAAAGCAATTCAGAGTTTATTACATTTCAAATAACTCAAATAACTCTATTCCAATGGCTACTTTTAAATTAACGTATCAAGTTAAACCATGCCAAATGATAGCAGGAAAGCACACAAAATATATACTCTAAAATCAAGCCACTTTCACTCTGGCAGATGTGCATGCCACATGCATAAAGTAAATATAAATGAAATGAGAGCAGTCAGTATAACATATATGACTGTCACAGAACCTGTGCAGAAAATAAGCATTCCTAGAACTTTGACAAATTAAAGAGGGAAATTAAGAATAATAGCTACCAAATGTAATGAGCCACTTGTAGACATGATCCATCCTAAAGAGCAGAGAGAAAATAGGTGAAGTAAATTCCCATCAGAGTGACTATGGCAGTGTCAGCTATCACCACTGTTAAGCCTAATCATAACAATAAATAATTCCATAGCTTAATCAATTCTAGAAATGGATGGAGTTTACTGTAAACAAATCAGTTGTACTGCAACCTGTCAGAAGAAAAAAATATATCAGCTTAAGGGGATTTATCAGAAAGGTATTTATTTGTTTCTGCTAAACTCTCTCAAAACTCATTTCCTTTGGCTTCACTCTTTTCTATACAGACTTCTTTATTAATAAAGCTGTCATTCTTCTTGAGAGGACAAGGTCCTGCAGAATAAGGATCTGAAATTAATTAGGAAAATGGAGTCAGAGACTAGAGAGTCTGTCAGTTTTTAACCTATGTATATAAAAAGCACTAAATCTGAAGATGATAATAATTTTGGAATTAAAGGAGAATTTACTGTTCTGAGGCAGAGCAATATATAAGACTTCATTGCCTAGATAAATTTACCTTATGACTAGTCACCTCTCTGCTCTTTTTCCATATTCACTGCATTCATTCACCTTACTGTCAGATTGATATCTAAAATACTCTATTATTGGGAGAACAGTGATCTGGAGGTGAGTGAACATCTAGTATTTCAGTGGCTGCAAAAAGAAATAAAAGTTTCCATGGTGAATTAATAGGCATTCTACCTTATATATATATATAAGGCAGAATAATTTAAATTGAGCCATTACAGTTTGCCTCTGGATTAAAGCTACCATTTTCTTTTCTCAATGTATTAGTTCACTAAATTCAAGATGTGTTGTAATTTTTTTTAAGACAAGTTGTGAATTTTAAAGTTTAGTAAGTGGCATTCTCTGAGCAGAGAGCGCTGGCCTTGGCCTCACACTGGCATTTGGAGTTAGCAAAACCTAAAGATACCAGACTGTATTTTTCTACCTACTATTCATGCTGAAATATATATTAAACTAGAAATATATATATATTTCTAGTTTAACAACTCTTTCTCAGCCTTCTCAATATTCTAGACTTACAAATCTGAGGTAGGGCCCACAAAATGTATTCATTCCACTCTGTATTCACACATGCGAAATTCCACCCAAGTGAAGAGCTAGCTTTCTTGTGTCCTTTCAACTCTTCATAAATGCTACCATAAAACTGATGCAGATTTTTTTTTTTTTAAATCAGAAGTGTGGGAAATAAAAGTGAAGTTTTAAAACATGAGAAGGTAACAGTCAAAAAAATAAAGCTGGCTCTATGTATTTGTTTCTCCTATTTGCTCTCAAAACTCCTAAACTCTTTTAGCTTTATTGTCGCTGATACAGACTTCTTTATCAATACATTTGCCCTTCTTTGAAAAGGTAAGCTCCTGAGAGATAAGAAATCAGTACTAATCTTTCTTGTAAAGCTCTAGAATCTGGCGCAATGCCTGCCATATAGTAGCTACTAAATAAATATTTAATAATGAAAAAATAAATGAATAAATTTAAGTTTCTGACAAAAAGGAATAATTCATTCTTTCTTATATAGCTCATTATACTTATAGGATATCTAAGTAATCATTGTCAATAACAAAGAGCATGGATCGAATACTCATTTGGATAATATAGTCTTATTTAAATAATGAGAAAGCATTCTCTTTTTCTCTCTCTTCTGAACTAGAAGACTCCTTTAGTAGAAAGCATTGAAGACTGAAATAGAATTCAAGATAATTTGTTAATAAACACATTAAAGGAGGAGGATGATTACATATTACATATCAGTGAAGAAGATATGGAAGAAGGTAAATAAAGAGAAAATCTGATTTATTTTGTCTTAGATTCCTCCAGAAGTTTGACTCAAATATTAGTCATAAATTAGTTTCTTGCCTTGTGTACTGATTAGAAAAATCTTGACATTGTAAACAGCTTACTTTATAATTCATCATTAGTAAATATCAATTGTCCTTACTTCCATTACTCTTAGACATTAGATATAGTATGAGTTAATGTGGATCATTTATTGCAACACCTGTGTAACTGTATAAGAGGAAAAAAGTTGTTGTTGGGCATGATAGTACAGCATTAATATTGGTACTGTTACAATTGTAGGCAATTAAAAGAGAGCAGGTGTTTTCCCAGCAGATGTCTGTGATAAGCAAAAATCACTTCTCTCATACTCAAGTAGGCCATTGCAACTATTAGAAAGATAGTTTGGAAAATTAGAAAGTTCCCATTTAATACAAGTGGGAGCTTGACTATGACTCTGTAATAACTTTTAAATGGGCTATGTTGAATAGCTGTATGTTATCGGTGATTCTCATAATTTTTACTGTCTGACTCTGAAGACATCCCTTCAGTATTTTCATGCTACAGACTATGTCTTGTCTTTTCTTGTCCTAAAGTTATGATCATTACCAAACTATTGTGAGTGCCACAACTCCAACCTCACTTTAAAAACTGGCGAAAGTAATTGTTGGATTATTTCAAAGTTTCGCTACTTTTAGACAAAAAAAAAAAATGCTATTGAAGCCATGAAAATATCAATTTTCACAGCCACCTCGATATTCTTTTTTAAGAATTTCAGCTCCAGATTTTTAGGATCATTGATGGAAATTAAATGCAAACTACAATTATTTTTTGCACTTCTAATCCAGGATCAACATTTTGATCATTACATTCCTGATCCCACTTTTCAAGTTATATTTTCAAATGTAATGTGATGTTTCAGTGACCTCTGTCTTTAACAAGAATTATGATAATGTGATGTTTTCAAAACAGACATTAAGATAGCTCATGCTGACATAACTAAAACTAGTTCCACTCTTTAAGGCAAGTTGCCATGTGGCCTTAATCTCTATAGTATCAGATAGTTGGTAGTTATTTTCCCTACTTGTTTGACTTAGCTTGAAAATCCAATATCAAACCCTCAGCATGAACAGTAGGTAGAAAAATGCAGTCTGGTATCTTTAGGTTTTGCTTACTCCAAATGCCAGTGTGAGGCCAAGGCCACAGCGCTCTCTGATCAGAGAATGCCACTTACTAAACTTTAAAATTCACAACTTGTCTTAGAAAAAATTACAACACATCTTGAATTTAGTGAACTAATACATTGAGAAAAGAAAATGGTAGCTTTAATCCAGAGGCAACCTGTAATAGCTCAATTTAAATATTTCTGGTGATTCTGTTCAATTTAGCAAACCTTTACTATACTTTATGCAAAATAATATAGTAATTATAGTGAGGTGAGGGCATGAGCAGGGAGCAAAACAAAGTAAAGCACAAATCCTGACTTCAAGGTGTCTATAGTACAGTGGTTTCTTGGATAGAGATAGCAATAAAATACTTTTTGTAATTTTTATCTTATGATTTGGGTATTTGTTGTTTGTTTATTTATTTGTATATTAGAAAAACTTCTCTTGCTTCTTTACCTACACATAACACTTCCAACACCAGATGTGTGATTTCTCCACACATCAAGTAATTCTGTGACATCTGCTGGATGTCCTACAATTCAATTCATTTTTAACACTATCTACCTGGAGTTAGCATCAGATTCTACAGGTTAAGGGCTCAGTACCACAAAACTACCACCACCACTTCCCATTTCAGATAGCCAATCATAAGTCCAGGTTGTCACTTGTGCTTCTGACCAGCTGACTATAAATTCGAGGTTCCCATGAACCCCTCCTGAAAATAAGGCATGAGGTTGAAACTTCCAAGCTTCTAATCATGGCTTAGTCTTCCTCTAACCTAGGGAGTTCTAAGGGATTTAGGAGCTCAGTGTCAGAGGCTCCTATCACTCAGGAAATTACAAATGTCTTAGGAGCTGTGTGTCAGGAACTGAGCTAGATAGATGATAGATAGATGATAGATAGATGATGATATAGATAGATGATAGAAAGATAGGTGATAGATAGATAGATAGATAGATAGATAGATAGATAGATAGATAGATAGATAGATAATAGATCTTATTTCACAGTTTATTAAATGCAGACTATGCTAAATTACAATGGAAATTCAAGAAAGCAATAAGTGGTCATAACTGTTGGCTTTTCTCAGAAAAAGCTTTATGAATGAGGTGGCATTTTAAAGAATGGTGGAAGTCAAAAAATCAAAAAAGGTAAAGTAAAACAGAGTAAGGAGAGATATAGAAGCATTAAGAGAAGTATATTAGTAATAGAAGTATAGCAGCAATAATAATACATAGTGTGTTGAGAAAGCATTCAGGTGTCCAGATTGTAGCATAGCATCCATGAAGAAGAATAACAAGAAATGAATCTGAAGAAGCAAGTGGAAACCAGACTACTGAGTACTTTAAAATGCAGCCTGACAAATTTGAAGTGTAGGCAATGGGGAGTTATTGACAGTTTCTATTTTGTTTGTTTTTAGCGGGTAGGTAAAGTTATTGGAGTTCTACTTTAGAAAGAATTAACTTGTAGTCTTGTGCAGGGTAGAATCAGTGAGAGTAGAAGTAAAACAGGAGGCCATTATTCTATCCTGTAAAGAGACAAATCCTGAATCAAAATGAGATAGTAAAAACAGAAAGAAGGGAACTAATGTGAGTGAAATTATTTCCCTTTTTGAGATCTTAAAAGAAAATTTTTCCTTATCTACATTACATTTATTATCTTGTCATATTTTAACAATGAAAGTATGTCATTAACATCTTCTGCAGTAATTTATCTTGCTATATACAAAAATAGTTTGCTTGCAATGTGAATTTTTATATTCTTTGCACTCTTTGTATATGTAAAAACGCTAAAGGTTGGAAAAGTGTTAGAAATTAAAGAGATATTTAATGGTCAAACATTCATATTTAGAGCTTTACATTTGTTGCGTTTTGGAGGTTTTTTTAAGGATCGTTTTTGGGTTCCAAACTAGTAGCTGAAAGAATAAGAGTTAGAAGCAATATACATGTAGGATAGACAATGAGTAAAAGGGAAGAAACTCAATACATAGTGACAGGCAGACCTAATTTGAATGATGGACAAGAGTGCTATAATAAACTTGTTGGTAAATTGAGGCATAAAGAGAAAGGCTAGCCAACTGAGAGTAGAGAAATCAGTGAGGTAAAGAAGAATGTCTTCATTCATTCATTTATTCACTATCTCATGACTTAGCCGTGGCCTGGATAATTTATTTGGCAGGAAAGAAAAGTGACTTTAATATATTTTTAATCAGAGCTATTAAATATTTAGTATAAACATTTTTGAAATGTTTTCTTGCTATTGAAGTATTTGCAAAACATAAGAAAACATACCACGATTCAAAACAATCTTCCAAATAGTTATTTCCTTTAATAAATTCATACTGTGAATAAAATGGAATGATGGTGTTACTTAGAACACTCCTTAAAGTAGCAAAAACTTGAACACTGTAAATTTCTAATTATTTTGGTTATATATGCTGCTATTCACATATTAATTACATCTTTAAAATTATTTTATAGTGATCTATTTATCAACATGAGAAAATATTTAATAATATATTATTAAAATTTTAAAGGAAGGCTAAAATTTGCATAATATGATCTATCCTATAGTGAGAGAAAAAATATATAATGCATCTGTATATACATATACAGATATACATATATATGTATATAGTATATGTTAAGATTATTTTTAGAATCTCAGTAGCAGTTATTTCTGAAAGAAAGACTTAAGAATGATTTTTACTTACATATTTTCTAAATATAATTTTACACTTTGAAATAAAATATATATTTTAAGCTTGTTGATTTAATTTGAATAACTTTCTATTTTTAGGAGATATTCAAGATGTGAAATTTTTCAAATAAGGTAGACATGCTTTAAAACCAATGAAAAGAAGCACACACATTTATTCTAATTCAGGCTTGTTCCACAGTGCCAAATATGTGCATCACATGACTAGAATAAATATGAGTGAAATGAGAACATCAATATCATATATATGAATGTCATGAAACCCATTGCTATCAAAGCACATGGGGAAAAGTGAGGTACTCCCAGAACTTTAACAGGATGAAGAATGAAATCTAGTCGAATAGCAATCAAATATAATAAACCACCTGTGGGGACCACCACTCTAATAAGGAGAAGGTGAATAGATGAATAAAATACTTTGGTTTGGCCAGATTTACCAGAGAGACTAGAGCAGACTCATAAAAATCAAGTCATCTCCAGCTGTAATCTAATCCTAAAAATGGATGAGGATGTATCACAGTTTTTTACAAAACTGTTGAAGCTTACCGTTGCCATAACAGAATTTGCCCTATACAAAATACTTTCCTAATATGAGCTTCTCTTAAAGGACCTTTTAACTGAAATCATAAAGGCAAAAAATAATACCCATACTGGACCTCACCTTTTACAAAATATATTTCGTTAATCATATATTTTAGTACTTTTAAAAATATTTTCTTTTCACGTAATTGTAGATTTACTCATGATTGTAAGAAAGATATAAAGAATAACCTACATTCTTCACCCAGTGTCCCCCATCTTGCATAACTATTAGTACTATATCACGACTCAGAAATTAACTTGATAAAATCCATTTGCCTTTCTCAGATTTCATCAGTTTTATATACTGTCATTTGTATACATATGTATATTTAATTTTATCTAATTTTGTCATCTGTGTAGATTTGTATGACACAAGATACAGAATAATTCTATCTTCGAATACCTTCAGCTATCCTTTTTTAACACAATCACCTTGTTCCTCTGCTGATCTTGACCCCTGTCAACCACTGATCTCTTCCTCATTTTATTAATTGACATTTCAAGAACACTGTATCACTGTTATCTTTTGAGATTGGCATTTTTCATTTTTCTTTTGAGAATCATCTAAGATGTTGCAGGCCTCAAATGTTTGTTTTTATTTTTTGCTGAGTAGTATTCAATGGTATCAGTGATTCCTCCCACTTTATTCTTTTTCAAAATTGTTTTTAGCTATTCTAGTTTGTTCGCCTTTCCATATAAATTTTAGAATCATTTTGTCTATGTCTAAAAACCCTGCTAGAATTTTGAAAAGAATTGCATTAAACTTATAGATAAATTTTGGGAGAAGTAACATCTTTTCTATGTTGAATGCAACATGTCTCTCCACTTATTTAGGTCTTTTTTTGTTATTAGTATTTTTTAATTTTCAACATAAAGATACTGTACGTATTTTATTATATTTATACCTAAGTATTATATTTTTATTAGAGTGATTATAAATGTTCCACACAAGTGCATTATTAACATAGAGAAATAGATTGATTTTTGTTAGTCTTATATCCTGCAACCAAAACACTTATTAGTTCTAGGATATTGTTTTTTGTTTGTTGGTTTTTATTTTGTTTTTGTGGATTTCTTGGGATTATTGACATAGATAATCATGCCATTTATAAAGAGAGAGAGTTAACGTTTTCCTTTCCAAATTATATGCCTTTTATTTCTTTTGCTTAGTTTTATTACTTTTTAAAAATGTGTTATTACAGATAGACAATAAAGATACCAAAAGGTCTAACAATATATACCTGAACAATTTGATTGGATTATGGAAAGAAAATAATTGTAAACTTTCTCTAAACTATTTTATTTTATAATCACTTTAGGTTAGTTCCAAACAATAACATTAATAACGTAGGAGATACAGTTTCAGTTAGCAGATTTTGCTCAACTGTATCAAGTATGTTGTTAAAAAAAAAAAAAAAATCCAGAGAAACAAATTAGCCTGAAAACGGCTTTTATAAACTTGAGAAAAAATATTTTCCAAATAAAAATGAAAATAACTAATTAATATTCAGATTTAGAAAGAGAGAGGATTGGGGTTAAACAGAGAGTGCTCCTATAATTTATCATTCAAATTTGGATACTTTTGTTCTGGAAAAATTCTTAGAATTGAATGCTGGGAAAACAGCCATAAACAAGGACTTCCCTGGGAAAACTCATGTGTAGTTCTTACATCAGATACCACTATTGACTCCTGTGTGACCTGAGGCAAATTATTGTCATCCTCTATATTTCACTTCACCAAAGGACGTTTGCCTTCAGTAAACACTTGAATTGTCGAAGTGAAAATAAAAACATGTTAAGTTCAGGATTCTAATTTCAGAAAGATTGCCATTGAGTGATTAAGTAAATAAAAGCATTTTTTATACAGTAGAACCTTGTCATTACTAGATTTAATATTCATATTTTGACAGTTACTACATGTTAAAAATTTACAAACAATAATTTGTCATTTTACAGAGGTATTTGAATTATGATACATAAAGTTTTGGGATCTGGATAAGGAGTGGGGTTTGAAAAGGAATATTTAGCTAGTTAAATTAGCCAGTCAGACTGTTCATCAACTTATCATCTGCAATTCAATGAGGATTTGCTTTGTCCACTATTTCTTACCTTGTTAACAATTCATAGGGAATAGCAAGGCCTGTTAGTATCAGTGATTTCCGAGATTTAGGTTAAAAAAATTTTTTTCTAAGTTTTCTTCTCTCATTAACAACTAACTTTTTAGAAATAAATCAAAATAAACAGATTTAGATCTAATATTTGAATCTATTATAGTTTATAATCTTAATCAAGTGGTTTTTATCTTAATCACTTCAAATACAAGTGAATATTCTCATTTATCACCACAAGTTAATTATAATCAAGAGTTCGGATCTGTTTATGAAAATAAAGCTCTATAAATTTTTGTTTTGTAAATGTCTAAATGAGAGAAATAAAGTAATATTAGAGTTTAATTTTCTCTTAGCAATATCTTCGAAAATAAAATTTCATACAAACCTAGCTTTGCCTTTGCACTGGGGAACTCTTGCTTTGCCAGATAATTGGAATCAGGGCTTCAGAATATGAATTTATTATTAATAGGTTTAAGACAGCATGTCCCAAAGTGTGGTACATAAAATATTGGCCAGGAGAGATGTTCTAAGGCAAAGGTTTTCATTGATTAGTTTAGTTTGGAATAAAATATATAAATCACTTTTTGAGGTTACTACCTATTATTTTATTAAATTATCTATGAAGTCCTATAGTACTAAAACCTATTAACCTTTGTTTAATACACTTTTTCTAATTTATTTTATTGTTAAACATTGTTCTGGAATAACAAACATTAGTTTTCATAGTTTTTTAGAATTTATGCTGGGAAGTGCTAATATAGGACATGCTGGCCTCACTCATTCAGTGTTTACTTCTCAGAGGTTTGGAGGGTATTAAGTGTGCTTGGGATCTTTTCCTCTCCTCTCAGTCCTTGTTCCTCTAGATACAATGACATAACCTTGTACCATTAATGGTCTCTCAGTACCTGACTGGATGACTAGTAAACTAATCTGAAAACCATTTGTGCTAATGTACTGCTGAACAATTTTTATTGTGTAAATGCTTCACAGCTAACAGCAAGTCAACAACTATGAGCACTTATATGCATAGTACAGTATTTTACCAATGTTTATTTTCTCCCACCCTCACCTCCTCTGTTTCCAATACTTAGACCCAACCAAATTAAAATTGTAAGCACCTCAGGAATTGTTATAGACTTAAAAAGCTATTTTGGAGCCAGCAAACTTTCAACTTCCCATTTATTAGACCATTTGAATAACTGGTCACTCTATAAAGAAGAAAAAAATATCTATTCAAACAAATGACATTAAATTCTAGCTGCTTTAGTCAACTTTAATGTAACGCTAAGATTACTGCAATTTGAGAATATCTCTTAATTTTAGTTTTCTTATATATATCAAAGGATGGCAATATAGCATCTTACAGATGCAACAGCAGTGAATTAATGTCATAATTTTACATTACTGAGAACTGTTGTTTTTTTAAAACATGTTTACCTAATATATTATTTTTAAGGAAACTACCAAAATGAAAGAATTCCTTTTTGAATATTTTGTCAGCTTCTTATAATCATTCTAATCATTATTCTGCTATTTTATAAGCCTTCCAAAAATCAAATTCCTCTTAACAGAACATTTGCTGCACTTCATTTTTCTTTTTACATTAATGAAAGTTAGTGCATACATCTCTCTTCCCAAAACTATCATATCAAAATCTTTATGTGAAACTGTCAATTTTAGTATTTTAGCAATAACCATGAAATCAGTTGAGTCCTCTTTCAATAAAAACATGTTAAAATTTTTGATTCAATTCTTTCCTGGAATAGCTCTATATTTACATGGTCATTCCTAAGTTTCCTAACTCTAAATGATACTTTTTCCGGTTAGTCTTTTATAACTAGCCAAATCAACATTTGACATTTTAAAATATAACAAATATCAAAAGCAAAATGAATTTTTCTTTTATATCTATTTTTGACCCTTAGATATTTTCCTAAAGTTTATAAAATTTCACTTTCTGCTTACATTTCTTTCAACAAAGAATTAACAGTTTGAAGCATTGAAGAGACTTCTTAATGAAATAACAAAATATAAAATATTACTGACATTATTATGAGCCAAAATTACATTTACCTAATCTTATGTTCTTAAGATACATAATGGAAACTTCTTTAATCATTCTGGTGCATTTTATATTTTATTTTCAGATCACACAAAATGCTTTCTTTATTAGCCAAGGAAATGTCTATGTCTGCATCTTAGAAAATATCTATGTCTCTTACTACATACAGACCTGGAGCAGATCATTTCAATAAATATTTAAGAGCAAGCTTGGTAGGATTTTCAAGAATACGGGTGTTGAGACCAGTTAATTAGAATGGGGATTTTGTAAGAATTTGCTCAGGGAGTTAAGTTATAAAATAAAAAATGATTAGAACTATAAGCAAAGTTTAGGTAATTCTCTCATTCTGTCTTTCTGAGAAAAAATCTGTGATTCCTGCCTAGTTACCGTACATTCTTTCTAACAAATGAAATTAACTCTTAATTAAACCTAGTTCATGGTATTTTATGTACCACACTTTGGGTACATTATCTAGACGTATTAGCCTGGTATTCAGGTACCTTACTTAGAATTAGATATTCAGATACTAGTGCTATGCTCTGGGACACTTGGGATCTTCAAGTTGAAAACATGTGAACAATAGATTTGGGTAGCTGAAGCTTTCGGCTAGAGAAGCTCTGGATACAATTTCTTGACAAATGTGAAGATATATTTTTACCACTACATGCAATACCTCAAATTTAATGCCCAAGATTGTTTGACTCTTGTTTTCAGGGAGCAAGAACTTGTTAAGTTATCTCAAATAACTCAGAAGTTGTTATAAGAATAAATATTATGGTGCATACTTATTAGGTTGTGTTTTTGGACCTTCTTCTCTGAAAACTACCTACTTTTAACAGTGGAGTCACTCCTATAGTCCTTGTTTTGTTGTATAACTCTGCTTCCTAGGTATTTCATATAGTAAGATACCTAAAAAACAAACAACAACAACAAAAAACTGGGCTAATTAAGTGTTTTTGCCTACAAATCAGTAAATTTTAAACTAAATGATATAGAGATTGAGTTTATGCAAGCTGTTACATTAATGGCAGCATATTAAAGGAGTTTTTATAAAATCTTGCTTTTACTGTATCTAGTGGCCCAACAATTCATTGGATTAGAATCAATGATAGGTCCTGGTATTTGATAATAAGTTCATATTCTATGTAAATTATTTGTAGCCATAAGAATCTTAACTTACATATATGCACATGCAAGTCCATAAAACAATAAACAATCAAAGCTGAACAACATGTACTGAGAAAAGCCAGAAATCTGGATGAATCTAGGATCTATGGTAATACCTACCCTAAAATTTTCACTTGATGGCCTATCATTGATGAGGCTCAGTTAAACTTTGTAGTCCTTCATGGGTCAATCTATGCCAGCATTTCTCAATCTCTACCATGTGCTTTTCTCTGGCTAATAGCATCTGCTAGAGAGAAAAATTACAAATGGCCTGAGGGAACCTAGGCATAGTATCTGTCTTAGCAATATTAATTTCTTCAGAAAATGGAAGATTCTAGTTTGGAAGGCCGAAGTCAATAGACAAATGGCGTGAGGAATGAGGAATATGTTCTAGGTATAACTAGTATTTCTTATTTAAAAATATTTACTTTCAGAAAAGAGTATTTGATTCCTTTTCAACTGCATAGTAGATCTTGTAAACTGAAGATATTTATATATCAAAATATCTTAAAACCCACAATATATGTCTTTTGTAAGGCAAATAAGTAGATAAAGCCTCTCAACAGTCTTAAAGTGTTGTATGTTTTGTCTTGCTTAAAGAACATATAGAATGGGGAATATCAAAGGGCATCATAGAACAAAGAAACAATAAGCTATAATCCAAATATGGATTAATTAAATGTGTATGATTTGTACAAATCACTTAGTCCACCATTGCAGAAAGCACAACTGTCCATCTACACACTTCTTGTAATGAATCTACCATTGACCACAATATGGGACTACTCTTTTTAAATTATTTTATAGCACAAATGAGTAACCCAGCCATGTCATGTCCCCTCCCTTAAGTCCTGTTTTGCAGAAATACTAATAAGCACTGTATAATTTATTGACAATTTCGTGTGGGAAATAGAATATACCAAAAGTCCACAGAAAGCTCCTTGAAATCATCCGTAGAAATTTCTGTTCTCCAAATTTCCTCTGAAGCCATGCTACCACCAAGGAGTCTAGTTACTTTACCTTTACTCAAGTAACATGTATCCTTGCTTTCTCTTGTCTCCTTCATCTTGGATTTTTTGTGACAGTCCTCTGAATTGCTCAACCCTGTTTATTACAATGACTCGTTTCCCAGCTCTTACCTAATACTTACATCACCCCACCCATCAGATGGTTCTGGAAAGTCTCTCTAATTAAGAGCATCCATTCTTCTTAGAAAGTAAGAAATTATAAATGAAATTTTTATTTGCTACACCGAAAATTAATTTTATTAATTCCCCTTAATAGTTTTTCCTTCCTCCAACTCCTTATCTACTCATAATCTATCCTAGCCATGTTTTTTTTTTCTATTTTGTCTACTTAATGAACACAAGTTAGGAGAATATGTTAACTGAAAATAGTAATTAAATTATTGATTCGGTAATGAAGAGATGAAAGGATACAAGCAAATGTTATCAGGTAAATACAAAGAAAAAATGCATTTATTAATATATATGGAAGTAGCCTCAATGGTATCGGCTAATGTGTGTGCTATAAATCTTTCATACTAAATGAAAATGCAACTTATCAAAATTTGTAGGATGCAGCAAAATCAATGCTTAAGGAGAAATTTATAACATTGACTGCATGTATTTAAAAAAAAGAAATATCTAAAAGTCAATCATCTGTTTCTACCTTAGAAAACTTGAAAAAGAACAAAGAAAGTCCAAAGTAAGAAGAAGAAAAGAAATAATAAAAAAGTAGAGCAGAAATCAATGAAATCAGAAACAGGAAAATAATAGATAAATTAAATAAAACCCATATCTGTTTCTTTGAAATAATTAATAAAATTGATGATCTTCTAGCTAGCCTAACCAAGGGGAAAAAAGAACTGACATAAATTACTAATATCAGAAATAAGTGAGAGGCCATCACAACTGATCCCATAGACATTAAAGGATAATAAAGAAGTATGAAAAACTTTATGTACACTTGGATAAAATGGACCAATTCCTTAAAGACACAATCTATAAAACTCATACAAAAATAACTAGAGAATCTAAACTGGCCTATATGTATTAAAGAAATTGAATTAATAATTTATAAACTTCTAAAATGGAAAGCACCAGTACCAGATGGATTTATTGGTGGTGAATTCTACTAAATATTTAAGGGAGAAATTCCTTCAATTCTTTATAATTCAGTTTTTACATATGTTTAAACTTATTCCGTATATTACCAAAAAAATTTTTTTTAAATAGGAATTGTGTTTTGTTCATTAAATTATTCCTTCTCAATTTTGTTAATTTCCTAAAGCTATTTGGAAATCTATATAGTCTCTCTATTACATGTTTTATTAAAGAAAGATCAATAAAAAATTTGGATATGCAAAAGAGAAAAATGAATTATATACATATATCTCAAAAATAAGATATATTTCCTCAGAATATCTCTCTTTTTAAGATTTTAGTACAGTAATACATATAATGCCTAAAAGCAATAAGGAGAGAAATAATGCCTGAACCAAACATTACTTAATTTTAAAACAAATTTTAAAAGATTTAGATGTTACAAAGAAAACTAAAACCACTAATATCTTGCTAAATCATAATAGAAGCTGAAAAATCTTTCTATGGACCTTTTTTTGAGTTCTGTTACAGTAAATATGGATTTTTGTAGCACTTTACATTTCTGTTCTTCCCAAAGCTAATTATGGTGTAAATAAGTCAATGTACATTTTTTAACAATGGCAATGTGATAAAATTGCAAGCATATTACTATACACTATAAAAATTCTATAAAATTGTAATTAACATTAATTTATATAAAATATGATTACTATAATTAGAATTTTTGAAAAATATTGTAATGGGAAGCTGAATCTTTTGCTGATTATTACATTCTTACAGAAGTTATTAAGACACTGGGGGTATGGTACTCAATTCCCTATATTATGACTCATTTTTCAAAGAGAAAATTAGTTATTCCCAAGTGACTTTGGTTCCCAAAAAAATGTATTGTAAGTGAACAAAAAATGATATATCTTTTTAATTTTTATTCTTATTAAATTTTAATTTTAGAGAATATATTAGAGAATATTAGAGAATATATTATAATCATTCCTATTTATGTTTAATTACTACTAAAACATTTCTCTCTCTTTTTTTTTGCCTAATATGGCTAAGAACTAGTGTTAATCATGATTTGTGTAGTAGAGTGTTGGTACTAGAATAATGATTGAAAGAAGTTAAGGAATAATGGGAGATAAATTGAGACAATATAAAAAGAATAAGGAAAAGATAGATGTATAAATTGATATTCTTATTTTCATTCGGATCCTCAAGCATGTCAATGTACCCTTAATTCTTCTCTGATCTTTATTCCTCACATCTTCCTCTCACACTCCCGACTCCCAACGGTACTAGCTTTAGTTCACTCATCCTGCATGACTCATTGGAAATGTCTTTTTCTTTCAGAAGTTTTCCCTTGTGCACACATTGTACCATATACTTTCCCCCTTTATAGAAATAATCATACTTTATTTAATTGTATGTATCCTCTAGTTTATTCTAATATCCTAGAAGGCAGAACCAATGACTTTTCTGCTTCTCATGGTATTTCCAGTACACTGACAGTGCTTGGCACAATTAATACTTATTAGTGAATGATTTTTTTTTTTTTTTTAATAAATGAGTAAGTAAATAAATGAATGCATTGTTGAGAAATGTGGTTTGATGTTTTAGGATGGAGGAAGGACACTTTGTTTTAGGGAGAGGAAGGTATTTAGAATGCTACTTTAGGATATGGAATTTATTCATTTGTTTGTCAAAGAGAGTCAGCCAAGAGAGTGAGTACAAATGCAACTAATAGCTACTTAGTAGAGTAATGCCCTGGAGAAATATTTCTCAAACTTGAAGTGGGCAGGGGAGCAGGATTTTGTCATCCCAAAATATGTCTCTTTGGCATGAGGATTATTTTTGGCTGATTATTTTTAAGAAAAAAAAAAAGACTCAGAAAGAGCTTTTTACCTCTCCCTTAATTGCCTAAAAGAATTTAAATAGACGGCCTGTTCCAGGAAGAGAACTATCATCAGAGATAACTACAAAGAATAAGAGAGAGGTGCAGTAGGCTGGGGGAACATGGCAAAGCCTGCTTGTTCAAAGTCGTTTCAATGTTTCTTTGTCTCTATATAGTATGGCAAACATTTGTTTATCAAGCATTTTTTTTTTTTTAATCTCTGCGTGAATTGTCTTCCTTCCCTTTGAAGTCCCAGACTCCTACTCTCTTCTCCTTAGCTCTGGATGGTATATAAGCCTCAACTGCCTGATTATCTTTGGACCTCATATTCTTATGGAACACTGGTATGAGCAAAATTAAATTTGCTTTTTTCCTCTTGTTAATCTGTCTTATGTTAATTTGATTGTTAGACCAGCCGAAGAAACTAGAAAGGCAGAAAAAAATATATTTTCTCCACCACAAATGCATACAAATGACTTGGATATCATGTGAAAAATACAGGTCTAATTCAGTAGGTCTGGGATGGTGCATGTGGTTCCACATTTCTAAAAACCTCCCAAGTGATACTGATGATTTTGGTATGGGAAAAGTAACACTGCTAGAAAACATAGGAGGGAGTGAGTCCAAGGAAATGAAACAATAAAGTGTGTTTACCCTAGAAAAGAAGAGACATTTCAGTTTACACAGAAAAGTACATAAATGGATGATGACAGAGAAACTTGAAGAAGGCAAAAAGGGAAACTAGAGTATTCTCATTGATTATTCTCAATTCTCCCAATTAATAGGTGGAAGATTAAATATTAAAAAGTGGAGAAAGACCAGGACTTGCACAAAGAGGAAATGGTTTGGAAAAGCTGCTGTAGGGAAGACTGCATGGCAGTGGGTCTCAATTTTGACTGTCCAATAAGATCATTTGGGAACATTTAAAAAATTTTTGTGCTTGGACACACACCAGACCGAGTTATCAGAATCTCTTAGTTCTGTCCCAGGAATCAATATTTTTTAGAGCTTCAAAGATTGAGAATTATTGTTGTTACAGATTACTCAAATCATTTTGGCAGCTGCCAACAATTTGAAGCAGGTAGGAGCTACCATTCTCCTCTCCTAGAACATACCAAGTTATATGTCACCATAACAGTAAGTCTCAGACTAAAGTTTTCCATGTTTATAAGAAGGTGTGGAAATAAATTAAGGCTGTGTTAATGTGAACTAGTTGAAGTCTCAGCTTTCTATATTTTTAGGAACTCCAGCTAGCATCTTGCTGAAAACTCCAACTGAAGCAAATTAAATAATTTTTGTTGGTAAAATATGATCTAGTTGGATCAAGAGAAAATCCTCTAGGAAAGTAAAGGGGACAAGTCTTCATAGAGCACTACAACTGGGGTGCTATTCCAAAGCTGGTAGCTTGCTGAGCTTTCTAGATTTTCATAGCCTGTTAATGGATGTCTGTGCATTATTTTTCACCAGTAACATATCTTGTAGAAAACACATTCTGCCAATGAAAATTTATTTTTACCATTTCTTATGTTAATTAACAAATTCTCTAGTGCAGATTTAGATAACACTAATTGAATGGCTTGCAGTACTTCCCGTAGCTAAAGCATGGGCCTTTGATTAAAGTTTTTCAAATGCTAATTAGCCACCCGTGAATTGTAAACAACTGATTCTGGTACTTAAAATTTAAGCACTTCCTAAAAAGTTGATTGAAATAAATGACAGCAAGTTATCATCCTGTCTCTATCTATGTGGGGAATGGAGGCTCTTTGGAACTTTTGGGTTGTTACTACCATAAAATCAATGGAAAATTAGGGAATTGGGACCAAAGTTACTAGATTTACTACAAGACACGGATTTGTAGTAAAGAATTGGACTGGGTCTCACACAATTTCAAATTACCTGCCAGATATTCTAGTAAATGAATATCTTATTTATACATATCTGAACCCAGACTTTGTCTCTGCTTTACATTAAAACATAAAGTATTTCTGCAACCACTTTAGTGAATACTTAATTTTCCGGCAACACAAGTGACATGTGAGTCAAGGAGCAATACCTGCTTCATTCAAATCTTTATCAAGAATTACTTATAATTATGGTAAATAGTTAATATTAAATAAATATTAAGCCATTGTACTACACTGAACTATTTTAAGGTAAATTATAGATAATATAACAGGCTTTGAACAAAGCTACTGAATAGAGGTGTGCTCATGGTGAGAATTCAACAGAAGATAAAGTGATTTCAAAATGGATTTAGTCACGTTTTCTGTGTTTTATATCAATGCTCATTAGTCAATCCATAAGCATAGCTGTTCTTGAACATTGTTGCAAGAAAAAAGAGATGAGAAGCACTTTGCCTATGTTCTTAAACTCATTTAACAAAATGAGGATGGATGTTAAATGTAATAGATGTGTGGATAATCATAGAGAGAGAGAAGAATAAAGATTTTTGTCCTCTGTCAAAGCAAAAATTAGACTAGACAAAGTTAAACAGGTAAGGAAGACTTTATTCAAAGCTGTTGCAAGAGAAGAGATAGACCAGAATGTAGTGTGAACTCAACTCCAGCAAAACAAAGGGTAAGAGAGTTTTTGAAAAGCTAAGATGAGGAATCATAGGTCATTTGTATTTGCTAATTTACCTACCCAAAGGAAAAGTAAACCTCATATATTCATGATGGGAGATGGTTTTATAGCTCAGAGTAAGGCACCTACCCAAGTTAGGTTCCTACCCTTCTGCAGAAACTGAGAAATAGAGACACTGTCTCCCTTGATGTTTACATTTCAAACAGATGGCAACTAGGTCCTACAGAAATACATTCTTGGGTTGCAAAACTGCAAAAGGGGAGAGAAAGAATTTACAATTATAGGTTTCCTAAGTAAAATGCTTTAAGAAGGAAGTCAGGGCCTAGAGCCAGGAAGATGCCTGTCTAAAGTTTAGTCAAGCTCAGGGAAATGTTCAGGCCATCTTGGTAACCTCCAGATTAATCACCCTGAGAACCATAAGCTTATTCCAATGATAGAGCAATTAGCTCCAAGGTACTTAGAATTCTTCTTTTGGATGAGGACATGACTATATTTTGAATCATTGCGCCAAGTTTTTGGTCTTATTCCTCTACTTATTAAAATTTTGAGGATAAGACAAAGACCAGTTCCACAAAGGTTCTGTCAACTGTGATAAAATAGTATGACGGATAATAAAGTACATATGGATGTGAAGTTCAGAAATGTCTGTTAAAAATTATTATTGCATTATGTTTATAACAATACATATGGTGAATATCACATTTTATTGATATATATATATATGCATTGCCCCAAATGCTATAATTTTATCATGATTTACTCTGTTAACATAAACAAAATAAATAATCACTTAAATGACTAAGCGATAACATCAATTTTCTTGATAAAATTCAGATTCAATAGGCATGCACATTTTATATACTCCTTAAAGCTGATATATTTCTGCTATCCTTTCATTTAAATAGATTTTCATATATATGATATTCTATTGCTAGGGCACTGAGGGCTTACTTCAGAAATGTACTGCATTTTTACAGTACAAGTATTAAAAGAAACTCTCATTATTATTATCTCCACTTGAATATATCTGTTTATGCAAGGCTTGAAGTTGAACCAAATGTTTTCTTATAAAACCATTAGGCAAGGATTCATTTATCCCTAAGGATAGAAATAATTGTATTTGTGCAGACCTGGCTTTATAATAGATCTATTATTTCTAAATTTGCAGATAAGTTCTATTAGAGTTTTCCCTAGGTATATCCCCAGACACCAATAATAAGTATTTGGAAAGTATACTGTTATATATTTTTCTTGCTCTCTCTCTTATTACTTATGTGCATCATCTATTCATCATATCTGTCCCTAAGCAATTGGTTTAAATATGGTTCTTATAATATGGCATTTGGGAGCAGAGTATATTTTCTGAGTAAAGGAACAACAAAAAAAAGTGCACTTTTCTCTTCCAAATTCTTGTTGCTAATATTTCTTATAGGGCTTCTTGAGTAGACATAATTCTATAGGTTGCAACCCACTTTAAGGAAGCCCAATATACAAATTTAAATATTATAAAGCACATAAATAATGTGATAATATTTATGTTTTAGGAGAATCCTTAAGTTATGAAAAGCTAGATAACCTGGTACATTTGCAATTGAATTTGATCATCCTTTAAAATTCAATTTATTCATTCTCATTTTCTTAGGAATAATAAAACGAAATTGTTTAATGAGAGGCAAATGACCTGTGTTGAAAACAGATGTCTGAGTGTCTATGAGGGAATGAAAGTGACCCTCAACAACTCCAAGGCAGCCTACTGGCATGGCAAAAGCAGTGGGTTTAGAGGCGAGTTGACATAGATCTGTATTTCAGACATATCATCTCTTCACACATCTCTTCGCACATTATTTGTTTCATATTGGAAACAATGATTGACTTGTTAGTTTCCTTCTTTTCTATATGCACATATCTGAATGTGATCATTAAATTGCTATTCACCTTTCTCTTAATGTTAATCAGGAATGTGCATTGTTTAACCCTCTTTATTATTTCATAATCATTTGATCGTTTTTATCTATTTTTAAGTTTCTTATGTTCTTCTTTGCAGTTTATACCAGAAAAGGAGTAAAACTCATCAAAAATGCATGATTCAATGGGTCATCTTTAAACATATGGTTTGGTAACAACTACATGGTTCCGATGTCTCCCATAATCCAAATCTATTTTTTCCACAAAAGTGTCCAAAGGTTCTGCCTGTAGGATAATAGATGTCTTTTTCCTTCAGTCTATTTTTCTATGTTTCACAAATTTTTAATATGTAATTATATTGAGTTAGCAGCAGCATCGTATTTAGGTGACACCAACCTGAGGGAAATAATAGAATCATATTAACAATTTAAAAAACTTTTCCCTTGCTTTGATTCTTGCCTCTCTGCAAAAATTCCAACTTCCTTAAATCTCCTCTTGATAGTTTTCATTTTCTTTAGGGTAGGGTCTCTTACTTGCTCACCAAATATCGATCTTGCTTATCCTTTGCTGTGGCATCTACTACCAAAGTAACGAAGACTTGCACCAGAGGCAACTCCATTCATGTTGAAGGCACCAAGACCTAATGCCGATTTCCTGTCTAAATGTCAGCTAGGCTGAGTAGACATTATGCACGACACCTACAGTTCATACGTTGCTCTTCTGTTTTAAAAGACACAAGTTGTATTTTCAATGTCTTATGTAAAATATAAAAGCAACTGCCACTAGAGTTTTTTTTCTTTCATTGCAGCTTTCCCTCCCTGGAGCTTAGACATAAGTTCACGGTTGGGGGACACAGAGTTAGCTGATGAGAGCCTGCAGTTTTACTTCAAATCATTCTTTTTCTGATGCTGAAGGAGTGTCTTTTAACCAAACTTGTACTTCTTTAATCTTATTTTAGCTGCTTTTCTCTCTCAAGAATTTGTTTGTTTGTTTGTATCTGAGCTGACCCAGGGAGATTAATTTTTCCAATGCCACTTCCCCTGGCATAGCCCCTTCTACAGTGGGTAAGATAGAGTTAGGTGCAAGTTCTATTCTGGGCTGCTTTGGTATATGTATAGCATCTTTCAGTAAGGACTTCTTAAGCTCCATATAGTATAGTTATCTATTGGTTGGCTGGCTTTGTTTTGCTTTGTTTGACCCCCAGGTAGGCATAAAGCAGTTAGTAGAGAGGAAAAATAGTACCTGTTTCCTGATCATTGGGAATTCTCAGCCTGAGATAGAGGGAATTATGGATCTCCTGTGGTGCACTACCAACAGAATGGACTGAAGAGCTGTGCTCTCGCAGAAGCAAGGGACTCCTCTCCCAAGGTGCCACCAGCAAATTAAACAAATTAACCTCAAAACTGCAAAGACAATTTCAATTTACACTATGGTACTTTATTTCATATTTTAATGGTATCTATAGTTATGATAAGTTCTATACTTAACCATCTTCATTTTCATATTTTTTAGATATGAATATAAAGTACAGTTAGCATAATAGGTTTAACGGGTTACCAAAACTATTTTAACTTAGTGACACACAAAAAAAATTGCTTTGTGGGTAAAGGCACCACAGATCCAATGAAACTACTTACATGGAATTGGTAGCATGTTATTCGATTATGTAGTAGATGAAGGCTAGTCTGTGCCCCCAAATTACCAAAACTATCGTATCAACGCAGAAAGAAAACATTAACCTAATGCGTGATTTTGTGAAAGGATGATTTACTTTTGGGCAAGCATATTCTATTTTGGTTTTCTTCAGTAACTCTACTTCACATTTTAAAGCAGATATTCATGAAAAGAAAAAAATTTTTAATTTAAATATACATATTTATATATAACTAAGAATATCCCTCTTGAAATCACGTCTGTTAGTTTTTCCTTTCCCATCTCTGAACAATGTCCCAGATAGAATCTATAGCTATCCACTCACTGTCTTTCTGTTAGGTATTAGAAATCCCGGTTCAATTTAATATTAGTTAACATCAAATCTGGCTCCTTGTCTTGTAAGACACTGTCTTAGAATCCTTGTAGCAGCTCACTTTATCAATTAGCTATGATTGCATAACTAAAATATAAGATGAGAATTCTTGTACTTGGCTTCTCCACTAAGAACCTGTGATACTTGAGGCAAAGCTTTTGCGCCTCAGTGTTTCATTTATGCTTCTTTTACATCTACAGAGTGTTGTAAGCCTCAAATGATAGAGCATATGTAAAAGTTCTTTAAAACTGTAAAGCACTATGTAATAAATTGATGATATCACTGCAATCATATCTGTCCTACATATTTAATTGAAATGTATGCTTCCAACTTCAAAGATTAAGAAATTATAAGGCATTTTGAAATGCAGTACTTCAAACTTATTATAAAGTGCCATGCAAGTTGATAATATAATTATAACTTTCATTATTTTTTTTCAACTTTGAACATAAATTTCATAGAAAGGATCTTTTAGGACATGTTTTAGTTAATATGAGAATGATATAATAATTTCCAAAAAGACTCTGAGAATCTTGGAAAAAAGATAACTGAATTATCCTTTTTTTAACTGGTGATTTCTTTTTTACTAATTTCTGATTAAAGATCCCCAAACATTATATATACACATCTCCAAAGTATTACCACATATATCTTAACCAAGATATTTACAAAAAACTCTTTTATGAGGGTCAACTGTAAAAAGAATAATTATAATGGTGAGTTTGATATGAAGAGTAAGATTCTTTCACTTCCTTCAGTTTCAGCTCTGAGAGTTATCAACACAACACAATACAGTTGGTCCCTATGTTTGTTTCAAATTATTCTGATTCAATTCCTTAAAGAACATAAATTCAATTCCTTAAAGAACATACATTTAAGAAAGACACAAATATAGCTTATTTGTAATTAATTTTGCCACATACACATTATATAATAAATTTTATGGTGTACTATTTTAGTTTCCTAGGGCACCTTTAGTAAAGTATCACACATTGACTGGCTTAACACAACAGAAATCTATTGTCTCACAGTTCTGGAGACTAAAAGTCTGAAATCACAGCCAGAGATGGAGATAGGACAGGTCTGAAAGGAATTTAGGGTCAAAAAAAGGCTTTGTTTCATTTCATCTAAAGCTACTTTCTGAGACCTGCTGGGAATCCTTCTTTACCTCTTCCTCGCTTCCGGTGGTTTTCTTGCAATCACTGGCATACCTTGGCTTATAGATCCATCACTCCAATTCTCCATCTTCACATCATGTTCTCCCTGTATCTTCACAATAATTTCCCTTTGGGCCTGTCTGTCTCTGTGTCAAAATTTCCTTTATATAAGGACATCAGTCATATTGGGTTGGGACCCACCCTAATTACCTAATTTAAAATTGATTACCTCTGTAAAAATATCGAACTCATAGAAACGGAGTAGAAAGGTGGTTACCAGGGGCTCAGGGGTGGGGGAAATGGAGAGATGTTGGTCAAGAGGTTCAAACTTTCAAGTATAATATGAATAAGTTCTGAGAATATAAGGTATAGCAAGGTGATTACTATATTGTATATTTGCAAGATGCTATGAGAGTAGAGCTTTAATAGTCTCATAATAATGATAAAATGGTAGTTATGTGAGGTGAAGGAATTGTTAGCTAACCTAATTGTGGTAAACATTTCACAATATATATCTGTATTAAATCATCAGATTATACTCCTTAAACTTATACAATGTTATATGTCAAAAAAAATCTAGTTCCAAATGAGGTAACATTCTGAACTACTGGGGGTTAGAATTTCAACATATCTTTTTTTTTGGGGGGGGGGACACAATTCAACCCATAATATGTACATTAGTTTTGTTGAAATTATATGTGGCAAGATAATGGTAACAAAGGTAGTAAATCTAAGTCTATGGATTTGCAATAAAAATTAAATGCAAATGAATATATTTATAACTCATAATTTCTCATAAGGAACTTACTCTTCCATTCCATAAGCTGGTATTTCTAATGCAGTTTTTATTAGAATTGTGTTATCTCGTGGAATTAATTTGAAAAAAAATGATCTTTATGATATTAAATATCCCATCCAAAAATACAGTATTGTTTTACAAATATTAAAGTTATCTTTTATAATGGTCATTCCTTGTTTGATTCATTTCTAGAAAATCTGTATTTCTACTGCTATAATTGGCAATAAGGACTATACATTTACATAAATTAATAACACATGCCCATAAACATCTTTCTCTCCCTCAAGCCCCTTTCTCTCTCTCTTCATACATGTTCACACACACACACACACACACACACACCTACACATATTTGGAAAACATTACAGAAGATATTATGATGGGAGTTGGAATTGGAGTGAGGTTGGGCATTAAGGAACAAATAATAAAACGAGAAAACAAATTTGTATGGCCTTTGATGTTGGTTTACCAGTAAGTGAAGAGTATGATTAACTGAACCTTGTGCACTAAAAGACAAATAATTAAATTGCTAAATTAATTGTCTTATGATTTTGACAATTTTTAGATACTAAGAAAAAATATTATATTCAATGTGGTAATAAAATAAGGTGAAAGAATAAGTTTCCTCTGAACAATTAGAGCCATTGAGACAGTACTTTAAGATATCACCAATGACTAAATATCAGCTTTACAACTGAAAAGAGGTATTCCTAGTGTAAGAGCAGGAGGAGAATGAACAAAATATTTTCCTACGTTGACTCTGCATGCAGTGCTTATTAGGGGGACTTCTTAGTTTCGATTCACATTCACACTCATCTCTGCAGTCACACTGAGAGCAGCCTAGTCAGAAGAGTTTAGGTCAGGAACTACGCCCTCCCCAGAGATGCTTCAGCCATTTCCTTTCCACACAGTTGTCTTCCCAGCAGTCTCTGCAGTAGTACATCCACAAGCTGTTTCCTTTTGTCCTCAGGTGATAGGCCAGGTGGAAAGGAATGTGATTCACATAAGGTGGACATGGGAGTTGCTCTGGCTTAAAAGCCTCAGAAGTCAATACATCTTATAATATCCCCAATGGCATAGTTTCCAGATTATCCAAAATTGATGTACTCAGTTTCAGAAATCATTGTAATTGGAGCAATGTCAAATGACATAATCTCTTAATATATTACCAGGGAAACAAAAATAGAAAAATCTTCTCCTTTTTCTCCTCCTTTTCCTCCCCGCCCCCTCCTCCATCTTCTTCCTCTTTTTTTTTTTTTTTTTTCCTTTTTCTCCTTATTGAGCCCTCACCTTTCATCCTTAGGCTATATTTACCCAAATCAGATCAAGATGGTCATGTTTGCTTCACCCAGTTCGGCAGCAATCAGCTTAATGATAACTATGAGAACTGATACAATTGAGTCTCACTACATAGCAATCTAATGATTAACTGAAGACATAAGAGAAAACTACCATTGCAAATTTATTTGAATAACTCTTTGTTTTGTAAAAGAAATACCATGCAGTTTAGCTCAGCACTGTTTTGTTCTTCCTTGAATTGGAACATTGCTCTTTAGATACTTTCATATTCCCCTAAAACCAACTTTCTCCTCAATTTCCACTTCATTGTCATCCACTCCTTCTGTCTAAGTACCCTATATCTGGCATTTTTCTTGATTTCTTTCTTCTCTGGACTCTCTGCTTTTAATCAATCATCGATGTTTGCCAATTCATACTTCACATTTTCTTCTACAATCTTTTATTTATTTTCCATTCCCTCATTTCTCATTAGCAAAGACTAATATACGTATCATTTTTTAGTTCTAAAAAGCTATATGACCTGAAGAATGGCTTTTGGACAGTGGTATGGCAATTTTGAAAGGGGAAGGGAGGAATAACTCCAGTTGTATCCTGTGGAAAAACCAAACTGCCAAATGCTGACTCTTTTCAATGAGGTGCTGAAGTTTTAGTAGGTATGGTCACTCTTCTAAATGCTCCCTCTGTGCTGTCCTTCACCCTCAGGGTCAGCAAAACATGCACTCCAGGATTCTTTTTCATCAAAATGGTGATTTACAAGAAGTCATAGAAATTCTCTTTTCTGCCTTCATTGTGACCCCCTAAAAGAATGTCATTGTAGCTTAGGGTTGTCTCATTGGTTGAGACACTGGCATTCAAACCCCTGACCACAGTGGTATCAACAAGGCCTTAAGAATAGTATAGTCTTCACAGGTAAAGGAAGGTAATTAGCTAAAATTAGAGCAGTGTCTTCTGTTTTATGAGTCATCTACATACTATGTTTTTATTTGGGGGCTTGGATTATTCAGTGAATAATTATGTATAAATTTATAGTTGAAAATAAGAAAAAAGAAGAAAAAAACTCTCCCTGAACTTAACACTGAAAACCCAGCCCAAGTGCACAGTAACTCATGTGAATAGAATTTTTAAACTTCTGTACTGTAGGTCATAAAATATTTTTAATACACTTATTCTCAAAAGAGAAGTAAAATAAGATGGTAGAATTCAAGTAACTGAGTTTTTCTATTAAAAGAGTAAAGTTTACCTCCAGAAATTACGTGCTTATGTCTAACTCTAGTGAAGCTCTTCAGGTTATATTTATTGATTTTTTTTTTTTTTTTGCTGCAGTTAAAAACTTATTTTATTTACATTTTCTGTTAATATGTTCTGTTGATACCCTTTAAACTATAGAAATACAGTTCGATTTGTTTCAATTGTTTTCCTAACTTGTCATCTCCATTTCTGTTTTTTTTTTTAGAAATTGATAATTTTTGTCTTTATTTTATAAGAAGCCCCTTTTATTAATTTATTGTTCATAAAGTCTCTCACTGTGTTTTCTAGTAAACACTTGTTTTTCCATAAACCCTGCAATGTGTTGCTTTGATTTTTTGAAATCTGTTAACAATATTATAATGAAAGTTGATCATCTCCATCCGCAAAAACTAAAAATTAACCAGTTAAGAGATTTTACTATTGTTGGAAACTCAGAGCATGTGCCCTCCATTTCTCAATTGAAGAGTGGTATACAATAAATTCATTATATAAAATCATGACTTTGCAGAAAATGCAATGCATTTTCACATTTTTGGGTAACCATGGAAACTACAGATAGTAACAGGTTCCACTGGGACTCATTCTGGAAAAAAAAAAAAAGGCAGGGACTACACAGTTCCTCCACAGCAAGCTTCACTGCATTTTTGAATGGTACCAACACATGCTGATGCTACAGATGTTAGCAAACAGAGGGTGAGCGTTGGTGTGCAGAGATCCCAGAGAATGCCTCTGAATTCACTGTCCTGTTTTCAGCGCTATGGATCTCAGAACACAAGCCAGAAGACCAGCCCAGAGGAAAGGCCTCTCTCTCAGAAACTAGAAAATAAATGAAGAGAACTGTTGTTTCATGAAAATTTTCATGAATTAAAACAAGAATAAATGCAAACACACCTGGTATTCTGTGCCTTCTGAAAACAATAAAGCTCTATTTTCAGCACGAGGCTGGACTCATTTGTCATATGTCCTTGAATTGGAATTTTTAAAGCTTAGATATTACCTAGGAAACATCCCTTCATTTTGAAGAAAAAACAAGAGAAACCAGAATGTTTAATTTATCAGTTCCATATTACCCAGCTAGTTGGAGGCATAATAGAAATAAGAAACCAGATTTTCTGACTCAAATCAAGCCCTTTCTGCTCCATTTTACTCTCTAAAAATGGCAAAATTGGGTTAATTTTTCTCTAGACTGAATTCTTGTCTTTGCAAGAGACTAATGCCTGAACTATTACTTAAGCTCAAGTTTGGATCCTCAGTATATTGACCAAGAAATAATGACTGACCTTCTATTGGCCATGCTTATCCTCTTTCCTCCCTTTTTGAATAACCCATAAAGTTCATTGTCCCCATTACATGATCTGACTTGGTTTCTCTGTAACTTCATTTTAAAAATACTCTCCCCTGCTCCTGCAACACCTCCATGCTATTCCTTGAACATACCTGGCATGTTCACACCTCAGGGCTTTTGTATTTACTCTCCTGTAAGTGGGTGATATTATTCCTCCAGATACTTACACAGCTCACTCCCTTACTTTTTTGAGTTTCAGCACAAATGTCGCCTTATCAATGACAAGTTTCTTAACCATACTTTGTAAAGTAGATCCACCCCAGCTCTAAGACTCCTTAACTCTCTTCTGTGCTTTGTTTTTCTTCAAAGCCTTTACCATTATTTGATATGCTATGTTTTGCATGTTTATTTATTAATTGTCTTACCCATTAGAACTATAACTTCCATGAGGATAGATTTCTACTTGTTTTATGCACTGTTGTATGCCCAGAACTTATAACAGTGGCTATCATAGTATGTACTTAATAAATATTTGTTGAATGAATTAATTAATACTTAATGCTTCTTCTACCTCGGGTACACGTTTCTCTAATTTTCTTTGCCACTCATAAATATCACCACTATCTTTCATTTAGGACTGTTAAATCTTACAGCTGTAAAGATATAGAGAAACTGAAAATTTGAGATTAACTAAGTCACTAAGGAGAAATTACATCAGCCAAAAGACAACAAAGCAGTAAGTCTTTATTGGATGTATTATTATTAAAAGCGATAACACATAAATGTCAAATGTGGTAAGGAGCCTTCCTTTCTACCTCACTCAATGGTATAAAGTTAGTGACTTATACAGAGGAGATGCTAGTAACTTATACAGAGGAGATGCTAGTAAATGTTTTCTTAGTTGACTTGATTTAATATTGATAAAAGATAGTGACTTATACAGAGGAGATGCTAGTAAATGTTTTCTTAGTTGACTTGATTTAATATTGAAAGTAGGACAAGAAGAACTCCATAAAGTCTTGTATTTCTAGAGTCCCAGTGATTGGAGCAACATTTGCTCATAAGGAAGAAGCTAACAAATTTGGAATGAAAGAATAAAATAATGAATAAAAAGACAGAGTTGGAAAAAGGCAAAAATTCAGAGTAAAAGGAGGATTGATAAAGTGATTCATGACAGAAAATGAGGAAAAGAAATTTAAAGCCTAAAACAAAGAGATGGAGAGGCTCATTGAAAAAAAGACTGAAAACATGCATAAGTCACTACCTCTTCCTTAAATTTTTATATGGACTCATTTATAACAGCCAACTGCTCACCAACATTCTTCTACTTGATACTTATTTACCATGTAATTCTGCCCATAAAAGTTTCACTCTTCCTTCTTTCATGGGAAAAAAATATACCAGGATTAAAAAACATACTCCGAAACTATTTCAATTATTTTATTTCCCTAAATACTCTAACTGAGACTTTACAACTATTTTCAAAAAGCCTAACTTCCCTACATGGTTATTAATATTTTAAGCAACAATATTCACATACTCACCAAATAATATTCACTTAAAGGAAGCTCTCCATAAGCTTTTTAGACTAAACACTCTTAATTTATTGAACATGTCATGATAATTAATTATTATCAAATTTCCTATAAATAGAAACTTCAAGTCCCAAAGATCTGTTGTTTATAAACACAGCAACTACTTATATAGTGACCCTTGGCTATCCATCATTCTATTAGGTGTTTGTTAACCACTGTAAAAGAAGATAAGTATGTATAGGCCCTGAAATAGCTACTTATCTTGAGAAGCCAAATCTCATAGACCCAGCTAAATTAACTCTACTCAAACTGATTTGATCAGCGAATTACCAGGAATCAGTGGCATTTGCCCTACTGACAAAAATAGTATCCTAAATTGCTTTCAAATTGAATCAAGGATAGCTGTAGGATATAAAGGAAAGTATCAACAATGAATGATTCTGGATTATTCCTCTTGGTGCTTGTAAAAGAATATAAGCTGACTCTATTTGAGCTGTTGTATGTATAATTGTATGTTGTATTTATAATTGTAAAATAGCACTGCCTGGTAAGAACTCAAAATCATTTGATGAGTGCACATAAAATTTGGGTGTTAGAATTTAAAAAAAAATATATATATATATGGCAATTATATTACTACTATTTTCCTATAGAGTTAAAGAAACAGGCATAGCATAGTTAAGATAAAGCTTTTACAAGCATTTACAGTTACAAAGGCAGTTAATACATTGGTGCACTTAAGTTAGAAAAATATTAAGCTTTAAGCTTTAAGAAGTTGACATATATTTGATAGATTCACAGAGAAAGGAAAGATATTTGAGGCAACAAAACAACATAATTATAATTAAAAATTACTAGAATTTAGTGAAACAGGAAACTTTACAGAAATACCTTTATTATGTAAAGTTTTTTCTTCATTATGTCACATCTTTTATTTGGAAAACAATTCTGTACAATATGTCAATTATTTAGTTCCCCAAGTCTTGTATCTATATCCAAAATCCTTAATTATATAATTCTCCTTATGAAATGTGCATCTTTTGATTATAATAATTTAGTCTTTCTGAATTGAGCTTGTAATAAAATATATTGTTTTCACTCAGTGAACTAATTTTAAACCATTAGCCTTTTTTTTCCTATAAACTTTTAGTTTCATGACTGTTGTAAAGAAATAAAGCAAGTTGTTTAAGCTGTTTTAAAACACAACATTTTTACAGAGAGAAGAATATTTATTTACAAATCCTTTTGAAGGAAATCATCTTCATATACTAGAATATTCTCTCCACTGGACATATAGGTAAGATAACTAAGGAAGGAACATAAACTTTTATCTAAGGATTGATAGTTGTGTGAAAAGCTTATTTTATCTCCTTGGTTATCTTAATTTTAAAAGAACATAGTCTGCTCTTAAAAAGATATTGTATGTTCTATACAGAGAGACCAAAGCCTCAAATCCTCTGTGGTGGTCGATGCTCCTTCCTGAGAACTAAGAAGTCCATTCTCCTGTACAACCTGATTATCATTTCGGTAGAAGCATAACTATCCTGAGTTCACCCACCTGTTGAGACTCCTGCTGTTTCTGCACTAAAAGAGGTTTCTAGAAACTAATTTGGTACACTGCACAGTAGACAACGAATTTTTTTGGATTTTCCATAACAATTTCTTCATCAATTTCTCTTTGAAAACCTGTTTGCCAGCCTTTCGTGCCCAAAACCCACGAAAGCTCAGTTTACACTGAAATGGCCGTGCCACGTAAAATTTAAAAGTCGGCCATTTTCTCGATGCCTCACATCCCTTTAATCCTTGTTAGTGTCACCACTGATAATCTTTCCTCCACTATACATTTGGGAATTTCTCCCTAGTTTTCTCTGACTTATCCAAATCTTATCTTTTTCTGAAAACCTTTTCTATTCTGTTTTCCAGAAACCACATTCCATATTTATTAAACTCTCCTCTGAACTCAAACTTTTCACAAAGTCCTCTCTTTGTCTTCATTCTTTGGCCTCAATTAAAATGTAAATCTTCCCTCAGAATGATTCTTACACTGTGCCCCTTTCTAGGAGAAGCTACTTTTAAGTTCCATGTTCTATAAACCATTGTCAATGTGAATCACTACTCCATCCCACAATGCTACTGTTAACCTACATTCTTATCAGGTTCCTAAGGTCATTGAAAACTTTCCACTGAGCAACAAAATTTTTCTAAACCCTAAATTCCAGCATTATCCCATAATCATGACCTTTTGAACACCTTAATTCTATTAAACTGGGCTTCCATTCCCTTAAACCATTTACATTTGCATCCATTATCTCTTTCTTGTCAGTGCCCAGAACTACTTTACTTAAACTTTATTCTTCTATAACTTCCTGGTTGCCCTCTTGCTGTTCTCTAAACATACCAAGCTTATTCTCACCACCGTGTTTTTGTACAAGGTACCTTCTTTCTCTGGAATGTATATGTATGTCAGCTGGGATGATTTCAGCTGCAAGTAGCAGGAAAAAAAGTGTCTTAAACAATAGATCATATTTTGCTACACATAAATGAAAGTCAAAGCGAGGTCAAACTTTAGAGCCAGTTGATCCAGAGCTTAACATTGTAATAAAGTTCATGAATTCTTTCCATCTTTCGGTTCAATCATCCATCATGCTGGCTCCATTCTAAATCTAGTTCTTGTGTTCCGAGGACATCTGCCAGTTGAAATCATGATGAAATGCTTTTTCTTTGATACCTAGAATTGGATTGTTATTACTCCCCAGAGGAGCTATTAATTTCTCTTCCCAGAAACCGTCATAAAGCCCCATTTTCATCTCATTCCACAGAAAAGTATTCTTATACTTATTTCTAAATCAATGACTGTGGCAAAGAAAGTGGGATTACTGCATTCAGCAGTAAGGACCCAGCTCTGGAGCCAAGAATGGGCGTTTTGGAAGGCCTATCTATCTATCTATCGATCTATCATCTATCTATCTATCTATCTATCTATCTATCTATCTATCTATCTATCTATCTATCATCCATGCTAAGGCAATGACTCTATGTTAGATTTTTATCCCATGTAATTCAGGAATTGAGTTTTAAGAATCCATAGAAAGGGGTGGTTCCTATGTTCCTTAGAATAGTCATTTTCAAACCTCATTTTTGTTTGAGAAATATGTTTTCCAAACGAATATTTGTACAAGGGCTGACTACTTGAAAGGTACCAAAGTAGACCTCCATTTCTTACAGAGAGGGTAGGGATTAGAAATGGTTTCTCATTCACTCAGGAAACTTCTTAAGGTTACCTTGAAAACTCTGTCAAAGCCTTGGTGCCACACAGGGTACAGTTTGAAAACCACTCTTAGATTGTTCCTTAAGTGATGTTCAGTTATCCCAGATAAATTATTGAGAGCTAATGAAAATGATGTCTGAAGTTGGGCTACTCTTTGTTACTGACTGAAATAACAAGTTTATAGATTCTAAACACAAGGTATGTTGTTATCATAGTTGATATTTAACTATAAAAATTAAGAAACTCATCGTGATTCTATTTCAATACAGGACTTTTCTATCCCTGCTTAAAGACAGATATCAGGACTGCCTGTGGATAGAGCCAGGACTTTCTCATGAATTTACTGTATGCACATCAAATCCTAACCTCAAGTTAATTTGTTTATCTTGGGAAATGGCTTGACCAAAGAGAATTCTTCATTGGACCATATTTAGAAACACTGTCTGGGCCTCACTGGACCACATTTAGGACCAGCTTATTTTTTTTTTTTTTTTTTTTTTACATAGCTAAATACATGACCATTTTGATCTTGAAAGACTCATTTACATTTTGAGCTATTTACATTATGAGTCTTTGACATTTTGATCCAAAGTTTAAAGACCAAACCTATAGCCAACTTCAATTCTCTGCCCCATGCATTTCTACCATTCTCTTGTTGAGATATGGGAAAAAGAGATATCAAAATGTCACAGGTTTTTAGTTATCTGTGCAGACTCCCTCCAAAGGATATTTCTTTTCTAGAAAAATAGTCAGAGATCACTCACATGGTAGATTTCATAAGTATATTAAACTCAGATATCTGAATTGTTTTTTTGAGAGCTAGCAAGTCTTGATAGTGCCTGTCAACCTCTTATCAGGGACAGCCACTGTGATGTAAGAATAAAGTGAACAGTAGCATTATACAGTTGAAAACTCCTGTTTTCCACTTCTTGGACTTAAAAAGCTGTACAAATCTGTGTTGTTCAAGTCACCCTACTGTCTCTAGATAGAAATGAAACCAGGATTATATTCCAGACGACCAAACCCTCAGTTTAGTTGGAAAGTGAGGAAGTGAGGAAGAAGGCTAATGAGATACATGGCACATGTGCCACACTTCTCAACTTTTTGTTCATCGCAGGCATAATTTGTCAGAGCTGATCCCTCCTGGTACAACCTACTTGCCATTCCTAATTTAATACATTAAAGTAAATTAAAAAGTGGGATGATTTTGGAAGGTATAGTGCCTAAGACAAACAAACAAAAAAATAACCCTACAAACCAAATAGAATGAGGAAATTTGGGTTGCTATCAGGAAATCGGTACTCAAAACTGAAGAAAGCTAACATAAGGAAAGAGAATGAGAGTACCACTTTTCACAAGTGTATTGAAATGTTACTTCCTTTTAAAAACTAACTTTTATATATTTAAACAGTAAATATATAATTATATA
>NW_006442484.1:54463157-54472579 GCF_000325575.1 Pteropus alecto
ATATATTTAAAGTAAATATATAATTATATATAAATATATAATATTAAATATGGAAAAAATGAAGAATGTGTATTAAGAGAAAAAGTAGAATCTCCTGAACAAATTTTCGAATAAGACAGAGTAAGAAAAAGAAACAACTGAAAATAAATATGATACCTGATGAAATGATAAAGTTTTACAAGTCAAAGTTTAGAGAGTGGGGAATAGCAATGCAGTTTTACAGCTAATTGATAATCGTAAAAAAAAAAAAAAATACATTATAAATTCAGGCTGATACTCACAAATGGCCCATACATTGCACAGTAACATGGGTAGGTCTCCAGTCACTTTTCCATTGACATACTACAAATATCAATGCCTCCACTGAGTCTTGTGGTTATTTACCTCATAACTCTAGGGAACACTGTTGTCAGGGAAACCTGTGAATGGCAAAATGAGTGGGGCATAACCTGCTCATCTGCACATAGCTGCCTTGACTTCCATGATATTTTCAGATCACCTCCTCTCTCCTCAACATTCTGACTCCTGGTGCCATCTCCTCAATCACTCTCAGCAGATGATGTTAGCCCCATTACGGATACAAAACAGCAAATAGAACTACATCAAAATTCTGCTGCCAAGTCCACAAATATTTCTGAATCTGTCTGCATTCTTTTCTACTGTTCTGCAGATGGAATTGCTGTCTTATTTCTTATCTAGAGACAATTACTCCATCACCAATTATGGCCTTTTTTTCTCAATATCTTCAAATTGTATGCATTAATGAGTTATTCTATAAGAGTTGAATTATATCAAAAAGTTTCTATCTGAAAAGAGCCTTAAGTCTCTCTTATCACCCCAGCTTTCGCCCTACTCTCTTCTTCCTCATGACAGATTTTCTCAAAAAAGTTTGACACTTCTGCTCCCAGTTAGCATCCTTCAATCTGCTATAGCTAGGGTCACTAGGGAATGCCATGTTTCTCAACATGGAGCACACTTATCTGCCTAAGTCACATAAGTGTGACATGTCTAACTTCCAGTGTCCTTAAAAGGAAAAAAGTGACCTCTTCTTTTTCCTTTCTTTTGGGCTGGAATGCATTCAAGCTGGCACAGTGGATCCAGCAACGAAACCATGTGCTGAAGTAGTTACATAGCCAGCCCTGTACCACCTTCTTCCTCACTGCTGGAAAAGATAGAAGTAGATTTTAATCTTGTTTAATCCATTGCATTTGGGTTTCCTTTCATTAGAACAACTTAAACTAACCCCTGACCAATATATTATATTCATGTTAAGGACTCCCAAATCTATTTCTACAGGTCAAGCTCTAAATTCCTATTGTCAATGATGTAATTGGCATGTCGCATACACATCACAAATTAATAAATCTAAAAAAAACTTTTGTTCTTCCTCTGCAAACTTGATTTTTTTCTCATTTTTCAGCTTCTGATACTTACACTATTATCCACTGACCTTGGAGTCACGCTGGACCCCTCCCAATTCCTCACATTCTTGCTCTTATCTGCAGACAGTCCTCTCCTGTTGACTCTGCCTTACCAATGTATTGGCAATCTATTTCTCTCTACTTTCACTGCTGCCAACATAGTTCATTCTCTCACACTTGGACTCTTCCAGTATTCTAAGCTTATCTACAAGGGCCTGAATAATATAGTCAGTGCTGTAGGCTTCTCAGTCCTTTAACGTTACACCTTGTCAATGTTCCCTCCATACCAGCTCTCCTGGCCTTCTCTCATTTCCTTACATCTATTGAACTTTTTGTCCTCTCAAAGCCTTTGCCTGCCTTCTTTCTGCCTATAGCACTCTTCTCTTTGTCTTTGCCTGTGTACATTCTATTCTCCTTCTTGACCTAGCATTACTTCCAAGGGGAGTAATATTACTTCCTAAATTCCCAGGCCAGGGTGCTTATGTGGTCAACCAATAATCTAAGTTTGTTTGTTTGTTTGTTTGTTTGTTTGTTTTAAACCACTTCAACAAAACCTATTTATTAGCTCACAGTCTATAAGTCAGACTTCCAGAAATGGCGTGACTGGGTTCTCCGTTTAGTGCCTCACAAGGCTGAGGTCAAGATATTGTCTGGATTGCATTTCCTCTGAATACTTCATGGAAGAATCTGCTCCAAGCTCATTCTTATTCCTGGCTGAATTCAGGTCCCCGTGGTTGTGGTTGTAGGATGGAAGTCCCTGTTTCCTTGCTATCTGTCAACTGGAGGCCACTCTCAGCTCTGAGTCCACCCACATTCTTTGGGACTTGGCCCCCTCTTTCTTCAAAGTCAGCAATGGCATATTGAATACTTCTCGTGTTTTAAATCTCTCTGACTACCCTCTAATAATGTAGTTTTAAACAATACTTACTATCATCAAATTCTTTATTTACTTGAAGAAATTGTTTACTCATTTTGTTACCTAGAGTAGCAGAAACATGTCTGCTCTATTTTCTCTAAGCCAGCACTTAAGATCAGGCACAGTTCTTCATACAAACTTAGGTACTCAGTAAAAACTTGGACTTCTGATTTTGAAAACAATAAATAATAAATTGTGGAGTTAAAAATATTTATATTCAGGTCTTATTTTAAGTATGTTTAATGGGGCTTAAGTGACTTTGATAAACTGATATTCTGAATTGCATTCACTCAACAGCTTTTTAGTAAACTGAAATGTCCTGGTTTATGCATTTGAAAATATAACACAACAAATTATTTTTAAATAACCTTCTACTAATAAAAAAGTTGATGAAAACTTGCCAAAAAGGCAGCAAGTGAGTAATGAGTAAATAGGAATGAAAAATACCAGAGGAGAAAGAATACAATACAGAGAAATCTAAGTAAGACTAACATTTGCTTTTTCAGTGAGCTGATAGTAATCGCTTAATTAGGCAAGGCAAGTAAGCACAGTATTATTTTTCCCCCATAGATATCTCCAGTTTAGCTTTTGCAAATAAAGCTAGGAGATGATTCATTGTTACTGTCGTTTATCTCATCCATTTAGAACAACTGTATATTCAGTCTCAGTGCCAAACTTAGAAATATAAAATGGTTATTAGGTGACTTTACTATTCAGTATTCTCTACCCTACGATTTTTAGTATATTTGTGTCGGCCTTACCATCTAATCAATACACAAAAAATCCCATTATATGCTTGTCGAGCCCCTGCTTTTCCTTATCTAATTGCTTTGTGTTGAGTAGTAAAGACATATTCTTAATTGAAAATAATTGTTTTTACTTTTTTGAGTTACGAAATCTGACTAAATATTTTATAAGAATCCTTCACACAGAAGCTCCATCACCATAGCCCCCAACAATTAAGTTTATATGTGTGTATTGGGATATTTGTTTAATTCCTTTAATTTAAATAAGTAAAAACTTCAATAGTTATTGTCAATAGAAAATCCCATTAAGATCTTAAATGTCATGAGAAAATTTCCTTTTAAAAAGAAAAAATGACTCTAAAAGAATACCCAAGGTGATTTAAGTTAAATTATTTATCTTCTAAGAAGCAGGCCTTTGATAAAAATTATAGTTGTTCCTATAATAAAAATTATAGCTGTTCCATTTGATCAATATCTAAACATCATAGACAGTTTATTCTATAACTAAAAAGAAAGGGCATTTGTTGAGGGATAGCAGCAAAGAACTAGATGGGACAAATCTATGACATCTCATCACTTTGAGGTTCAGATCACTGATGAAGAGAGAAGAGACAAGAAGGCTTATTGACAAACTACACATACACTCACAAGCTCATCAGTAAAAATACAGGATTACCACATTTATCTGATCTGACTATGTTGTCACATAGATTGAAAGTTGAAGTAGGGGTAGTACAACAAAGAATTCTAAAAAGAAAAAATTAACTGTTGATCGAATTTGAAGAATAAGTGACTTTTCTTATTCTCTAACTAACCCAGGTTTCATCGGAACAAATTCTTCACTTCAGGAACTTACTACCTCTCTGATCTGTCCTTTTTATTTTAAACTACTTAGATTTGTTTGAGTTTTCTAAACATGAAATGGTGTAGTAAATAAACTCTGAGGGAAGCAAAACTTTCTAAAATGTCTATCAGTAAAAAAATAAGCCACATTTGAGTGTCAAAGTAACTGCAAGAAAAATAACAGTGAAAAGTAACCAAATTTACATCATTCTCCCCTGAGGTTCACCACAGAGCCTACTAGACCTGAGAAGACAGCACCTTCCAACCAATCCAAACCTACCAATTAAAAAAAAAATTCTTACCTACAGCTGATGATCCAAGATAATGCTAAATGTCAGGGGTAGCTTAAATATATGAAACCCAAACTCATTTTAGAAAATAGCTTTATTTTTCTTCCCATTCATATATCTTCATAAAGGAGATGTCAACAAATATAAATTAACTTATAAACACTTTATATTCCGCAGCTTTCTCTAAATACTCTGGATAGAGTGATGTTAAGAAAATTTTTCAGAGTAATTAAACTCTTGTCTGAGCTCATCCAAAAGGAAAATTAATTTACTCAAAGAAAGCTAAAAGAAGAATGTGTGGGCTTCCTCTCTCCATCTATGAAATGGAAATGCTCACAACTGTTCTTTATACTGTATAGTGCAGCTCGATGGATCAGAAGAAAGAATAGAGGCCCAAATCCTTACAAGCACTACAGTAGCTCTACAAAGCACTACAGTGGTCCTCCTAGCAGATTCCTGAAACCTCAGATAATACCAAATCCTATATATGTATGCGTGTGTATATATATACATACACACACACAGCCTATGTGTATTAGAACAATTGTATCAAAATATTGTAATAAAAGTTATGTGACTGTGCGCTCGCTCTCTCTCTCTCTCTCTCTCTCTCTCTCTCTCTCTCTCTCTCTCACTGACTGATAACCAAGACAACCAAGCTACTAAGTGACTAACAAAACCTGGATATGCTGAACAGAGATAATTTACATCCCCAGCAGGAAAGAGCAGGACAGCGTGAGATTTCATCATACTACTCAGAATGTCATGCAACTTAAAACTTATGAATTGTTCATTTATGGAAGTTTTCCCTTAATATTTTTGGATTATGGTTGATCACAGGTAACTGAAACCTCAGAAAGCAAAATTGCAGATTAGAGGAGACTACTGTATAAAAATTCTAAGTGATATTATTGCTCTTCTCTTTGCAGACATCATCCAACTCCAAGCAACCTGCAAAATAGTGAATAGGAATTTTGCTGTTATTTTTATCTATATGAACATTTCACAACCTCTCTTATCAAAACTTCTCAGAAATGATGGTTTTAATCACTTCTATAAGATCTCAATTTGATTACTATAGCATTCATGATATTACCATACCTAATTCATAATTAATATTTCCTGGTGACTAATTTGGTAAATGAATTCTGATTCTGAATTATTTCTCTTATAGAAATAAGTTGTAGAGATGCATTATTTAAGGTGAACTATTCCTCTATCCATATAGTTGTCAATTTCTTTCAATCCTAAGTATACATTTAAACTTTTTTCTTTGTAAATTATATAAATGTCTAACCACTATGCTGTACACCTGAAACTAATATAAAATAATATTGAATGTAAACTGTAATTGAAAAATAAAAATTTCAAAATAATTTTTAAAAACTTTTTTTAGGGTTTATTTTAAAAAGTACTATTTGTAGTGAGCACTACTCAATTTTTAGCTGCTCAACTATGAACTTCCTTTGCTATGTTCAGATAATGTTCCATCTTACAGGTCTCAATAGAAAGCAGAGCCATCACCCCTAAATGAAACCTGAAATACTAGAAACCTTCTTTTCCAGCCTAACAGCTCAGCCATTCAGAGTGTCCTGAATTTAAAATATGCTCTTGTGAAAAATACTGTCCAATTCTTCAGTCAGTCATTTTGATATGCTCATCAGTAACTATTTCTAAAAGTAACACAGTATAGTATATTAACGACCAATACAAGTTTCCATCGAAAGACTTACTATATAATAAAAAAACAATTGCATAAATTATTTCTATTCTCTAGCCCAATACATATGTTTATTTGTTTTATAAAAATGCGTAAGTTCTCAGTCAATCAAAAGTTAGAAAACTTAAATGTGGCCCATTTTTCTCCCGTCCATATGGAATTTCTTTCATTTTTGATATATCCTCATGCCCTGGCTCAGTAAAATGAAAAACATAGAAATCTTTTCCTGTTGTTTCTGGCACCACTCAGCCTGACCCCAGAAGAATTCAGCAATGTCATATCTAAGACAAAGCCGGGAGATCGAACAGTAGAATTTACCTCTTTTCTCCTAGCTTTTATAACCATTTTTGTCAACTCTTTCATATATATAAACTTAGCCAACTGAAATAATCAGAATCATTCTTGTTAATATTAGTAATACTTTTTATTAATAATAATTATTATTAAAATATTATGACCAGAGAACAAAACCATGCCTTCCTAGAAAAAGTTGCTGGGTGAGAAAGGCTCTTGGCTCATAAGAGAACACAGGTGTAAATATTCAAGGAATTCATTCCAATTAATCTTATTACCATGAGACTTTTAAACTCATTGTGTTGGATAGAGGCCGTGGGGAGTGCAGCAGGGCCTGGCTCATACAGGACCATGACAGTGCCTGAGGGTAAAGGATCAGGTTCCCTGGAGAGACCAGTGAGGAGAGGGTTTGGAGCCTGTTGATTCCAGGTAGCAAACAAACAGTAATCACTGACCCCTGAAATTTATATTTGGAATTCCTAGTATATACTAATGTGATAATCCACTATAGAAGCAAAAAACATTTTTTTTTCTAGCAGAGAAAATTGAACGCTATCATACACGAATATGGTAGGTTTCTCAAACTTTATTTTTTAAAAACATTTCCTGAAAAAAAAGTGTCATGATTTCTCAGAATATTATTTTTCTCTATTCATATGCTTAGTAGAACTTAATATTTGGATATGAAAAGTAACTACCTCAAGATAAGATTCTTATCTTGAATTAGAAGTCTTCAGACTTAGTCACATGAATGACAAAAAATGGAGGGTTTATTTTTCTTCTTTAAATCAAATCTTATTTAATTTTGTGATTTAATCATTAACCTTATTTAAAAGACATGGGTCTTAATGTCGTAGGTTGTTCAAAAAATCAAATTTATCTTTAAAGGATAAAAAGTTTGCCACTAATGTTATCCAATAAAAACTATCCTAGATTGCAAAGACAAATCCACAGGTGACACCAGAAAAACAATCATCTTTATGTCCACAGTTTTTGTTCAGCTATATTTGAAGACTCTTTCCTATACCAGAATCATTGGAGCTGAAAACACATGGATCTAGGAATTATGTAAATGATATTCATAAGAAATGTATCATGAAGATGAAAATAAACAGAATGACCATTAATATTCCTGACTCCCAAAGTAAATCAGTGCCATCTATCATATTATAATAATGTTTACATCACCCAGGAGTTTTTCAAACAAACCTTGGAATAAGAGGAGACCTCTAGGAAAGGGCTTTAATTTTGATGTTTTAGGGGAGGAAAAAGCTTTCCTCTAGACCTTTAAGGTTCTTTTGGCTAGTCTAATGATCAAATAGACATGAGATGTATTAACAAGAGAAAATGACCATGTTTAATTACACACGTATATATGGGAACCCCACATACTTGAGAGAGTCAGAGACCCCACATACATGAGAGGTTCAAAACAGAAAGGGAGAATGAAGTACCTAAGATATTCTGAGCTAAAGATCACCTTGGGGTTTCAAAGGGGAGGAAGGTCATTGTAGGTTGATAAGAAGAGCAGATACTCAGTAATTAGAAGTTTGCTCTGCCCTATATATAGGTCAAAAAAAAAAAAAAGGTTATCTCTGATAATTTCTTAGCATGTGTGAGGACCCTAATTCAATTTCTTCTAGGTAGTTAAGTGGGAGACAGAAGTTTCTCTTGAGCAAACAGAGTCGTAAACCAAAATTAATATTAGACTGTAATAAAAAATAAAATGTATTTGTTTGAACAAAAAAGAGGTGCATCCCAGGAGACACAAATTCAGGTAGCAACGTAAATTGTCTTCCCTAAGATAAAGGGGAGGCCTCCTTTTATAGTGAAAGTTCCTGTCCAGGTGCTCAATTATGTCTATTTTATGTAAATGAGGCTTCCAAATTGTGCTGTTCTGATTGAACGAGGTTGGTCTTAGCCTGTTGGAAGACAAAACCAGGGTTTACCTGTAGTGGTTGACTCAGAGTAAACAAGCCAGGCACAGTGCAGGAAGCTGAAAATTAGGTCTGAGGTTCCTTCCTGTGTATAGAGTACATGAGGAGCCCCTGTCAGCAAATGGCCCCTAGACTCTTATTATTCAGAAAATTTGGGTCCTTAATTGACCCTGAGGAGCTCATCTTAACAGATAAATTTCTTCTCAGAGTTCACAGGATCTTGGTTGCCTTTAGCTCAAAACAATCTGCATACCATATAGGCACATCTGGGGGTGACTTGTTCTGAACCCCTGCAGTGCTCTCAGAAATCTGTCATCTCCACCTGGTAAACTTGACACTCATTGCTTAGTTGTTTCAAATTAATTTGGCTATTTGTCATTCCAGATATATATTTTTTCTTATCTGCATTTGAAGTACCTAATATCAAATTTTCTAGTCAAATGGTCATTCATATGCACCTTGTTATTCTAAGTCTCACACACATTTAATATATAAATTTGTGTGTGACAGAGACAAAGCGATGTTTATATTTATCTAACAAATATAAACTTCTAAAGAAAAATATTCTAATGCATAAAATTTATCAGTATCCAAATTTTACTTATTTTTATTATGCCTTTCTGAATCTATTAGAATTTTTCTTAAAACCTATTAAATACTTTTTCCAGAGAATGCTACTTTTCTTTGTTGCAGAAATAACTTAACATTCCAAGCATGGTTTTCCTGTGTTTCTATTTGTTTAGGCTTGGGGCTTGGGTGGGGGTTCCTTGTATTGTGTGTGATTTTCTAAGAGCAGAGGATAACATTTTGTGTACAATCCTGTTAAACTGCAATCAAGGAATCTAAAGTGTAATTAAACTTTGAGGGTGATTCTAATATAATTCTTTATATGGTCAAATTTTTAGTATCAGGGTCACATTACATTTGAGTAATCTAATTTATTGGAGATTTTTTTTTTTCATACTGAGTTAAAGTTGAACTGATGATACACAATTTTGATTTTTATTTTTTTTTCCAGGATAAAAGACTCTCATTTTTTTCTGCCATTTCTCGGTGAAATGACTGCATCTCCTCTTTACTCTGACAATTTCTCCAGACACATTCCAGTTAGGCCTTACCTAAGGGGTAGCGCCTATAAATAAATCCAGCCTTCTAAGTAGAGCAGGCTAATAGCATTCTTTATTTGGAAAAACATAACAAAAGAAAACAAACAAAAAACCCCTGAATTATCATGTCCTTTTCAAACATTAGCAGG
>NW_006442484.1:54472592-54498681 GCF_000325575.1 Pteropus alecto
TTAGCATGTTTGAAGACAACTGCTCTCTCATTACTGCTTCTATATAATTGGTCTATAACGGCCAATTAACTTTAATGGAGAAACATTTCTTACTCATTTCCTCAGTTTTCTCCCCACTGGTGCCACTGCTATAACTCAGGACTCCAACACCTCTCACCTGGGCTGTTGCAACGGCCACCTCAGGGATATCTTTCTCTCCAGCCACACTCCTCCCACCCAGTTTCCATCATCCACAAAGTGTCAGAAAATCTCTTTACCACACAGACCTGATAGCACCACCAACTACCATGTATCACACATGCGTCATATACTTTATCCATATTTCTCAAATTCTTTAAATCATCCTTCAAGTTAGCAATTGTTATTCTGTTCCACAGCTGATGATACCATAGTTTGGAGAAGATGGCTACATTTTTCCAGGGTTACACAACCAATATATTCAAGAGTTAAAATTTGAACACAGGTCTGCCATCATCCTAATGCCATACTCATCACACTACTACAGGATCTACGTATCTATGGAAGAATACCACTTTCCAGTCTCATAAGCTGACCCTGACTCCCTGTACAGTGAAATTCAGCAATTTATGGCTTCCTGAACTTACTGTTCTCTCACACACTTCTTTTCTCTCTGATTGCAGTATCCTTTCTGCATTCTTGTCTAAAGATAATAATGTTGAAGACAATAGTAATAAAAATGGTATATTAGTTCCCTAGGGCTGTTGTAACAAAGTACCACAAACTGGATGGCTTAAAACAACAGAAATGTATTCTCCCTCAATCCTAGAGGAATGAAGTCAAATATCAAGATCTCAGTAGGACCGCACTCTCTCTGTCGGCTTTTGGTGTTGCTGGCAGTCTTTGGCATTCCTTTGTTTACATATGTCTAACTCTAATCTTTGTTTCTGTCATTACATGGCTGTCTTCCTTCTATGTGTATGTGTCTTTATGTATTTTCTTCTCTCTGTGTGTCTATCTCTGTGTCTCGTCTCATAAGGACACCAGTCATATTGGATCAAGGGCTCACCCTGTTCCACTATTTTCTAACCTTAACTTAGATCTCAATTATATCTGCAAGAACCCTATTTCTAAGTAAGTTCACATTCACAAGTACCAGGAGTTAGGGCCTCAACATATGCTTTTCGGGGGGGAATAACTCAACTTATAATAAATGGTAACTAAATAATAATAAAAGAATAGCAAGTGCTTATTGCCATTGTGATTGACAAATCTAAACTCACTGTTAGCTGTTAAACTCAGTTGAAGTATTACTTACCCTAAGCAACTTCCCTGATACCGCTTCTTCATCTCACATTTTAGGCAGAGATAGATGCTCCTTCCTTTAAGCAGCTCTAGACCCTTATTCATATTTCTATTATAGTATTTAGACACGTTATTATCTATGTGCATATTTATGCCTTCTTTTCCAGACTGAAATCAGAGAATCTGTCTTATTCATCTTTTCAACCTTAATACCTTACATCATGACTAGCATGTAGCAGATGTGCATTAAATAGTTGCTTAACTAAATTGATTATCTGCCACATCCCCACATTGAAAAACACCATAGTGCTAACAAGGTATGATTTAATGAGTACTCAGAATGTGGCACTTTCTCAAGTATCAAGAACTGTGAATGGTCTGAGATTTTTTTTCCTACTTTAAAACTAATAAGTCAGCCTACCACATTTTCTTAGAAGCTGGTGGGAAAGAATAAATTTAGGAGCCATAGACAAAAAACTTTACTGCTTATGGCACAGTAGGCAAAATGAGCTTCTAATAGTTTGCATCTATTCTCCTTACTTCCCGGGGGCAGGCTGTTGGCGGACTCACGGGGATGCTGCCCAAACAACAGGATTATGTCACAGCTGAGGAACCTCAAGTTTAAGAAACACCAATCTTTCAAAGAGTATTGCTAGCCAACCTGCCTAACTTTTGTTCTAGAGAGAGACGTTGTCTTAAAAAGATAGTAATCCTGGCCTCTGCCCTAATAAAAGACATTATCTATCATCCAAGGCTGTTTACTCTACAAACACCCTTGAAAAGATAGTCCAAAATAAAAATTAATGCAAGACACGCAGAAGGGCCATGGAGAATTATCTCTCGACAATAAGTCTTTTATTTCCATGAAGTCACTTACTCTTTGCTTCGATCTTATTTTATTCCCCTTTATATAAAAGCGAACTAATGTAATTGCCATGTCACAGGCAGGAAGGGCAATGGCGCTTAACAATTGGATGGCTTTTCTTTGCCTGCTACTTGCTTTTAAAGTTTCAGAGAACTTCTATATCTCACCATTTTCATTTAATGAATGTTTATTATGTAACCAGAATTATTTCATGTGATTTTATCTTCTTTAAAACAACTTTAACATATAGGTATTATAGCATTAAAAACTGTGCCTACCTCATTGAGATGGTGTAAATAATATTTGAATTAATGTCTGAAAACACTTTTCATAGTACCTGGCATTTAAGTGTTCAATAAATCATATATACTATTTTATAAGTTGTAAAATGTGGCATAGATAGCTTAGACGTTCATCCAATGTTATAAAATTATAAGTAGCATGGAGGAGGAAGAAACTTTCCTCTACCCTCAAAGTTCTTTCAACTGAGAAAGATTAACAAGAGAAAATAACCAAATTTAATATATACATATGTATAGGAACTCCTCATACATGAGAGAGTCAGAAATGCCACATGCATGAGAAGGTTCAAAGATAAAAAGGGGGTTGTGGTATATAAGGCGTCCTGAGCTAGGGATGAGGTAATGAACCTTGGGAGTTTCAAAGGGTCATTGCAGAAGGGATAAGAAGAGCAGATGTTTAGTAAATAGAAATTTTCCCTGCCCTATAGATAGGTCAAAAGAAGTCATCACTGATAATCTCTTATATGGGCAATAATCCTAGTTTGAGTTCTTCTAGGTAGTTAAAGGAGCACAGCTAAAGTTGCCTTTAGCTCAAAACAATCAGCATACCACTGAGGCACATCTCAGGGTGGCTCCTTCAAACCCCCCGCAGCAGCAAAGCTAAACTAGAATACAAAGTTTCTGACTCCAGAGTCAGCTCTCCTGAACAGCTCAATGTAATGATGTCAATCATTATATTTGCTTAACCACCTTTATGCTGTGTCACACCTCTTCTGTATGGCACTTCAGTCTTCTGATATCCCTCAGATTCTAGTTCTGATTCCCTTATATTTTCAGCTCTTCACACTGTCCTGCAGATCCCAGCACAATGATGCTTCAAGAGAAGTCAGAATCTCAGCCGCCCACTTACCCTCTCATGTCCTTTTCGGCGTGTTTCAATTCCCAGGCTGATAATTCCCAAATCCCTCCCATGTCTGCTTCTGATGCTTGCTCTATCTCTTCAGATAGTGTTTTTGCCCTCGTTATACCTTGTAATTTTTCTTGCTAGCAGGACATGATGTACTGGGAAAAGGATCTGCCGTAAACAGTCCTTCGGTGTTGCAGTAAGGTGTGGGATGAGGAGAAGCATTCCACAGTGTTATGCTTAAGTCTCAGGCTTTTAGTAAGCCTATGCCTCTGGATTGTGAACTTCACAAGCCTCTCCGTTCCTCCACCCCATCTTCCTAGGTGGGACAGGATGGCTAGTTTGGGCTGGAGTTTGGGTATTTTTCTATCCTCAGGTAAGTTAAGTTCTGATTAAATAGTTTCCCCTGAAGGCTGGCCTTGTTAAGAAGAACAGAATGCTTTGGTTTATTTCGAAATGGTTTCTTTTCCCTTCCCCCTGCAGTACCCAGAAGGGAATTTTTGTCTGATATTTACTTTGGGAACCTGGCCAAACTCATAGTGGTAAACCTCACAATATTGCAGCCCCACTATGACTAGGGCTCTGACTCTCTCATTCTTGAGGGGTTCCCATACATATGTATGTGTTAAATTTGGTTATTTCTTCTTGCCAATCTGTCTCATGTCTATTTGATAGACTTTTATAAATTATACTAGAAAAATTGGTAATCCATACAGAATAAAATAATGCTATATAATATATCATCTCATATACAAAAACTTGCTTAAATTTCAGGTGAGTAAATACCTTAACATAAAGAAAATTTTGTTTCACGTCTAGAAATAAAGGTAGTACATAAAGTGAATTTATTAAACATAAAATCTATACTCTCCAAGAAAAATTATAACTTTGACTACACTGAAATTTAAAACTTTAGTACTAAAAATTATTTAATAAAATGTGAACCTTTTAACCATTATTAATAGTTAGAAATATTAAGTTTCCTATGCATCAATGAGATAAAAACAAGCAACCTAATTAAAACAAAAACAACAACAATAAGGGGTAAGAATAGGCAAATGACCAAAAGAGAAACTTGAATGGTCAATACACAAATAAAAAAATGTGTTTAACCTCTCTAGTATTTAGAGAAATGAAAAATAAGCCCATAATAAAATACTATTTCACATTCAACACTGGGAAACATTTTTTAAATGCCTGGTATTGGAGAGAAATTCTCATGCATTGTTGAGGGAAGTATAAATTTGTAAAATTTACTTTGGAAAGCAATTTTGCAATATCTTGTAAAGTTTCCAGTTACTCATAAAATTAGAGATGTACATGATCTAAGACCCAGCATTTTCATTCTTAGGGATATATCCTAGAGAAACTTACACATTTATGTACAAGACACATATATAAGAATGATTTTTTAAACCATTTTATAATCATGATGGAGAACATTATTATACGGCATCTTATTCTGCTAAATGTTTTACCTATATTAACTCTTTAGGTTTCATAGCAATTGCCTGAGGTAGATGCTAATCATGTCCTCATTTACAGATAATAAACTTAAGACACAGAAAGAGTAAGGAATTCGCCATATTCGCATACCTGATAAGTGATGGAACAAGAATTTAAAATAGGTAGTCTAGCCCCAGAGTCCATCCTCCTGTCCTATATGCTATACTATCTCTAAAACCTAAAGGAATATATTTAAAAACAACCTAAGTGTCCATCAACAAGGGAATAAATAAATATAATGATACAATAGAAAACTTTGCAGTGGCTTCATCTATCAACATGGGTATAACTTAAATCATAATCCTGAACAGATGAATATATCAATTTGATATCATTTATGTACCAGAAGCATGTTGAAGTGGTATTCCAGGGAGAAAAACCCTTCTACCCTAACCCTACCATCTTATTCATGGTTAAGGGTATTTTACACATAGATTGCTAAAGTCGTGGTTTATCACATTGTGAGCTCTGCAGTCCTTGCTCGGGTTGCTAGATCAGAAGTGGCATCCCATCTTGGCCACATTCAGCACTGGACTAGCTCTACCCAGCCTCCATTCTTCTTGGCCCTGATTCCTACTATAGCCATCATGGTCAATTTCTTCAGATACCATCTAGTGTCCTTTGCTTTCAAAAGACCAGCATAAGGACCAACTTCAACCACAAGAGTGGTGATAATACAATTCTATCATAAAAAAGAATGATTTCTATATCCTTCATTCTGCAAGACTCCTTAGGCGTTATGCAAATTTTTCTATATCCTTTCCAGGAAACTTTGAACTCTTCTTAACAAGAATATTAAAGGGTAGTCTTTATAAGGAAACAATGACAACCGTAGCAACAACAAAGTCTTCATCACCCTAAATTCATATCAGTAAAATGAGGCACTTGAATAATTCTAAACCAATGTGATCTACTCCAAATGACCTGCTGTTTACCGCAAGACCAAGAAGCTTTTGATGACTTTTCAAAGGGCAGCATTGATTGCTCAGATTCTGATGAGTCAAGTTTCCACCAATATGTTTCATCCACATTTAAATGTCCTCTATAAGAAACCTTAGTGTGAATATGATGATATTCTGTCTCTATTTTCAAGTCATCTGCAATTTAAAAGAGGTAATTTTTACTGAGGTATAAAAGGCATTTTAACAGGAATCTAAAACTTTAAGTGGAATGAATTCTGCTTTCGTAGCGCAATTTCAGGCATCAGTGAGCCGGTGGGAAATTTGCCACCTTAACTCTCTTTTTCTTTAAGGCTTTTACTTTCCTTATGTCTAAATCTACAGGCATTCTTTGCTAATATATTTCATTTCATGTAATTAATTCAAATTCCTTCACCTTAATGTATATCAATTCTACCTAAATAATATCTATTTTCATATAGGAAATAAATATCTAATACTTATCTGTTATAATAACTTTTAAAAATGTATTCATATTTTATACAACACTGTTTAAAATGAAAAATAGTAACAGTTTAATATGCACTTATTCTTCCTGTTTTGAGATAGGACGTCAAAATGTAAAATAATATTGTTTACTATTACCATCATGTTATCACGAAGTATAGCTTAACCTAACATTGTAAAAGCAAATATAATTTCAGAAATGTATTCCTCTTAAATGATACAGGTTTACATCATAAGTCTATATAATTAAATCTATAGAAATTAATCCAACAAGAAGATAAAAGTATGCACATTTATATTTGAGAAAGCAAAAGGAAGGCTTATCTTTTGAGAAAGAATGTAAATGATGTGCCCTGTACAATTTAGTGTCTTTCCACAAATATTTCAAATTCCATTGTGACTGTGACATACTTTATTTTACTGATGAAAGAAGTGAGATAGACAAAAAACTCCCTCCTTCCCTTTCCTTTAGATATTAAGAATCATATATATAATGTTTTTGGCAGAAGTAAAAACTTTATTATTCTCCAGACAAACTCCTTGAGAGTTTTTTTAATGATTCTCATACAGGTTCTGGCACATGCCTGACACAATATGATGGGTTTGGCAGATGACATCAAGATATACTCTGAGTGCATAGTTATTTGTATTAGAAGTGCTTGTATATAAGAATCATATGGTTTTATTATAAGAACATTAGTGTTCAGCAAGCTCTAGATATGACTGTGATTTAACAGTGTTTATCTTTTATTGATTCACTAAGTAAACAGTTGTCAAATGCCTACTGTATATGAGGCACCAACTAGAAGTTGAGGAAACAAATAACTAATAAAATTAGTTTGGGGAATGAAGAAATCTCACTTTTGTGAAGGAGCAAACATAAATAAAAAAGTATAAAAAAGTAAAATATTTTGTGTTAAAGTAGGTAAAATTTTGTTTGTCATAATGCCTCCACAGTAGAGTATATTATTGTGCATAAATGCTGTCCTTTCCTGTTAGGGAAGGGAAATCATAACTCCCCTAACCGATCGATGTCACTTGCGGCCTTAGGACTTGACTGGCTAATGGGATATAAAGTTAAGTGATATACATTACACAGAAACAGAAAGCTTAAAAGCCAATATGTGGTTTTTCAAGTTCTCTTTCTTTCTGCCACTTTGACTATTAATGTTTCTGCTAGAGGCAGCAGTGTCATTCTGAATCCAGAAGTAAAAACTACTTAAAGAAGAGTCTTCACTTGCCAAGGATGAATATGTAATATATTGAGGAATAAACCTTTGTTAGTAAGCTACTGAGACTTGAAGGGTATTTGTTACTGCAGTGTAACCCTACCCTATCTGAACTGATACAATCCCTTAGAGTAGTATGGCATGTTTCAAGGACATGCTCTAATAAGCACAGATGAAGTAAAATTGAAAACTCTGAAGTCATAGATGGAACCATAGATGCTTCTACAGTTATCACTAAAATGACTACTCCACTTAAGATTTAAGGAATTCATTTGCTTGTATGAGCCAATACTCTTGGAATTGAAAGTGGAAAGGAAGAGTAAGAGATAAGAAAAAAAAAAAAAAGTAAAACCACAAAAGGCAAAGCACTACCTAAGTGTGAGACCAGTGCGTGAACAGGTGCTGGACTGTGAGACTATACTTCCCAGAAATTACCAAAACTCAGGGCAAGAAATTTGAGTTTTATCTTGAAATTAGCTTAGGTACCAACATATGTAACTGTGCCGCTGAGCACCAGGTTACTGACATAGAGTTACTCTATGACAGAAATATTTCTATCATAGAGACACAAAATCAATGTGGAAGACAAATATAAAAAAAAGTTAGAGTAAGATGACAAGGCTTCAAAGTCCCATTAGCTCTACTTGCCAGTAAATTATCACATCCCTGCCCATTGATTCCTGTGATTTGTGTTGGCAAGCTGCCTCATTTGAGGTATGTAAATTGGTTTGTATCCCTTTAGGGCTTGAGGAACGATTAAATATAGATACTATGTAAATATATAAATTTGAATAGAATTACTCTGGGGTGAGGCCTGGCACATTTTTAGGCTCTCTAAATGATTGTAAACTATAGCCAGAATTTAGAGCCATTGCAATACCAAGGTAGAAAACTATATATATGTATTTCACCACTTAGCATGTGGATCTCAGAGAAACTCAGTAATGTATTTCTCCTATTTATGCTCTCTGTAAGTAAAATAATAATGTGAATAATATGATACTGGAATTTATTTGATTAAACCAAGAAAAATTTGTTTCAAAATTATCTCTTAATTTCTTATATTGTCTCTCAAGAACACTATTTATTTAGTCTTTGATATATTTTAAAGGAGTTGACTTTAATCATATCTGGAACATTTCTAATTCCATTCCAAGCAAATTCTAAATTATGTGAGAACAATTTTTGAGATTTAAATTTAAGTTTAATTACAAATAGTAAAATATTTTAATGTCTATAACTTCTTTGATTATATTAAGTTTAAATTCTACAGATTTTTAAATGAAAAGATTTTTAAAGGAGAAAATAATCTGTAGAAAAGGAAAGAGAAGCAAGAAATCACAAAGATGAGCAGTACTACTGGATATTTTTAGGTACAGACAACTCTTGATTGCTCAGAGTTTTAACCAGTTTCAGACATTCTGAAAGAGCTGGGTCGAGAATGGGAAGGTGTTAGGGAATCAAGCAGGTGATATTTCTCAGTTTGAAACCAGTAATTTGGAGTTTAAGCTTTAACTTTCCCTCTCCCACCCCCTATGAGGATTGCTAATCAAGGATAATTAGCCAGATTATAGCTTCTTACTTGGGATAAATGAATAGAAGGAGGACACAGCTGCAAAACAAGGATGAGCTATATTGCTCAAACTTTGTGTGCAAAAATCACGCGGAGATTTTGTCAAAATGCAAATGCTGAATCAGCAGATCTGGAGCTGAGCCTGGAATTCTGCATTTCTAAGAAGCTCTTTCCTGATACCACTGTGTCGCAAGATCAAAATCGATGTAGTTCTATTTTAATGTTGTTTTATCTGTGACCTACTCATTACCTTAGTTAACTGACTATTCATTGTACTTTTTATTGAAATAGCAAAATAATTTCTTTATAGATGACGTAACAATAAAAAATAATACAAATCTCTTTAAGTTACTTAATCTACTATTTCAATTAAATGAAGTGAAAGTTGGAAAAATGAAATGGAGTGAGAAAAAGATATTTTTCAAATAACCACTTGAGAAAAATTAGGCAAGCAGAAAGAAAGAAAATGAACATTCCTTTATCCAAATGATAGTTTTTCTTTATTAGGCCACACAAATTTTTTTTAAAAAGGTTTAGAACAATTTATGTAATAATAAATGATTTGATCCTATTTAGCTAGTCAACATGAAGTAATATAACTAAATTTTCATATCTCCATATCTAAAATGAATAAATTGAATACAATTAGTTCTACTCCATCAAAATTGTGACATTATATAAGAATTTTTATACTCTTATTTAGCATTAACATAAAACAAATATTGGTCAGTGGATCTAATAAAAATTTAACCTCAAATCCTAAATAATCAAAAGCAAAGAAATACAGAAATCTGATATCTTAATGAGAGACGGATATAGGATAACAGGTTTGAATACCAGCTCTGCTACTTCCTGGCCAAGAAACTGTTTTGTTATAGTTTCTCATTTAATGAAAAGAAAAAAAGATAAAAATTTATCTCCTAAAGTTGTTTTTAAGACTAGACATTTTAGTACTATGTAAGATATTTAAAACACTGCCTACAACTTAGCAAGGTATTTACTAAATCATCAAAATTTAAAATAAAGGAAATATTAGAGGGGTCTAGATCAAAAGACTAACAAAACAAGCATAGAAGTTTCCAACTGTAATTATTAAAAATATCCTGCAAGTTTCAGTGTTTATAAATGTGACCTGAGACTGATTTAAATTGATGATCTTACAAGGCTGAAAGTGAGAAACAATATAGCATAGAAGTGTTTTGATTTTTTTTTCTTTTTCTTTTAAGTCTCTGACAGAGCCTCAAAGTAAAAGCAAAAACCCTAAAATAAAATGCCATTTGTAAATTAAGTCTGACAACTATAAAGAGTATATAAGAATTGTCCTGCTTTATACCACTATTCAAATTCTCTTAAAAGGAAAAAGAAGTTCTTAATATAAACATGAATTTTGGACTATTTAGGGGAATATCTGAGTTTTTTTCCTTGAATAATTTAGTAGTGTTGTTTGAAATTTACCTTTGGAATTGAAAAGAGTCAATAAAAAATACATGGAGTATTCTCAACTTCTGCTTTGGGCTGAAATGAAGTAACATGGACAGATGTACCCCTCCTGACTGAAAAGAAATGTTTAAAAATCATACAAAAACAATGAGTTTTTAAGATGTTGGAAGTCCAGCAGCTAAAAACGATTCCTGAGAGACAGGAAACAAATGAAATAAGACTTGTGATGGCCCTACCTTACTACTTATTGGGCCTTGATGCCAGGAAAGAAAACACTGGAAGGACTTAGTGATCTTTCATATTTGAACACACTGAGTTGGAAGCTCAGGAAGGTAAGGGTGGCTAGAGATCTTAGGGCTGGATATGGGAAGAACAAGCTTCATGGAGAGAGAGAGAGCCAAAGCCTTCCAGAATTACCCACTTGAATTTCAGCTAAGTACTGATCAGCACCTGCATGTGAGAAATCTGTCCAAGGCCAAAGAAACAACAGCTCAAAAGGACTAGAAAAAGTAATCCCTGGGAGTTCGCATGAAGCCAGGAATAGTTTCTTTTCTCAACAGCCATAAGGGAAAAATTTTATAATCCATGGTAAATTGGCTAGAGTACTCAGAAGGGTTTTAATCTCATTGATAGAGCAAAATTAACTTTAGACTAAATATTGCTTTATAAAGGCTAACAAAGCTTAAAAGCAAAACTCAAGTAATCAAATGGTTTCTAAATAATGTGATCATTTCCCAGAACAAGTTTCAAGAATACTCATAGAAACAAATAAATACTCACCATCCAATAAGGTGAAATGCATAATGTTTGCAACCAACTTGGTGTGCAAAAACACATGAAAATATAACTCAAGACAAAGAAAACAAATCAATCAATGGAAGTTGATCCAGAAATGACAGATAATGGAATTAGCAGTCAAGCACTTAAAAATAGTTATTATAACTGTATTCATGTATACAGAAAATTAGATGAAAAAGTGAACATGTTAAGTAGAGAGAACATATCAAAAAGACAAATATTCAAAAATGAGAAAACAAACCACCTAATGAAAATAATGAGCAAAATATGTAAACAAACACTTTGTGAAAGAAAATATATGAATGGAAATTAAGTCCACGAAAAAATGCTCACTTTCATTAGTCATCGAATAAGTGCAAATGAAAACTACAAGGGTATAAAACTACAAACCAACTAGAAGCTCAAATTAAAGACTGAGCATACCAAGTATTGACAAGGAAGTAAAACAACTAAAACTCTCAGACACTTACAGGAATGTAAAATGCTACAACTACTTTAGAAGACATTTGGCATGTTCTTAAAAAGTTAAATATTCACCTACCATATGACCAGCTAGTCCATTTCTAGGCATTTACCCATGAGAAGTGAAAGCATTTATCCATTTATACAAAGACTAGTGCATAGATGTTCATAGCAGTTTTCTTTGTAGTAGCCAAAGACTAAAATATAAAAATTCCACCAATATTGAATGAATAATCAAATTGTGGTATATCTGAAGAATGTGATACTACTTAGCAATTGAAAGGAATGGTCCATTGGTATACATAACAACCCAAATAGATCTCAGGACAAGTCACTGAGTGAAAGAAACCAGAAGAAAAAGACGACATATGATTTCATCTACATTAAATTCTAAAATATGCAAATGAATCTACAGTGATAGAAAACAACTCAGTGTTTCCTTGAAGATGGAAAACAGTGAGAAATTAGAAGGAAAGATTAAAAAGGAGTATAAACAGGCTTTGCAGATAATGGATATGTTTATTGTCTTGATATTGAAGTTTTTACATTTATGATATACACATGTCATAAGCTTATCAATTTGTATACATTAAATATATGCAGTTTATTTTATCAATTATGTCTTAATAAAGATGTTTTTAAAGTACCTAAACAAAATCACATGTTATTCCTGCAATATAAAAATATAACATAAATATATAATATATAATAAATAATATTATAATATATTGTATTAATAATAATAAATAATATTAAATGTAATTTATGTTTAATAGTCCTTATTCTGGAAGAACTGAAAACAATATTTTTTTCCTTTAATTAAGGACAATCTTTTCATAAGTAGTAAGTATTAACACATTCTTTAGTTGGCAAGTTTGCTTTATGTACAGGCTGCTAGTAAGGTCTTTCATGAGAGAAATTAGTACTATTAATAAAAGATTTTGCAACAGCACCAGGATTCTGATTCTATTGACTATGTAAAGAGAATAATGGAGAGCGACTCTCAAAGGTCAAAGGACTCAGAGTGTTTCCTCCAATAACTCTTTCACACACACAATTTTAAAGGGCAAGATAATGAATGTTTCCCAGGTGAGGACGATGGGCAGAAATTAAGAAGTGTAAAATATTATAGATGAAAGGAAAGGCCCTGTTTTCCTCACCCCAATCATGGGATTAATCTCCTTCGGTAGGACTAGATCTCAACCACTCACAGAAAAAATAATCATTCTTAGGACTGGCTTGCCCAGGTTTAATATTTTCCAGACAATTATATTGCATTTAGAAGGAATGTTGAGTGGGGAAACTAAAAATAAACAAACAAACAATATATGAGCTTGGAAGCCAGACAGACTGAGATTTGAATCTTGGATGTTTCACTCATTAGCTAAGCCTTAGTTTTTCAATCTGTGTGTTGGATAAATTAATGCCAGTATTGCAGGATCATTGTGAAGATTAGAAAAAAAATTGTACAAAGTATAAAAAATCAGAAGCTCTAGGAAGCTGACAGCATGAAATCGTCTAAGCTCCTCTACATTTATTTATTGATTCATTCATTTATTCATGTGGTCACTATTTATTTCTACCTATACTATATATCAGATGTCATACGTTCTTCTACATGCATGAGAGTTATCAGTGAAAAAGATATATATATTTCTAATCTTAAATTACAGTATGGGAGGCTCACATTAAAATAAATATGGTAAATTAATATGTTATGTCCTTTGTTAGAAGTTGGAAATTCAAAGGGGAGTATGCTTAGAGGACAGCTGAACATAGGATCCAAGTTAACACTGTTACCTAGAGACACGATTGTGTCATCATAACCTATGAGTTAGAGTGGGGCCATGTAGGCCTGGTAATAAATGATATCCTAAAGTGCAGGTGGGACCAGCTATATAATTTATGAAGCCCAGTGCAAAATAAAAATGCAGGGCTCCTAGCCAAAAACTTATTAAGAATTTTAAGGTGGCAACACTGGAGCATTAAGCAAGGCATGGAGTACATCTAAGCATGGGGCCCTTGTACAAATACACAGGTTGCACACCCAAGAGGCTGGCCCTGGGCCCAGATCTGATTCATAGTGGGTTCAGTTGGTCCACAGACCCTCCCGTTATTTCCCCATTCCCTAAAAATATAATTGGAATGAATATCCTTGGTAGTTGGCATACCTCCCACACTGGGTCTTAGATGTGTAAGGTTAACTTTATGATGCATTACACAGGTCCTCCTCAAGAATGACAGAAATATTTTTGCCAGAGTGTTGCCAGAGGCCAGCTCTCAGCTATTAGGCCTCTTTAGGCATTGTCTCAGCTGGAGAAGTTTGCCAAACACAAAGTTATGCCTTTGCTTGGGAGCAACTCCCATCCAATTACTAATCAGTGCAAGAGAACGAAAGTCCAGCTCCCTCACCCCCACTCACAATGGGTGATCTCAGCTCCAGAACTCATCATGGGATTGGCTGATACAGAAGCCTTCTTTGGGACTCTGACTATAGCTCAAGTTTTTCCTCTTCCCAATTCTGCTTCTTTTCCCTCCCTTCCATAAGTGTTTATCCAAAGGTCACTCCTTCATAAAGGTCCTGCACCCAATTCTCCATTCCAGTTCTGTTTCATAGGGAGCCTAACCTGTGACAGTCCTCTGGCAACTGTATCTGAAATACAGTGAAAAGACCAAAGACAACTCATGCAAGGGGTCCAGCAGTCTGTACAAAAAAAAGAGTAGTAAAACATTTGCTATAGTTGTTTATTAAAATCTGAGAAAGAATCTTTAGAAACTAATTTCTAGAAATAATGTATAACCTTGCACTAAAAATATCTGCAGATGAATTACAGTATGGGCATTGTCGAAACTTTAAACAGAGGATCTAGTGGAAGAGACAGCTGAAAAAACAACACACAAGCACTAACACATGGAAAATGCGGGTGACGATAAGAGACTTCAAGGGTAGTTAGAGGCAAGTTATATAACATTTGAAGAATAACAGTTACAGCAGATAGAAAAAAGAATATATGATTAAACAAATGGTAAAAAAAAAAATTTCCAAGCTAAATAAACGTTTAAGCTTGCTGATTAAAATTCTTCCTTTAATTCCAAGTAGCATTGACGACAATAGATTTATATCAAGGCATATTTTGGTAAAAATTTTTAAACTCCAAAAATTATGAAAAAATTCTACGACCTTTTGGACAAAAAGAACAAATCACATACAAAGAAAAATAATCACTTGTGCTCAACTTCTTATCTGCTAGAAAGCAATGGATTAATACTCAGACTACTGAGAAAGGATGATTTCCTAAGAATTCCTTAGTCAGACCAGGTGTCACTCTCCTGGCAGAGAGAAATATATTTTTGGATAGCCAAAGATTCAGGGAGTTTATCATGTGCATTCATCATTTGAGAATAGTAGTTAAGAAAAACATTATAATTAAGATGCAGGTTTACCAGAGCTGAGAATGTAAAATAAGAAAATAAAGAGGAAGCAAAAGTTAGAAATAATCCTGGAGAAGGAGAGAGAGAGAGAGAGAGAGAGAGAGAGAGAGAGAGAGAGAGAGAGAATTAGATAGGGGTGGTGGGGGTACAAAATATCTTTTTAAAAAAAAAAACATATTATGTAGACAGTTACATATCTATGAGAATCAGTTAAGAAATTTTAACAACTAAAAAAATGGAAATCCAAAATAATGAGGCAGCAGGGATAAATAAATAGTAAATGAAGTTACATTGGAAGGAAAGAAATTTTTTAAATCAAACAAGAAACCAAAACTCTATCTGTGTGTATAAATGCACGTATGAATGGGGAGAAAGACATGGAAGGACATACATTAGAAAAACTGAGTGTCTCACCTAGAAACCACCATTATTGGCATAATATATTAGGATGTTTTGTGACAGCATAATATATCAGAGAATCCTAATATATTAAATAAAATGCATAACATAATGTATAAGATGTATAAATAATATATATATTATTATATATAGCTTTATGATGTGTGAGCTTGGTTAGGCTACCGTTTACCATTATTTAATCAAATTCTAATCTGCATGTTGCTGTGAAGGAATTTGGCAAATGAAATTAAAGTCACTAATCAATTGCCTGTAGGTAAGGGAAATTATCTAGGTGAGCCTGATTTAATCAGTTGGAAGGCCTGAAAGGAAGGGCTGAGGCTTTCTTTAGGGAGAGCGATTCCCCTTATAAAGAAGAGCTTCAGCCTGTGCTTGTGGGGTCCCAGCCTGCTCATGATCTTCCTTCCTGAGGCCTGCCCTACAATGAAGGACTTGCTTCATCAGTTCTCACTATTGCATATGCAATGTCTTGTAATCATACATATCCTACTGATTCTGATTTTCTCATTGGAGCCTAATGGAGATATATAGATATAGATATAGATATAGATAGATAGGTAGATAGATAGATAGATAGATAGATGATAGATAGATACACATACACACACACATACATACATCTATATCATATGCAATATAATATATTAAATTTATTTAAACTTCACAGATATGTATAGTCTAATACTTTCTGAAAGAGACCTATCATGATTTAGTAGTGTGATGCTTTAAAGTGATAAATATTACCATTAAGAGAAATATTTCTTCTTTGTTAAACAGCAAAAAAAAAAAAAGAATCTTAATTACTGAATTTTTTATTGTTTTTTTCCTGTTAAAGTCAAGTACTCAAAAGTTTGAGCATAAATATACAACTCTATTTTTTTAAGATAGGTTTTATATTTGAGTCAGTCAAAATTGCTCTATGCTTTGGAAACACAACATTGAACAAAACACAAAATTTCCATCATATAGCTCAGATTTTAATTAAAGAAAGGGGTAATAAACAAGTAAGTACATATAAATGAATGCGCGAATGATTAATGAATGAGAAAACTATTTATGGAGTGATAAACTAAAGAAAACTAATACAGAGCGATGTAAAGGAAAGTTACATGGACACAAAATAATTCAGGCACGAAAGAGACTTGACTAGATGATTTCTTGAAATCCTTATTCTTTTTAAGAAGTACGATTATTGACATTTACATGCACTAATATTTAACATAATAACCACAAAATTCCATAAGAAAAAGTAGAACTGACTCTAGAATTTAAGAGAAAAAATCCAAAAGATTTTCAAAATAATGGGTACAAATAGCTACAAATCATTTTTCTCCTTTGTAAAATATATCCCTCTCCATTTAAATCAAAATAGGTTTTTGTCCCAAATTTCAACTCTCATTGATCAATTTTACTAATGAAGAAAATAAAAAGATTGAATGACTGAATGAGTAATAAAATGCATATACTCAACTATAATATATACCACAGAAAAGAAACAGCTTTTAATAAGAACCAATTTACTCTTAAAATCTCCATCTGAAGGTACTTCTTTTTCAGAATTTCTTTTATCTTTTACCCTTTACCAATGTTCTCCACATAAAATTAGTTCAAGTTTCCTTGCAGACATTAATCAACCAGTAAAAAAGAAAATGTGTAATATATGCAAATTAAATCATTTTCCCAAGGTTTTGTATTATGCCATGTCTATGAATGGGAAGATTTATGCATATTTACATGCAAAACCATTGCCTTAGCTTACAAAAAATGTTTTAGTAGTCTTACCTAATGTTTTGTTTTTTTCTCTTTTCTTAACTATAGATAAGATAATATGTAAGGAAAGTTTTTTCTTTTTTTCCAATTATAACTTTTTAGCCAAAAGAACATCAACTGGAAGAAAATATTTGCAATATGATCACCCAAAGATTAGAATCTAGAATATACGTATTCCTATAAAACAACAGGAAAGATAACACATAATAGAATATTATACAATAGCATACTATGCACAATTAAAATGAAAAAATGAACAAGTTCTAGACATAGCAACATGGATAAATATCTAAGCATATTGAGTAAAAAAGCAAGTTCTAAAGGTTTATTCACATTTAGTATAATTTATGTAAATTTAAAATGATAACAAACAATAGTTTAAATACATATAGTTAGAATATGTGTTTCCACAAAGGGAGGTATAAGGATTGGCTGGGGAAATGGCCAATTTAATTGTCAAATCTATAACTTTTTTTTTAACTACAAATCTGACACAAATGTGACAAAATATGAACATCTTTAAAATCCATAAGATAGGTACTTCTGGTTAATTAGAATATTTTCACCACATTTAAGTATTAAATCACATGACTTTTAAGCTTTCTGGTGTGGAATACTGTTTTATGTTGCTTTGAGTTATTGTATGTCTATGCTCCAAAGAATTAATTTTTACATTTTTATGAGAACATTTTTTAAATGAAATCATAAAATATATCTGATTCTGGCTTAAAATAGAATATGTAAATGTAAAGAACTAAATATGAACATTATTCTATTTAAAATCACAATGAATGCCAATTGCTTGCCTGCTCTCAGTTTTATTCTTCAACTTTTTCTCCTTTGTTCTGTCAGAGGAAACTTCATTTCCCCAAACTCTTTGCCCACTGACTTCATCCAGTGGAATGGCACCTTGATCTTGAACTTCCCAGCCTCCAGACCTGTGAGAAATAAATTTCTGCTGCTTAAGCTACCCTGTCTATAGTATTTTGTCATGGCAGCCTGAAAACGTAAATACACTATCTCACTAGTGAAGTTTGGCAAAAAATTATTTATATTTTATGAAGATTTAAAGTTCAGCATAGCTTTTCTACTTGGAGTAGATAGCTAGAATTTTTCATTTTTCATTAAGAAATTCTCCTTTAATACAGTAGATGATCAAAAAGTTGTTTCAGTAAAAGTTTAAAGTTAAATCTCCCACAGTTCTAGGAGAGAGTTCCAGTTTACTCAGAAGGACTTCATTTGATACCAGACCCATGTACAACAGCGCTGTTGCTCCTTTAACAGAGTGACCCCTCGTCCATTCATCTGAGGGTAGCATGAAACCTCGAAGGCTGATAGTCATGTCTATTAAAACCTGCAAGAGTAACAGAAAATAATTACATATCTATATCTATCTATCTATCTATCTATCTATCTATCTATCTATCTGTCTGTCTGTCTGTCTGTCTGTCTGTCTGTCTATCTATCTATCTATCTATATTTGATTGTTATTCATTGTTTTTGTTTGCTTGCTTGTGTGTCATTGTTTTATATAACGTGGCATATTTTTTAGTACTGCTAGTCATGTAAACTACTTCACTCGGCTGGATTTTAAACAAAGTCACAGTTTTCAGCTTTGAATATGATCTATTTGATTATTCATTTATGACATTGTTATTGTATATTTTTCCCTGCTGTACGCTCACTTTATTTTTTGGTCCCTATGTGTAAATTTCAAAAAAGAAATAATGTGTTGGCTCAGAAGAGACAAGATTTTTGAGAAGGTATGCATTCTGTTTTAATACCCAAGTGAAATAAAGAAACTTTTTGATGTAGGAATGCTTTAAACTGCCCCCAAAGTTTTCAGATTTCATTATATAAAATCTGATGAGGGAATTCCACACAGCAATAAAAAAAGAAAATAGTTCCTCAAACCATAGCTATCTAGTTGAGAAAATACTTTGGGAGTAGTTATACCCAATACATTGCTGTGTTCAGTTTGTTTTTCTTCCTTTCTGGTATTTTTATGCATTCAATATACATTTTACTTTCACCATATTAGATTCTGGTGGATACAAAAGTGAATCAGAATTACACCTTTCAAGAAGCATACAATCATGGGGATAACCAGACATTAAGAAATAATTACAATATAGTGTTATATGTTCAGAGATGGTCTGTAAAAGGCAAAGTGTTGGTACAGAAAGAAATGAAGTTTTTAAGCAGGTGAGGAGGTGGAGATGTATATCATCATTGAAGCCTCCAAAGAAAACATAACTATAATCGTTGTGATGGACTTTGACATAAAATTTAGTAGAAAAAGTGTAGATATGTGAAGCATCTGAACGACATAATATGTCTGGGCAATGCAAGTGATTTTCTATTGCTGCATCAAAATGGAGAGAAGGATGATAAGGCAGGAGAAGTTCAAGGAGGAGGGTCCTTGAACTCCTATAGCATCAATATTGTCTTTTTGAGTCAGAATTCTTTTGGTTTCAAGCAACAGAAACTCTGAACAATTAAGCTTAATATTAAAAGCGAATTTATTTTTTCATGTAATAGAAATATCCAGGGCTACCATCGGAAAAGGAATTTGGATACTAGATCCAGGTGACACTTATTAAAGATGATATTTAAAATTGTAAAATTGTGGAGACTCAGGGTAATAAGGAAAGTGATCGAAGATGATTGGTCACATTCCACCTATGGCTTCTTATGAGTAGGTAAGACTTAGAGACATTGAGGATACTTTTGCCTCAGCAAAGAGCACAGTCACTGGTGAAGAAGGGAGACGTGAGAAGCTGTGCTAACTGAACCTCCACTAACCTGATTTCTTCCGTATCCTTGGCCGTCTTTATATTATTTGAGCCATAAGTACAAAATCTAACTTCTAATGAGTTGTAGTATTCATTGAAGTGCTTATTTTCACAATGTGTCAAATCCGGTGCTCTATGGGATTAATTTTTTCTGAAGAAAATTTGGGATGCCATTACCAGGATAGTATGTTAGGAAGGCAAAAGATACAAGTCCACTCAAAGGCTAATGGCTTGATGTGCATAGGGGGCTATGAATACCTTAGGTCAAGGAAAATGTCCAAAAACTTCTTAGCCTTCCACATCACTCAGAAGAAAGCTGAATCAGGATGCATAAAATTGGTAAGATTTTATTAAGGCCAATTAACTGGCTTCTTCCTTTCTACAGTATTTTTTCTTGAATCCCAAATAACTTTTTGTCTACATATTTTATTTATAGCCTATAAATTTGCTAAACAATTTAATGTGCAAAAGTCTTGACATCTTAATTATGTTATAAACACTTAGAAGGTAGGCTATGTTTTTTACCTTTTCCCATCCCAGCCTCTACTACAAAGTCATTAATTTATTCAGTCATTCGTTTATTTATCAAATACATAGAGAATACATACTATGCTTCAGACAATATGCTAACTGCTAGAGATACAAAGATGAACATAAGTTCATACAAAAGGAAGAGTCAGATTATGACAATTATTATACTACGAGCAAAGAAATACTACATTTATTGTATGAAAAAATAGACCACAGAGAATGAAATAAATGTTATTCTATGGCAGGTGAGGAAATTCTCAGGGCAGCCTCACAGTTGAGATAATTGCTTAGATTAAATCATGTAATGTAAACAAGTTTACTTAAGAGAGGAGGAAAAACAACTCACTTCAGTATGTATGTATGTACATATTTAGATGAATCTGCTGCTGAAAATTTCTTTCAGATTCTCTCTATATAGAAAAATATTTTTTATTTTTTCTTAAATTTTAGAAGATAGTTTTACTGGTATAGGATTCCAGGTTGGTCTTATTTTTTTCAGCACTGTTAAAATGTCATTCCATTATATGCTGGTTTCCATAATTTTTGATAAAAAGTCATTTTTAAGTCTTTCTGTTACTCTTTTTAAGGTAACGTGCCTTTTTTTCCCTCTAACTACTTTTAAGATTTGTCTTTGTACTTGTTTTTCATCTTTGTTGATATAATTGTCTAAATGTACTTTATCTGAATTTATCCTGAATGAATTCATCAAGCCTCTCAAGTCCATTTTAGAAAAATATCAGTTGTTATTGCATCAAATATTGCATTTTTTCTCCTTTCTTAAAGTTACAGTGCTAGTAAGTAGTAGAGAGAGGATTTGATTACTACCAAGAAAAGGTGACTTTATTAGCTGTTTTTAACTTTGTTAGCTGTGTGTGTGTGTGTGTGTGTGTGTGTGTGTGTGTGTGTGTGTGTGTGTGTGTGTTTGTTTTTAATTTCTCCATTGCTGGAGATTTCTTAGAACTGGAGTTTCCAATTCAAGCAGTATTTCCTGACTTTGATTGATGTTAGCATCTTTTCATTTACATATGGGGATTTTATATATTGTTTTGAAAGTTGTTTTTACATTATTACTGATGACTTTTATTTTAAACAATTTCCCATTTCCTTCGAGGGCATTTTTAACAACATAACTTCTCATTGTTTGATTCAGAGGCTTATAATAGGCTGAGTTTCTATAATGTACTGTTTAAGAAAATGTCTTTAAATATATAACATAGGGGAAAGATTTTTTTTTATACCACAACTTAGGAAACATTATAAAATAATATTAACAAAGAACAATTGTTTTTCCCAAGAAATATTGACCAAGAAGAAAGTAAACAATTGTTGTTAGAGGAGTGCTTATTAACAAGGAATTATACTAATAGTCTATATTAGTATATATTTTACATTAATATATCCACAAAAATAAAATAATTTCCAAAATATTTCCATATTTCTTATAAGTAATACCATTTTTCTCAAATGTATTACACTTTTTTATATATTGAAATTAAAATGATTTTAACTTCTCAACCCATCATTTCAATCTTTAAAAAGTTATTTGTGAGTAACTGAAAAATATATGACAATTATTTCCAGATGATCTTTAAGAAATTTGCATAACAGAATACTGAATGGGATTTTTCTGCCTTTCTGTTGTGCTGCAAGCTGAAATCTAGAGGTAGTAAAGAGCTAAGCTACATTCCAAAGAGAATCACCCACAACTAGTGCAGTCACTCCTAACTCTGAAGCAGAAGACAGAGCCCCTACTGGTAGTCCAGATAGGGAGAGAATTGGGACCTACAAAGCAGAGAATTGAGACCTACAAAGGAGGTTCCTGGGGAGTGCAGATTTAATGGATAGATTTTCTTTCCATTCCACTCAGAGGATAGGGCATTCTTTCTCTGTGAGGGACACTCTCTCCCTCAGTCACTGTTACTCTTAATTCTTTGGTAAGCTGGCAGCTACCACAAAACCCAGGAAGCTATATCTGCTGTTCTCAGAATCCTCCAACTTAAGCGTTTGTGTGTGTGTTTGTTTTGAGCAGGAAAGTTGACAGATGATCACACTTTTCTCCTTAGTTTCCTACCCAACTTTAGAAATTCCAAATTAAACCTTTTCTCTCTCAACAAAGGCTGTCACTTGGAATCAAAAACACTTGCTTTCAGCGTGTTGTTTGCAGGATGAGTTTCTAAAGGCCTAATTAGGGGCTCAAAAGGTAGAATGTATGCATATAGGCAGAGAATAAAAGGACATAGAGCTACCAGAGCAATGGGTACAATGACACCTGTAAAATTTAATACCACAAATTGCCATCCTGAATGGTATAATTGATTCACAGAGCAACAGAGGAGCATAACCAAGACCCAAATTCGATTGTTCTGACTTCATACAATTTTTTCCCTCTTTCTCTGTTACTACATTACTTCTTATACACATGATCTCAAATTATTTGTTTTAGACTTGTCAAGACCAATTATGTATTAATGAGGTTTATTATTCATAGTTATGACTGTAACTATTACATTTGTTTAACATTTAAATATTCTTGTCAAGAAAATAAAGTAATATTATCATATTAACAAAAACCAACAATAAAGTTGAAAGCTATAGAAATAATCTACTCAGTACAATTGAAAAGCCTGAAGACTTTCAGTAAACAAATAAAATAAATAGATTAAAACTCCCTTCTGCCTTTTTTAGTGGTGTGGTCTGAGAAAATTACCTTCTCTCTGTATAAATACTTACCAGACCCAACATTACAAAGTACTTTTTACCAGGGCCTAGCTAATAAAAACTAATTTTTAACTGATACAAAATAAAATATTCTGAAAAAGAACACAAAATTTGTAAAAATAAGTTAAATTAAGACAGTTACTCTTCAGTATGTATTTAAATATTGTTTTATTTTAAATATTTACAATAAAAAGAAAATTATTTTTGTATGTCAGTTGAAATAATAAATTATAATACTTTTGACTTACTAAAATTATAATCAACTTCTACTTTTAGACATTATTTGAAGCAGATAATGAGACAATATCATTTCAGTTATACTTGTGACAATTCAATCATTGTGCTAACAGACACACACACACACACACACACACACACACACACACAGATTCCCACATGGTATACTTCACTTGAAGAAGAAATTTTAAATGTTAGTGTCATAAAAACACATTATGCTTTGCCTGTAGGCATCTAAGTAGTTTCTGATGTTTGGGCATTATGTAAATGATTTTTCTAAATATCTTTTGTGGATTTTCATATTTATTTTAATGTCAATTGGATTTCATGTTGCCTAGTAGGCAGCTGAAGTTTATAGGCTTATAAACTATACACATTTTGTATTTAATTTTATTTTTCCATTACATAAATTTGACATATACAAATACTTTCTCAAGTATATGTGTGATTTCTATATTTTTGCATGTTCCTTCTGTTTCTAGTAACTATAAAGCTTATTTGAAAATGATTAAAAAATATTCAGCATGCTATGTTCTATGCTCCAAATTTTAATAAACTCCAAACCAAAAAAACTCAAATTGATTAAAATTCCTGTCATTAGAGTCTTATTAAAATAATGTCCAATCTAAATAAAGATAACTTTCTTGCACCTTCCAAAATATTAGTTAAAATGTGTTGAATATCTTCAGTTTAACTCTCCAAATTTACTCTCCGTTCTTTATCCTCTTGTGCTCCCTAGAAGACTGACCCATCAAGACTGCATCCAGTTGTTCCATTGCCTTCAGTTGGGCAATGGGGAGCACCAGAAGGAGAAGGAACTGTGGGAGGAGACTGAGGTCAGCACATTTATTCCCACTGTTCTCTTCCTGTCTAGTCAGCAGTTGGCTGTGCCCTTTTACTGAAAGTCACAGCTTCTATTAGGCATTCTTCTTCATATAGTTATCTTCTCCAGGTTCTAGGAACCATTTCCTCAACCTCCTCTTGCTCCTTTAGGTTCATGGGTGGTAACAGCTTCCCAAAGTATTACCCTGCCTACATCTTTATAAATATTCTCTTTATTAAACTCTTCTCAAATTATCTGGTTTAAATAAGAGATTAGTTTCTTTCCAGGACTCTGACTAATATAGTTTCTCAAAATACTTTAAAAAATATTTATGTAAGTTAATATTTTGGTACTTATGAAATCTTTGTGTTTTATACATAAACTCAAAGGTCAACTCATTGCTAGTTTGTCATAGTAGCATGTAATCTCAATTGTCATGAACTATTCGTTTTTCTTTATATCTTATCAGCCCCTTATTGTATATCTAGCATCCATACTAGTCAATAATAACTAGAAAGTTTCTTTACTGTTTACCTTCCCTCATGAACTTATTAATCTTATCATTTCAAAAATGTCTTCAACCATTGGCTTTATGCCCATGACTTTAAATTTTCTCAACAGTTGAGATTAAATATTAACTTAAAATAATTAAAAGGATGGTAATTACTGCATTAATGTAATGTTAGGAATGCAGATAATAGGTTCCAAGAAGTACCTACATCACTTTGATTTCCTAAATACTATTAAAGATTACAAAAATATACATTTTAGAGTTGATAAGGTAGCTAGACAAAAGCAGTGGCTGCAAGGTCTAGCTTTTCTATAACCATATTATGTCATTGACTATTCTCAGAAGTCAGGAGTATTTGAAACCCCAATAATGTAGAATTTAAGATACTCAAAATGCTAAAGGGTCATGAGCAAGGCTCAAAATTTATTGAGATAAATCAAAACTGTAAGATTCTACGACAGGTTCCAATACAATAAAGAATCACTTTACTCTAAAGTCTGTCATTTCTACACCCTTTTGTATTTAGTGCTCAGATAGATATCTAATGATATTAAACTTGATTAAAAAACAAAAAACAAAAAACAAAGTCCTTCTTAATTGGTCCCCATACCTCTAATTTCACCAGCTTCAATATCTTCTTTAAATGGTTCAATATCTTCTTTAAGTATATTTTTTGAAACAAAATTATCCTATTATAAGACTTCGAGTAACTCTCACTGCAAAGATCTACAAGATAAGTTCAAGGCCCTCATGGAATATTTATCAACACACTAAGCTATTTGAACTTCCTTGTTCTTATCTTTCTATTTCAAGCTTCTCAACCTTTGATCATGCCATTCTCTCTGCCATGAATGCCTTTCTCCATCTTTCCTGCCTGCTACACATATAATAACCTTTCAAAACCAAGCTCACATTGTGAAAACATGCCTGGTTTCTAAATTATTAGCACATTCTGCCACCAGCACTAAGGAATACATTTCTGTTTTAGTGCCTAACCTGCATGTATTTATTACATCGGTTTCCTTCTATTGAACTACGAGTTCTTTAAGGACAAAGACAGTGCTTATTCATTGTCATTTCTTCTGCACCAGCTCCGCGACTGGCATTAGAGGTAATCAATACTGAACGTTACATGAATGATAATGGAATTCCTGAGCAGGTCTGATC
>NW_006442484.1:54498831-54502773 GCF_000325575.1 Pteropus alecto
AAAGAGAAAAATCACCATTAGAACACTAAAGGAATAATTGCTATAGGCAGGATCCATCAATGCATGTCAAAATTATTCGGCAGAACTTTAGGGAGAAAAAGGATATTGTATAGTCTTAAATATCTCCTCCCAAATATTTATTAGTTACAAAGAGAAAAAGAGTAACTTTCTGGTGGAGAAACCTGGCAGACACCTCCTTAACCAGGTTAACATCACCAGTGGGAACTCAAGTCAATATCACGTACCTCCAATATGGTACAATGAGGACACTTTGCCTCTGTGGCATCTTTCCCAATAACACATACCCCCAGTATAACCATGAGAAAACATCAGATAATTTTGATTTGAGAGACATTCTACAAAATACTCAGCCTTAAAAATAGTCATGATTGTGAAAGACAAGGAGAGACTAAGAAATTGTCACAGATTAGAAGAGACTAAGGAGACATAAAGGCTATGTGGAATTCGGAACGGAAAATGTACATTGCTAGAAAAACTGGCAATATCTGAATAAATGCCATAGATTAGTTAAAAGATAAAAATCAACACATAAAGGAAGTTGGTACCTTTGGCCCATGGTTTACTTACAGTTATAAAATAAATAAGTATTGGAGATGTAATACACAGTATTATTGACTATTATTGTTCATAATACTGTATTGTACATATGAATGTTGCTAAGAGAGTGGATCTTAAAAGTTCTTATCTCAAGAAAACAAATTGTTAATATGTATGGTAATGAATATTAAAGAGAACGGTTGCAGTGATCATTTCACAATATATATGTATACATGCAATTATTATGTTGAAACTATGTTATATGCTAACTATATTTCAATAAAAGATTTAAATACATAAATGCTTTCTTTGACGAAAAAATGTCAGAAATATCTTTTACTGCGGCAAAGAAAAATCTATAATTATAATTTGATTTTTTTAGCCAAAGCTATTGTTTTCCTTTTATTTTGGCCCATGTTGATTCAGTTTCAATACAAATCTCTATTAGCATATCAAAAGTTTAAATGTTTTTCATTTCCTTGTACTACCATTTATTTTATATTTATTTGACAGCTGCTGCTAAATGTTTTACATATACTAACTCTAGTAATTTTGACAACTTTATTTCAGAAATGAGTAAACTTATATTAAAAGAGGAGACATTACTTGTCCAGGTGCCACAACTATTAAGTGGCAGAGTGAAGATTTGAACCCATGATTTTATGACTCCAGAGCCCATGCTTAAAAACTGCTATGCTTCTTGCTTCAAAAGTCAACAGCTCAAAGTTCACGTTTATAAGAAATACCTGAAATTTAACTCAATAAATACAATTTAATTTGTGAGAGTTTCTCAAAATTGCCTTTTATGAGATAAATTTATATTATCAGTCACTTACGCTTCATTAATGCTCCCCCAAACTCATGGCACAGTACAAAAAATTTTTCAATAAAAACAATTTAATTTAATAATTAGATACTTTAGTTTATTACAGTATACACTTGTACAATGTATAGATTTTCTAACAGAACTTTATATTTATAGATACTGGAGCTCATTTAAAATCTTTAGCGGTTTATTTTTATGTGGAAAATGGGTGATCCTTACCTGCATTATCAGTATATGTAAAAGATTTGTGTAATTTTGAAATTGCTTCAGCACTGAGCATCAGGCCCTTAATTAGAAATGTATCCCCTTCTTTTTTTATTTTTATTTTTATTTTTTTATTTTTTATTTTTTATTTTTTTTTTGAAATTGACAGTGGGCTTGCACAGGCACACCCTTTAAAAACCAGCCAATTTCCATTACTGATAGCACTTCATCTGTGTGTATTCTCAGGCTGCAGGGCTGGATTGACTGTTGTCACAGAACCAACATGACAAGTCGGTGTTCTAACAAGTCTCACTACATATTGTCTTTTGCAGAAGAGCAATTGTTAAAATTATTTTATCTCTGTAATAAAGAGAGAACGTCTTTTGTTGTTAGATTGTAATGGAAGCCAATGTCCCCTTTGCATTTTAAAGTATGATGCCGTTTTCTCAAACCACATTATGTCAGGCCCAAGCATACAGGTGCCTTGCTTTGCTCTGCTTTTCTGTCAGACCCTATCATCAGGCCTGGGAAATTCTGATATAGAATTTTGAAGGGAATTTAAGAAATTAGCATTCCATTGAAAAACCACAAATTATAATTTTGAAATACAAAGTTTTCTTTTGCCAAAAATAATTTTTAGGCAATCTATAATATATTGTTTTCTACTTTATTGAGGAAAAACTAATGTAATTCAATTTGCAATAAAATGTCTGTTTGTTCTTTTTTTTTTTAATTTTTTTTTTTTTATTTTAAGTATGTGACTCTCCTGAAGTTAGCAGTTTTTTGTGCAAATAAAACTGCTCTGAGCAAATTTTCCAGGCCTGCAAATGCTGGGGCAGGAGAACACATCTCAGGAGACCACTCCTGGTCATTAAGCCAGGACTTTCCATGAAGCAGATCCAAGGTTTTTTCTTTTGGTCATGACTGGCTTCCACAGAACACATTCACTTCCAAATACCATCCTTTATTAGAAAGGGATTGACTTCTTTGGAGAAATGACTGATTCCAGGGCTGGAGCTGGGATATTTCAAGATGAGACTTCAATACCTTTTTGTGCCACAAAGTGAGGAAGTGCTCCTGAATGATGAAGACATGGCAAAAGGACAGAGAGATTAACTTGAAAGAGTTCCCTCTGGCCAAATTCGAGACAATTTGAGTGTCAAAATAAATCATGGTAATAACAGATAAGTACTATACTATTTGAATAAAATAGCAAACCATGTGTCTATACTAGTCAGTTGAATAAAATAGCAAACAATATGTCTATATTAATATAAGGAAATAAATGAATAAATTGAAAGTTTGATAAGGAATGAAATATTGACATAGTTTCAAAGTACCTTTCTAAAAAATTCCAATGACAAAGGAAAAGAGATTAATGTTACAGAAATGAAGCCTGACATATACCATTACCTTAATCAAGTGAAGATCATCAGTAATAGAACAAATTAAAATTGGGTGTAACTTGGTAGAATTTTTAAAATATAGAATGTAGTATCACACTTTTGTGTTTACCAGCCAAAGATTTATGACCTGAATCTAACATAATAAAGAACAATATAACTACAGAACAATTCTCAAAAGTATCAACATCATAAAAGTCAAAGAGACGTGATAACTACATGTAATATATGATCTCAAACTGGATCCTGTTTTTATAAAGAACATAATAGGAATAATTGAAGAATGGTAAAAACATATTGTTAATTTCCTGATTTTTGATGGTTTACTTTTTTTTATGGAAAGGTCTGTTTGTAGGCAGTATGCAAAAGTATTTGAGGAAGATGGTGTATCATGTTGCCAAGTTACACTCAGATGGTTCAGGAAAAAAAATAATTATTTGTACTGTATGTACAACTTCTTTGTAACTTGAGATTCCCTGCCCCCCCCACCCCAAACTTGAGAATCTACTTCTAGATACTTATTCTAAGGAAATAATAGGCAAAAGATTGGCAAAACTGGGTACAGTTGATGTACAAAAATATGTGTACAGATGGCCATAGTTCCTTTGTTTCTAATAGTGAAAAAAATTGTTATTAAATACTGCTAGGGGAGAAGTCCATGATATACTGGTACATTGTCATAATGTAGTAAGTATGTATAGCACACTTTCATATGAAAAAAAGGAAAGAAAAATGTAAATGGCTGTATAGGGTAACGCCTTTTCTCTACTCCTGACTTCTATGCTAAAATATTTTTTCTGGGTCTTTACTCATTTGTTCCTGGGGAGGTGTGGTATATTTGATAAACACATTTAGGAATAAACCTCAGAAAAATTTAACTGAGCATGCAGAGTTCAGGTACATATCTCTCTCTCCCTTCGTTCCCCCCTCCCCCTCCTCCCTCTCCTCCCT
>NW_006442484.1:54502796-54573601 GCF_000325575.1 Pteropus alecto
TCAGAAAACACAATTTAACTCCTTTTCCAAAGACACTGTCTCCTCCTAGGTAGGGAGGCATGTGACCGAGGCTGCTATTTTGGTTGTTCATCTTTAGATCTACCAATTCAAACCAGGTCTCTGTCAATAATACAAATAATATTTTAGCTTCTATTTTTAATTTTGTGTTATTTCTCAATTTATTTCCAACCTAGGCATAAACAAGGGATGTTATTTATTAGAGAGTCTCTCAGAGACCTCAACAATACTTGGAGGGTATAGAGCAAATGTTAGCAATGGTATTTTTGGTAGTGGAAACACAAGCGATATTTATTTATTTTTGTTTTCCTCCTCTTCATTTTTTTTTGGGGGGGGGCGCTGAGTATGTTTCGCGTTCTTAATCAGAAGGACCAAAATAGAATGAGAGATAAAATGATGGAAGATCGAAATGAATGTAGCACTTATTAACATTAGAACCCATATCCACTTAGGAACTCAAGGGTTATTTGGCCATTGTTGCACATGAGAAAAGGAAATATGCCACTTTTTAATTCACACAACTGTGATTTTGAATTCTGTCTTGGTTGTTATTTCCTTTTTAAAAAATATTGTCAAATACTTTAAGTGATGGGTTTGCAGTAATAGAGAGCTAAACAACAAGCATGTTAGTATATTTTTGTGTATTTTTGTAACAATCAGCAATAAAATTGTTATTCTCAACATAAATAACAAGTGGTTGTCTGTTTTAGTCAACATTCCTTTAGTTCAAGTAAGAGAAACTTCTAACTGGCTTGAGCCGGAAAATTAATTTAAAAAATATTGGAAGGCTGCTGAGTCTCTATCTCAGTCCATATGCACCTATGATGAATGTGAAGAATTTTCAAATCGAAATCTGAGCATTTGCTATCGGTAGATTAAGGCATATTTTAATGGGAGTGCCCTGCCAGGGCCTCTGCAACCCTTCTCCCTGGCATCGCCCTTCTTCAGTTCCTGGGGCATGCCATAAATCTGATTTTAAATCTTATTCTATTTGGTTTTAGTGTTTTTAAAAACTTAGTTCTGACATCCTTGAGATTTTTATACTTTTAAGTCATTTTATAGAGCAATTCATATCAAAAGTCAATTGATAAAAATTAGAGAATAGCAAGTTGAAAGATTGTAAATACTGGAAGAAAATATAAAAACGATTAATCTTTAGCAATGTATGCAATGATTGGGAAAAGATGGTTATGGGGATTCATGCATCCCCATTTATCCATCCATGGTGGACATACTTTATAGCTATAATTTTTTCTATTTTTGGAAACTTCCAAGTCTTATGGAAAGGAAGCATAGAACTTAAAGAAAAGGTTATGAAATACCTTCAAGAAATTATTTTAGTGGCTAATTCAGGGGGAAGCTGGAGTGATAGAGAACACTTACTTAGAAGGAGGATGTAGGGTCTTATCTCTGAGAACCTGGGAGTTATATAAAAGTCCAAATGATTTTCAGTATTGAGTAAGGTGAGAAAGAGTTTAGAAAAACTTCTGTTTAAAGATATCAGAGGCAAATGAATAAGAAATAAGTACATTATGTTACAAAATTTTCCATTTGTTCATACTCTTTGCAGTCTAATTTATTCTCATGCTCTGAAGTTGTCCAAGTGGAGCTGTAGTAGCATATTGAAAACTAATCTAGTGTTTCTCAAAGTAGAATCTATAGATATACTAGTGGTTTATTGATGTATTCTTGGGAGTCTAGAGATTTCTATCAGAATTTTTAAGAATTGTGTTAAAAAACACATATATGTAATTATGTAATGTAATTATTCCTTATTCCTGAATATTGGGCTACCATTTGATTTATTTTTATAATTATGTTGATACCAAGGGATCACCTAAAGTGGCATCATTTATTTCTTAGCAGTTGTTTATAAATTAATTGTTTAAAGGTGTTCACCAAATACAAGGTTCAGGCTATAATGAAGAACAAAAGGCATGCAGATTAAGGTAGCAGCCCAAACTGTGTTCTGGGGAGGACAAAGAAAAGCAGGGTTTCTAAAAGCAAAAACCACAAAATGTAATTCTTTCAAATGCAAATGAAGGATTGCTGGCTAAGTTAACGAGGATTGGTTGGTTCCAATATGCAAAGGACAGAAACTACAGGGAAGGAAGTTAAGTCCATATACGCCCATTTAGACGTTGTTGTTCCTGAATGTTTATGCCTCATCCTTGAGCTGAGTTTATTAACAGGTTTAACAACTTAGTAGCTCTGACAACTGAGGCACAACATGTATGTAAACCTTACTTCCTTAATACCCTCTCCACTCTAAGTGACTCTTTTGGCAATGCTTATTCCATTTCATTTTCTCCATTATCAAAGGTCATGCACAAAAAAAGCAACTAGTATGGTCGTCAGATTAATGTTTTCAATGTAATTATTTTACTGTGTACTTGACTTGTGATAAAGAGGAAAATATAGTTAAAAGAGGATTCTGCCAAGTGTGAAGAGGCCTGATTTCTGGCCCTAACTTTAGCAATTCCTAACCAGTGAGGTTTGGGGAAAGTCAGTTAAGATTCTTGGACTTCAGTTGCCTTGTATTCAAAATAAGGGAGTTTGGCTAGAGTTAGATGATCCCTAAACTTAGTTCCTATTTCAAAAATTGTGATGCTGTATCTTTTTAAATGGAAAAAGCATCAGGGAGAAGAAAATTGATTCAGTTAAAAAGGTCTTTGGGGAAAATTTCCAGAGCCATCTTCTTCTAATTACAGTCAAGCAGAGTGAGATGTAAGAACCAAATATTTATTGAGTACCTTTTCTGCCTGACACTATTCCAGCTCCTGTAAATGTGACCGTGACTCTGCGAGTTCCATTATATAATTCCTTCTGGCAGTTGTAATTGCATTGAGTGTCCTAGGGCACAGAATGAGTAAGTATGGAGTCTGGAAAGGAATCTGGCTTGTCTGATTCTAAACCCTGGGTTCCACTGTAACACATTGTATTTGCTAGCCTTGCAAAATGCTTTTTAAAAATTCCCTTTATCCATACATTTGCACATTCAACTTGAAATTTAGTAAATTAAATTCTGAGCAGCGTCTCATAAAACTTTAGTTAAAGTTCCTCTTATCCACTAAGGATCTCTTATATGAAGATACTCTTCCTTCTCCTGGCCGGTCTTCTCATACAGAGATTTTAAGAATTGTTTGTTGCTTTTTCCCTAGAGCCTTTACAGAAGTCTTCAATTCAGGGGCAAATATCTGAATGGAGCAAATGAACATGATCTGGTGGTTGAGGCAGGTTTCTTTTTTCTTTTTTAAAGGCATAACGAAGTGCAGAGATTCAGGCCGAGTTTAAAGAAATGAGAAAAAATAAAGGAAAAATGTTTACAGAGGTGTCCTCTGAGCAGCGGCAACAACTGTTATTAATGCTTTCTTGATAAAGGCTGTAAAGAGGGCATTCTAATCGTAGTCATGTGTGTGCTTCTTTTGACACTTTTTATTACTGTTAAGCAGCAGAGGTGTTTCAAAATTGTTAGGAAACACATAGAGATAAGGGAAGGAAAATAGTCCTGAACCAGGGCTTCAGGGACGAGGTTCAAAAGTAAACTCGGCTGGGGACCAGAGGTGGGGGTGTGGGGAACTGTGTTTTTGCTTCTGTCCGGGTTAAAAGCAGGGTAAGGTAAGGCCTCTCTTACTGCAGTCGGGTTTCTGTCACATTCCACTCCTCCCCACCCCCACCCTAACCCGCCCCCTTGGGTCTTGCGTGCTAGCGCCAGATACCAGGCCATAGTAAACGACTATCAGAGATTGAAGAAAGTCAGCGAGCTTGAACACTGGCGTCCGGTGTGGAAGTGTCCTAGGAGACCGCCAGAAGTGCGCCAGCCGGAGTCTGGGAGAGTTGCCTTCTGGCCGAGAGGGGGAGCCCCGCTTTCCCAGCGGGGAGCGATCCGGAGTCCCGAGCCTCCAGCCCTAGCCGCCACCAGCGCCAGTTTTGGCTCCAGCCGATTAGGAAGAGGAAGAAGAGAGAAACGAGGGCGAAGAGAGAGGGGTCCGGAGTCAGAGGGTCCCAAGTCCAGCACCACATTGACGTACAGAAACTTTCCCCATCCGCCACGGAAACGTCGCCGCGGCTGTGCTGGAGAGGAGATCTCCCGGCTCTGAGGACACCGCAGTTCTCCACGCCCCTGCCCCAAGCCTGACCCGACTGCATCAGTCAGTAAGGTACCGAGAGACTGCGATCTGTCTGGGGTCTTCCTTGGCTACCAGCCCAGCTTTCCGCCAGGTAGAGTGCAGTCTCTTTTAAAGTGACATTTTGAGAGGCGGCAGGCGGTGGTTAGCACCGCCGCGGGTGCTGGGGAGGGAGGGAGAGGGGCTGCGCGGCACCGGGGCGGCCGCCGGGCAGGTTGCAAAAATTAGGACAGTGAAAGGCTCCGGATGTCGTCCGGCACGAAAGAGGCTAAGACCTGTTGACGACTACTACGGCAGTGTTTCAGGGACGACAGGGGCGCCTCACGAGGTCGGGGACACAGCTGGCTCCGGACTCCTGGAGCCTCCTGTAGTCCTTTGTGGTAACTTTGGTCCCGCGGGGCAGGAGCCGGAGCGGAGCGGGAGGGCGCCCGTGGATCAGTAAGGCTGAGGGCGCGTGGATCGGCTGGACTGAGCAGGCAAGTCATCTCTGGGTCAACAGCAAGGCGACCCAGGGGCGAAACTTCTAGCGTAACCTCCCTTTTGTTGGCTCCGGGAGAGAGTGTGGGCATGGGGGCGGGGAGAAGCGAAGCTCGCAGGCGCGGTCGAGGATTCTTTAAAGCCCTGGGCTGGGAGGGCCCCAACTCTCGGGCGGCGCCCGCGTGGTTCCCTTTGGCTGGGTGGGTCGAGAAACTCCTGGCGCGCGCTGCATTAGAGGGGCGCACAGCGCGGCAGGATGATGAGACCCTGGGCTCTTGGTCCGGTAGCCAAGCTCTCTTGCCTAGGTCCTTCTTCCTGTGGATTGACTAACTACATGGATCAGAACCCAGCGCGATCGGTTCTTCCCTGTGGTTCCTTGGCTGTTGCGCTGACTTCCCTGTGTGCGGGAGGGAACTCGGGGAAGGCTGGTTTTCTTGGAATGTGTTTACAATGTTGAATGGGACTTGAACAGGAAGCTGGATGCGGCAGCTTGAACTAGGGCACCAGGGCAGAGTAAAGAAGATGTAGCTGGTGTTGCGCTTAGCGAGTCCACTTAGTACATTGGACAAACCACGAGTAAATGCAGGCTGGCAGTCAAGGTACCCCTTCCTGGGTCCTGGCAGTTTTTCCCAACTAAACTGTCCTTACTTTCACTTGCGTCAGACATTTACACGCACTGTTTCAGTTTGCTAGCTTGACAAAGTATAATGCAGTCAATTAGGAAGGATTTAATAAATTTATTTTGGGACCTGTTTTTTAAAATATGTTTAACCAACACTTGAAGATAACAGTTTTTGGAGAATATTGTAGTTTTGATACCATTTGATAATTTCTAGGACTAGTAGGAGACCGCCATGCTAATATTTTTGTGTCTGTGTTATCAGATGAGTGATTAGGTGCTAAAGGCGCGGTAATGAGATAGAGTGAATATTGGGAGGTCAGAGTTGAAAAATTTTCAGCTTTGCAGATCACCTCATTTCTCTACCAGTCTTACCCTCCTTCCCCCACATAAACAAGTAGCCTTGCTAGAAAACCCACCAATTGGGAGAGTGATGTCTCTGGCGACTACAAGCCTTGCTGGAAACAGCCAACAGGCTAAGGTACTGCCTTATTGCATAATTAAAAGGTCTCCTTGAGCTGTCCAGGAGTGTTTTCCAAGTTTTTATGACTGACAAGGAAAGAAGAGAAGAACCTGGCCAGATGCCATACTGGACTGAGCACAGTAGCCAGGCATGAAAGAGAATGAAGGAGTTGCAGGGGGATAATTGGAAAGGAACTGTTGGTTGTTCTTGGGTTTAAACAAGGGGTTTCTTTTGCAGTGAAAATTCCTATGTGATTGACTAAGATCAGTCTTCTTGGCAAAAAAATAAACTAAGCATAGAGTGTAGTTGGATATGACAGGAGATTGAAAGAAGTGCTCCAAGAGTAGTCTGATCCTTATTTGTGTTGCAGTGGAATGAATAGCCCGATGCTGCTCGTGCTAATCATATTTTGCATATGTTCACACTTTGCTATTTGCCTCCTCAAGGTGGACTAGGCTTGCTGCAGCTTCAGTCCCTTGGTCTTGACCTTCTTTGTTTTCATAGCGGGTAAGAACTAAAGACTTGGGCTTTGAGCAGGTGGTTTTCCACCTAAATTGAATAATTCAATTAGGTATTTCTCAAAAGGTACGGATTTGGGTCATGGAATTAAAGCGAAAAACGTTTCCAGCATGTCTTCCTTGTATTTGTCAAAAGTGATCCCAATAAACAGATCTTGCTCTTTCACTTGAAGAAGTAGAACTTGAGTGATCTCAGTATTTCACACATATTTGCCCAATACTAAAAGCCCTGCTGCTTTCTAAGTTCCAGACTAGCCAGGAACTCAGAGCTTTATCTGCAATTCAGATCCTACTTTTATGCATTAAAATTGTTCATGTGTCATATATCTACCTTTTTTTTTTTTTCCAGGGACATAGGTCTACTATTGTGTGTTTGGGCATTGAATGGTAAAAAAGCACTAACATGGTTTGTATTTCCTTTGGATGGGTGAGTTTGAGATTGTGAATTATCAGCTTGCTCTCTGAGGTTGATTTTGTGAATCACCCTTGGCAACATGTTTTCCCTGACTATGATTTCAGTTTTTCCACTTGCAAAGTAAAGAAACTTTCCTTTATATAATTACAACTTTTAATGTGATCATTAAAGAGATGAAATTATGTTAATATGTTTTTAGCCATAAAGGTCACAGGGTTTCTCAGTTGATTTACTTGAGATTATAGCGGTAACATAGTAATATTTATATCTAGAACACACATATAGTAGTGATATATCTGTATTTAATTTATAAAAATTACTGCTTTTTCATTTTAATCATAGTTGTAGTTTAATCATAAACTTTAATTTTTGAGACTATTAGGTGAGATTTTGTTATGGTTAAAGCTGAGTCATCTAGAGAAAAGATCAATCAGCAAATTCATTTATTTTTATTTCAGTTTATATTTATACTTAGGACTGGTTGTTTTTGAGTTCAGCTCAAGTTTGTCATTATGAGAAGTTACCAGATATATTTGCAGAATTTGGCTCCCTTCTTGGAAGTAACACTTGAGAGACTAAAATACATTTAGGATGTACAAACAAACTTTCTTTTCCCGGTGGCCACAATGACTTCCGTAAGAGTTTACACAGTAGATTTAAGAGCCATTGATTAATTGATTCAACCATTATTTGTTGCATACTTTTTATGTCCCAGAAACCATCAGCCTTGAATTCAATCTCAGCACTGCACTTCTGAACACTTTGATTTCGTGCATATATTTTACTTCTTAAACATTTTACCAACATATAATTTATTGTCATCTGTAACGTATGAACTGGTTAAGTGTTGATCCATGCATGATGATAGTGAAATATTTAATTTTTCATTTGACATGTCAATTAAACTATTTCTGTAGCTTAATGTACTATGCTGTACTCATGGATATTTAACTTAACTCCTTCTCAGGTGTATAAATCAATGTGTTAGAGAAAGAAAACAGAATAAATATAGTAGTCTTCCTTCATCCGTGGGGGATAAATTCCAAGACACCCAGTGGATGCCTGAAACCCCATATAGTATTGAACCCTATATATACTATGTTTTTACCTATACATCCCTGCTTATGATAAAGTTATTTTATAAATTAGGCACAGTAAGAGATTAACAACAATAACTAATAGTAAAATTGAACAATTATTATAATATACTGTAATAAAAGTTATGTAATGTGGTCTCCCTCTCTCTCAAAATATCTGGAATTTTCCATTTAATATTTTCAGACTGTGGTGGACTGAGGGTAAATAAAACAGCAGAAAATGAAACCACAGATAAGGGGAACTACTATTCAGGTGAATAGTTTGAAGAATAAAATATTTTAGTAAAATACTTAATTACAACTTTTATCTTTAGACTTCACCTTATCATTAATAGTGAATTTATAAAAAGTAGGTGTATACAGGAAATAATAGTTGAATTTATGGTCATATTAACAAAATAGATAATTTTTTGAATAAGTCAAAGAACAAGTGACTGACTGTTCAAGGATGTATTAGAGTAATCTTAATATAAAATATCCAATCTTGCTTTTAACTTTAAGTTAAAAATCTTAAAACCTTAATTTCCATTGCTGAATGTTAGGTAATTTTTATTTAAATTTTGCTTAGCAGAACTCTTTGTGACCCATTCTGCAAAATTGCAATTTGTTTTCTAAAACCTCTAAAGGAAAAAAAAGTTACTTTATTTGAATGTAATAACGAATTCAAAAGTAATTTCAGGAACCAACTGCATGGCTGCCATGAGCCCTGGTCTCTAAACATGTTAGAGGCTAGTAGATCTAATGATCTAATAGTGTGTGTCTTAATGCATTTAGAGATCAGGAAACTTAAACTTGTTTCTGCGGGAGCTTAAATATATTCAGATTGGAAGAGGAAAAACAGTATAAACTTTCAACAGAGAAATTGCATTGTTTCCAAACAGGAGGGCTATGAAATTGAAATTAAGCCTTTATTTTCATAGATAATGGCTAAAAGTCAGTGTCTCAGAGTTAGGCTTAGAAAACAGTGCTTATACTTTTTTTAAGTTCTGTTATTTGCTAGTTTTATGTTTGTTTTATGCTAAGAAAGTATTTTCAGCCACCCTAATAATGCTTTCATGGGAAGACAGTTAATCGAATCAAATATTGTACAGGAGAAAAAAATCTTAATTTTCTGTTTTTTTAATTTGTCTCATATTTCAATATTGTGTAGTTAAGGATAATTTTGGAAAGGCTTCTCCACTTTGCTCCCATAATATGAATGTGAACTTATGTAATAATTGTGATTGCCACTGTATTTTGTGCTACATTGCAAAGATTAATATGAAGTTTTAAAAGAGTTTTGAATAACACTGTGTGTATATATATATAGTTTCTAAAGTCCACCTAAAAGGGCATTTCTAGATAGTAACGGCTACCTTCATTTCATGTTTGTTTTTTGCTATTAATGTTGTATAGGTACACGTACACATTATCTTCATCACACACCTTCTAAAGGGAAATTCAGAATACAACTTAGAAACTTACATGCCTTTGATGACTCCCCCCAATTTTCTCTCTTGCTCTTGACATTTCGGAGCCAATTTTAAACATTAAAGTATTTTCTAGATTATGGTTGCTAGAGATCCTTGAAAAGACATTTTGGTTTTCAAATTATAACGGAGTTTTTAGACTTTTATTTATACTTGTAAAGTTAGAGAAAAGTAGTTGGAAAGATGTTACCCGCATTCTTGGTTAATGACTCTGACGATAACATAATCATAGAGGTGAGGGGGAGGGACAAACTTTCCTCCACCCTTAAGGTTCTTCTGGCTGATCTAATAATCAAATAGGCATGAGAGATTAACAAAAGAAAATAACAAAATCTAATACATACATAGGTATGGGAACCCTGCATACATGAGAGATTCAGAGATAGAAAGAGAACATGGGTATGTAAGTCATTCTGAGCTAAGGGTGAGGTAAGGGGGCTTCGAAAGGTCATTGCAGGATGATGAGAAGAGCAGATGCTTAAGCAAACAGAAGTTTGTCTTATCTGAGGGACAAGTCAACAGAGGTTATCTCTGATAATCTCTTATTATGGGCGAGGTTCCTAATTAGAGTTCTTCTAAGTAGTTCAAGTAGTTAAAGTTCTCTTGCTCCTGAAACTAATTTCCTTGAGCTCAGAACAATCCCATACCACAGAAGCACACTTTGGGGTGAATAGCTCTGAACCCTTACAGAGGCCTTTTCTGTTTTTCTTAAGTAGAACCAGGCAAATGTAAATACTACTGGTAATTTTATACAGTACTGTAAAGTACTAATTGTGTGGAAATCTAGTGTTTTCTTGCTATTGTATAGCTTTTTCTTAAAATTATCAGATGTTATCACTGACCTGTTTCCTGAAACATTTACCAAAGAATTTCAGGGAACTTAAGCTCTGCCAGGGTTACCAACGAAGAGCAGATTGAATGATCTGGGCTCAGTCTGTAGTCCGCTCTCTTGTAGAAATGATGATAGTTATTTAAATGACCAAAACACAGCTGTTTGAGAGGTTTAGTAGAAGAAAACTTAGAGCATAAATAACTTTCTAACTGAATCATTAAGGATTTGGCTGTATAACATTTTCAAATAGTTATATAATATTTCATCAAATGATAACTAAGCTCTCCTTAGTTATCATCTCCTTGTCACTTAGTTTGTGCTAAGTGATATGATTCTGATTTTAGATAGCATTTTAGTTTTAAAAAAAAGTAAATAGAACCATCTGTGCTGTGGTAGCAAATCTCCAAATTCAGGATAATTAAAAGTTGATATAAGAGAATAAACTTGATTTTAGCCTCTAGATTTCTCTCATAGCTATTTACAACCATCGGGAGAGTGCCATGTTTTAAAGTAAAATTTTAACAGCAAATAGGTTCATATATTCAGATTTCCACTTGGGTGAGTTAAAGCATCGGTTGGTTAAGTACTGGTAAGAATTTTACTTAAGAAGACAAAATACTTTGTAAAATGTTTTGAAGGGTCAACAGGCATGTGTTATTCTCTGTATCTGTTTAATTTATGTATGCCGTTGAGGAACTTTATAGTAAATACAGAATTTTAACTGATGGTGGAAATTTCCTATTACCTCCTTGAGGATCTGCACTATTACAATCATAAAAATCTCTTCTAACATAAATCCTCATCGTTGCTGGCAGTAGGCATAAATATTGAGAAAGTTTAGCTTATTGTAAAGAACAATTGTATAACTGAATTAATTTCAGTTGAGTGTAGTTAGTAAGAGGATGCTGCAGCTTATGTGGTGTAGTCTAGCAAAATAAGTTTGAGAGAATTGTTAGAGAGTCACGTTTGAGTAATGAGTTGTCTTTGAAATTCTTTAAATGCCATCTGAAATGGCAAAGTCTATTGACATTTCAGATCTATAAAATAGCATTACTTTATAATAAGGGTAGATATTGTTTTGAAATTTTGTGAATTATTCTTTCTGTTTTAATGCATGTGTTGTGATTCTGGACGTATATGAGAAAAGCCTTTACAATTCTTAATAGCAAACTAGTAAGAACTATTATATTGCTAATATTGTCATTCTTTTTAAAAGGAAGAACCACTACTAAATTTATAACATCTGAATTGTCATAGGCTTAATTGCTTAAATTAAGTAGACTAGGACACATGATAAATTTGGAACTATTTCCTAGAATAGTGCAGATGAGGCTTTAAAGAACAATGTTTTATGACTTGATAGAATCTTTCTTTGGGACATCTTTATTCAATATGATACTTATTTTCTTTTAAGTTGTTACAAAAATTGCACCTCCTCCCCTCCCCGCCCCACCTTTTCTCATTCTGGAAAATGTAACTATGTTTAAATTGTGAGTCAACAAATAGAGGGAGTTTGATGTGATCCAGTTGAATTTAATAAATATTTATTGAACACCACTTGTTTTTGTTTTGTAATTGTGTGTCCTTTTTAGTAGTAGGCAACAGAGACATCTCGAATTAACTTAAATTGACTTAAATAGAACTCGTTATTGCCTGTAATTCTGTGCTACAGTGGAGAGGATGTTGAAGGAGTAGGAGTGGGGTTTATTCATCAATGTGAAGGGAATCAGTGTCTGGAAAAAAAGTGTGGAGGCGATTCCTGGACAAGAAATGAAGATGAGTTAGGCAGGCAATGAAGGGGAAAAGTTTAAGATAGAGCAGTTGGTAAAGGCAAGGAGGCATGAACCATGTAAATTGTTTAACAGAACAACTTGTGAATTTTGGAATTGCAGAGATATTTCTCCTTTCTGTCTTCATGTTGATCATCATAATCATTAGTAATTGCATATAGGAGTTTATGAACTTTAACTGTGTTAATATGTTTAAAAACATCTTATTTATTAAAAATAAAAATACTGTCTTATTTTTATTTTTTTTCATTTGTCCAGATCTAACCAACATTTAATTGGAGTCACAAAAAATTGGAGAATGCACTCTATTTCACACTCTAAGAGGGCCTTTGAACTTAGATAGGAAACAGTAATATCATTACTTCCATGAACATCTAGTATCTTTCAATTTTGAATGTTGAAAAACACACATACATACACACACATATACTATGGTCTTAATAGTACTTGTAACTTTCTAAAAGACAGGATTGGAGAGGAAGGAAGTGGGGTAGAAATAATTTTTTGATACTTAGAAAGGGGACATTGGATGAGAAGACATATGTTGGCTCTTGATATCGGTCCTCTCTGGAATGGAGGCTTGAAATGGCTACAGGGGTTATGGTTATCTTTGGTTAGCAAGGAGATCTAGCTTGAGGGCAAAACATATGCATTAATAATGGCATAAAAAATGTAAAGAACCTGGGTACTTGATGGCATTGTTGGGTCTTTTAATCAGCCTACCATATTTCTAGATTTACTGTTGTGTGAGTTAATGAATTTCTTTATTTTTCACACCAATTCGAACTAGAATTTTTAGTTATTTGACAGAAGAAGTATCTTAATTAGGACAATTATTAAATGTTCTTAATTTGAAAGTACATTTTAGGAAATAATTTAGATTATTAAAGAAAATTTATGACTACTTGGATTTTTTAAATTTTGGATATAATTAGTGCTATTACTCTATAAAAGTATTTTATTACTCAAATCACCAAATTTTATTATGTTTTTAATACACTAAATTAATGACATTAACTAAATTTATTTTGAAGTGAATAAATTCTACATATAGCTCAGAAATACATTATTCAATAAAAACAAACTAATTTGAAATATAATCTCCTAATCTAATTAATCCATAGAATTATACCACTGTTTATTTGGTTCTTTAGTAGTGTCTTTAGTGTGAAACATTAAACATACATTAAGAAACATTAAAGGAATCTCAGTGCCCGGTTTGAATAACTTCAAGCTTGGAGTTTGATGATAAAACTAACTTATCGCTATTTAAATATAAAAGATAAAGCTTATAAGGGTAAAATGAAAGAAAATTGTGAAGTGCAATTCCATTCACAGAGGTATAAAAACTTCAGATATATAATAAACTTTTAAGTAAGAACTAGTTTTATAAAACTCTAGTTCACTGGAACCATTAGCTATTTTTTGCCAAGATATTCTTGAGTTTGATATTTTGATGATTTAGGATTATGCATATCGGATTTTGTGATGTGCTGTATAAAATATGGTAATATATCTGAATCTTTCTCCTCTTGCTCTAAAGGTGGTAGGAATTACCCAAAGCTGAGAATTGACAAAAGAGAAGTATTTAGAACATTAATGCTATACTTAGTGGAAATGGTTAACCAGTGGTTTAAGCAGGAGGTGGAGGCAAGCAAAATCATGTATAATTGAACAGGCTCAGAAAATGGGAAAATGTCACAATGGGCAGGTTTGTTGAGAATGAGGGAGTGTGAGAAACAGAAAGCTAAAGGTTGTGTAGGCAGAGCACATGATGAAGAGCAGTTGGTGAAATGAAAGGTGGAAATGTTACAGATGTTTAAAGCTTTCGGCAAAGCAGAGTGGTGCCTGGGTCATTGGTCAAGAAAGAGCAAGGCTTCTGTATTAAATCTCATATCAGTGTGGATGTTGAGAGCATGGCGATTGGGTAGGAGAGGGACATAGATAGCCAGTAACTTGAATACCAGAGGAAAGTGAGAGACATCAGAAAAGTAGTTGCTGTTGGAGGTATCCTAAATAACAAGACCTTCTACATTATTGTGATTGAGTAACTGCATACTGTGACTGCATAAAAGTGCAGTAAACATGCTTGAGATGCTTCCTCGATGACATCATGACCTTCCTTCAAAGCTAGGCAGGAGAGAGGGAGATTACAAAGTGCCGCAATTCTTAGAGGATTATTGTTCTTCTAGAAGCTGTTCAGGGATTGTCCTGGGGCGTCCCTTTCCCTGTACAGAATAGGAGTGCCCTCTGGTGACCTTTTCCTGTTTTAAAAGGAAGCCACATTCTTGTGGGTTTTCAAATGTGAATTAAATGCCTCTTGGTATGGAAACAATTATAAAGGCACTCTGATGATCTATTTTGGAAATATAACTTGGCTCACAGCAAATATAAAATGAGGAAGAGGATAAGAATCCAGATCATTCAAATTCCAACTCCCACTTGTGCTAAAATAATCAGATAAAATGAACATAGTCCCCCGCCTTAAATTGTTTCTATTCAGATCTTTTTGGAACCTGTGCTCTTTTCCTAACCTATTTTGTTATACCCATGAGTCCACACCACAAATGATTTTCTGAACAAGAGAGAAAAAATAAGAATGTGATAGAGTTCAGTATGCACAGTCTTAAAATTCGGCACCTACTGGATATATCAACCTGAAAGAATTTGGGAAATGGCAAGTGAGAGAAAGACTTTCTGACCTTTACCTGAAACAGGCCATAAAATCTTGTGAGAGGTGCCCTCCCTAACTCGGAGGAAAAGACATTCTTTTCTCTGAAGGAAAAGGGACACTGAGTAGAATCTGAATGATTTTGCTCTGCTTTCCCCAGTTTACTATACTTAGCTCTTACTCTTTGTCCTGTCTTATTTTTCCAAGATTTAACAAAAAAAAAATTCAACTGAGTAAATGTAAAGATCTAATTGGCTTTATTAAGTGATTCACGAATCAAGCAGTGTCCCATCTAGCAACTGGAAGTGTGCTCCAAAAGTTGTACAAATTGGATTTTTTTTTTTTTTTTTTTTTTTGGTGCAAAAAGCTTTATTTTTATCGCTTTTGTCCAAAGCATGAGAGAGAGCTCCAGAGTGATTAGAAGACTACCTGTTGGTTGCAGGAAGAGGATCAGGCACACGGCCGACACCAGGGGGTTGCAGAGGGGCCCCTCAAAAGACTCTGGGCTTCAGAGGCTTTTAGTCATGCTTGAGGGTGAGCCTTTTGAAGAGATACTCACCCAGCCCAGCCTGGGGGCCAGCCAGCCTGCAGAGTTAGTCAGATGTTCGCCCATCTACTTGATGAATTTCACCCTCTCATCTAGGAAGTGGCTCTCCAGGAAGTCACAAAGATGGAGGATCTGTGTGGGCAGAACCCAAGGCACGCAGATCCAAAAGGGCCTGGTTCAGGTTCTTCTCCATGACCATGGAGGCTTCCATGGCATCCTGAGTTTTACCCCACTCATCTATGAAGGCTTCTGCAGGTCCTGGAAGAGGGCACGACTGCGCTGGTTTTGCATCTTCAAGAGACCCCAGGCGCCCTCACATTTCTCCTTGGCCGACTTGCGGAAGAAGTGGCCCACGCCTTCCGGAGCCATATCCTCCAGTTGAAATAGAAGCGTAGAGAGAGTTAAGTGCAGGAGGCCTGCAAATGCAGGTTAACCAGGTGGTCGAGGGCAGCCTTCACCTCGGTGGAATACTGATGGATTTGAGAGCTCATGGTTGTTCAGCAATAAGGAATTAATCTCAAAACAGTGTTGACTGGTCTTGGAGGCCAAGGATGACTGAGAATGTTCCAAAGGTTGCGACTGGAAAAGAGATTAGAGGGTGGTCAGAGGCTGGAAGAAGGGACATCCCTGGGTCAGTTCTGTGCAAACACTATTAAAGCAAGAGACAGATCTGGGGGACTGCTGAGGGCACTGCAAAATGGAAGATTTTTACACGAAGAAGGCTGGGGCAAGGGAGCTATTAACAAAAGAAAAGAAAAGATTACTTTGGGGCCAGGACTTCTTTCTTTGGGGGAAGAAAATAAGAAGGGTTTTTATCATGCAGATTGACTCTTCTTTCTGTGGGAGATGCAGATGGCCCAAGGGACTACTTACCCTACTGGTGCTTGACCAGAACATTTCAGACTGGTTGATTAAGATTATGCTTATGGGAGAGGTTGAAACTGCAATTGGATCAGGTATTAAATCTAAGTTTGATATCGTGGACTTTTTGCTCGAGTAATGCCATTTTGGGCCTGTGGTTTTCTCTTTAACAACTTGAAACTCTTCAAACCTAGCGTGAAAATACTCAGGTGTAACCATTTCTTCGTGTCTTCATTTTCTAATGAAGGCTCCCATGTCACACAAAACTTGTATTGAATAAATTTGTATGCTTCTCTCTTGTTAACCTGTCTTTTGTTACAGGTAGTCTAGTCAAGAGTTTAGAAGGGTAGAGGAAAAAAGATAGATTTATTCCCATACAAATAGCATTTTCAGAATGCTGACCATGTCCTATGCATTGTGCTAAATGTTTTTTATAATTTGTAAATGATTAAGAAACTTGTCTAAGGTTCCACAGCTGGCAAACAGTGGACCAGGGCAGATAGGATGGGAAGTAATGCATCTTAACAACCGTGCTAGTTGAGTAAGTGTGCTGTGGAATGGCAACAGTCTCCCTGGGGATTAGACTACCTTTGGTAGTTCACTTTACTGTTGAAAGTGTGATACTTTTGAATAACCTGAGCACCTAGATCACAAGACATGGTGGCTTTGGGGTCTCGGGTCATGTTGGGAGCTGATTGGTTGGAGGTGAGAAAAGAGTAATAAATCATTTCTTCAAGTCTTGAGGGCATCTCTGAGGTCTACTCTACTGTCCCTCTATTTGGCCTCATGGGAAAGTAGCCAGGGGGTCATTCCACCTTAAGGCTCAGGAGCTGAAACATAATTTAGGTAAAGATGTTATCTTTAGCCTGCCTGAGGTCCAGTCCATGTGACCATTATTAGTCAGGATTAGTCAGGTCCAGGCTACCATTTTCTGCTGCTTCGGGGATTGCTGATTATTGGGGGTTGGGGGTGATGAGGGAGTGGGGGAAGCTAGGTCTCTGAGGAGCAGAGAGAGAGAGAGGATTTCTAGAGCTGAGATTTAAAATTAAATTTATTCAAAGTCATAAAGTCCCTCGGTTTAGTGCACAGAGCCAGATACTGAACACTGAGTTTTACAGTAGAGAAATGAGAGTTGCTTTATTTTGCAGAGCACTCAGCAAGGTAAGTTGTTATCTATTAAAATTCCAATCCCTGATGGCTTACAATTAGAGGGTTTTAAGGAGTTAGGAGGAACAGGTATTTGGGAATGTTGTTGGTGGACAAGTTTTAATTGGAGGAACCTGGAACTCGGTTATTTATGATAAGGGGCTTTAGCACCAGATCTTCCTGGACAGTGGACCCTTCTCTTCTGAAAGGGTTCTGGTGTTTAAGTTCTGGTCATGTTCTGTGGTGCTTTGGTTCCCTGGGGAGGGGCAAGACTTTGGTTCCAGGTGCAGCTGGAGGATAGGGGTGGCGTATGTGCAGTACTATCTCTATAAAATAACCCAGGGATTGCATTAATCACTCATCTGCATTAAGGGAGCAGAACCAGTTTTAAGCTGGTCAATGTGATTTGTGCGCTGTTTCAAGAAATTAGTTTATTCCAGAGATGTTTAGGAGGAAAAAATCTGTACATTTTGCTGATTCCTCAGTGACTGTGGGAGGCAGGCAGGAGGATGGTGTAAATGTAGATTCTAAGACTTCTAGTTTTGGCAACCTGGGTGTTGGTATTCACCAACAGAATAAATTCAGTAGAAGTAGAATTACTGAAGGAAAATAATAATTTCAGTTTTGCTCACATTTTGATGTGTCTCTGTATCATCCTATTGTAGATTTCCAGTGTCATTTGATGTATCAACATATATGTCTGGAGCTAAGGAGTTTGGTGTAGGCTAGTGATATATAGGTATATGTGGGGTGTGTGTATGTTGTGTACGTATATAAATTTTCAGATTACAAATATGAGATTTTAGCTTACAAAGGGTCATCAAAGCAGAGGTTTATATAGTGAGAAAAAAGAGAAAAAGAAAGAAGGAAGGAAGGGAAGGGAAGTGGAGGGGAGGAAGGGGAAGGGCAGGAAGCAGGGAGGGAAGGGGAAAGGAAGGGAAAGTAAAGGAAGAAAACGAAGGAAAGGAAGAAAGGAGCGAAGAGAAACAACCCCACAATGCACTGGGGCTTTGTTTTACTATTATATTTGTACCCCCTCCCTCCATACATCTTTTGCAAAAAAAGATGAAGTGAAATGTGTAGTCTGAGGGATGTTAGGAAAGACTCCAGATAGATGAGTTATGGAAGAGTTACTGAGAAACAGAGAAACCTGGCCCCTTAACAGGTATTTCATTGATCTATAGTCTTGCTTCTGGCTCCATCATTTACTAGTTTAGGGATCTTGGGGAGATTATTTAGCTTCTCTGGATTTTTTTTTTCATGAATGTAAAATGAAGATAGTGACATGAATCTTATGTATATCACTGAGAGGTATAAAAGCAAGAATCTTCAATGAAACTAGTAGATTTTAATGTCACTTTCTCCTGTGTGTCCTCTGTTGACCCCAAGACTTTAAGAGTTCCCAGTTGTCTCTGTTGGGCTTGAGGAGGAGGCAGTATCAGCTTTTTTTGTTCTGCTTCTAATCAGATTACCAGGAGGCTTCTGACAATCAGTAATAAAGTTCCTATTGTTACATTGTTATTTTTGAAATTGTTCCTTTCCACAGTTTGAATCCAGTGGCATTTTTCTTCTTCAGTCTTGTATGGAGATGTAACACCCTGAATGGCCTCTGTGTTAGGAAGAAATTAAGTTACGTTATCTTCAGATTCCAACCCAGTGTAAGAAAGAAGCTTCTGACAGTGGCTCAAGTTTGGTTATTCAATAGTGATGTTCTGTTACTGTTACCTATTTGGAGAGAGGCTGAATAGCTATGGGTCAGGTCTATACAGATAATAATTGAGATTTAAATGGAGTGATTATTTTTCTGGTATAACATTTGTAAAGTAAGGAAGAGCCAGTAATTTTGTGCTAAGTGGTTTAAAGCTACTGGGATTCATGAAGACCTTCTTTTATCCAAAACACTTTTCAAACTCTATTCTTGCCAGCTACTGTGCTAGATTCCTCTGCCAGCTACTGTGCTAGATGTCAAAACTACTGTACCCTAATGTAAAAAAAACGTGGACTCACAACTTAATCGTCCTGCTGCAAGCGCAATTTCTTTGAAGTCTCAAATTCATTTGAATCTGATCACAATTTTAAAGTAAAATGATGTATTTTAATTACATTGTGTCAATATCAGTCCTCCAGGATTATGAGTATTCATCTTGCTACTTCTTTTACTCTTTGGCTTGATGTTACATTTCTCTAAGTGTGTGTGTGTGTGTGTGTGTGTGTGTGTGTGTGTGTGTGTGTGTGTGTATGTGTGTATGTGTGTGTTAGAGTACCATGGCTGTGAGCTGTGGTGAGTCCGTCAAGGCTTTCAAGGTTTTCAAACAGAATAAGAACAAAAAAGGAGTGGTGACAGGACACGCTAGGCTTTGCATTTGTGAAACTTAATGGCTTTGGGCAAGATAGAATAAAGACATACAAGAATAATGGTATGGACCTAAGGAAATATTAAAATAGTTTAGATGAGACATGATGAGGGCCTGAATGTAAGAGGTACAGTTAAGAGGTTAGATAAAAATGAATTGGACTGAAGTTTAATTTATACAATCGTCAGCTGATTGGATGTGAGCCTTCCAGGAAGAACGAATAAAGAGGTTCATGTGCAGACATGGATTGATTGACTAGATTGCAGTAATAATCACCAAGACAAGGAAATGCAGGATGAAGAATGTGATTGGAGGACAAGGCTAAGAATTCCACTTTGGATTTTGAATTTGAGGTGTTTTGGGACCATAATGGGGGAGATGCCCCTCCAGTAAGTTGGATATGCCATTTGGAAATAGGGAGAAGTCCTTGGATGAAGATAAAGATTTGAAACTTATCAGCATGGATGGTTGTTAGTGCCATAAGGTCTGACCTTTGAGAGCACTAATGATTAAGGGGAATCAGAAAATGAAAAGCCATCAAAAGAAACAACCCAAATATGAACCTGAAGTCTATTCCAAAGGTAAGTCTTGAGAATAGAACAGGTAAACAATAGAGAGCTAAACGAGAATCATTTTACAGGAGACAGAAAAGACTGAATTGCCAAATATTTTAAAAGAACTATTCTGTGTTGTTAAAGGTAAAGACCAAATTGTACCTTAATACAAGGCAGGTACTTCTAGAATTGGCCAGTTTAGCTGGCCAGGGCTTCATGTTCATTTTTCAGTTGCCGCTTTCCTTGTTTACCCACCCTGCTCCAGAAACTGAATAAGGATTTCACAGGTTAGGCAAAATGAATTCCAATTCTTGATCAAAAAAAGAGGTTTTACAGATCTCCCTAGGTTACTTAACTCCCTAAAGAATATCTCTGCAATTTGTTTCCACAAAGGCATTCTTAAAAGGAACCAAAATTGTTTTGTGGAGTTATTTGTTCCTGTTTGTGACTTCAAGTTAGGCTTTGCTGATTCCTATACACCATTTTGAATTTGAACAATCACTGAAGTAGGGATATTTAGAAATAAATATGAGTGGATATAACCAATTTTGACAAAGTGAATTTTCCTAGAGTATTTAAAACTATTTACTATTAAGTTATGTTAATATTAATTAGAAAAATATTTTATTTTATGATAAACATTATAAGGCTGCATCTATATCTTGAATATAATTATTAAACATTTTTATTTTCTTAAATCAACCTTGATTTTTATAAAATAATTCAGCTAGCAAATAAAGAATTGAGAGAAATAGAGCATTGAAGTAGATTGCAAACCCTACTTTTATTCAGGTTTTTTAGACAGCTCTTTCAATATAATTAGAAAACAGCATACCTACCTAGATGTATTGTTCTCTTTTTGTCATGAGTTTTTCTTTTAAAAAAAACAGGACTTTAGATGATACCTGAGACTTTTAATTTTCTTCTTTTTAAAATTTTTTCCATTAATGGAAAAAAAATGCATGTAAAAAGGTTCTTATAAATTAACTCAGTAAGACACCGTTCTTAGAGATAATACTAAAAGAGATTCGTTTAGCACTTTCCGTATAGTCATTTTTAGCACAATTTTAGTTATGTACTCCTGAATTTTCTGATTTTTGGATAGCCTTTGTCAAGTTACTTAGTCTCTCTCTACAGATGGAGGCAGCTGGATGAGAAATAATAGTGTATTAAGTATTTAGCTACTTTTATGTTTGTATGTTTTTACTCACTGCAATAGAAGTCCCAAAAGAGCAGAGACTGCTGTGCATTTGCTCATCCCTAGGGACCCAGAACCTGTAATAGGCCAGGCTCAGTAGGCATTTGAATATTTGATGAGTGAATGGAGAAACAAAGAATTCAAGATCTTAAGAGAAAGTATGCCTTATCCAACATGCATAACTAAAATAATGCCTTGGGACGAGCTGTTAGAAAGATGCGGATGTTGTATAATAAATGTACGCCTGTACAACATCAATCCCTACCCTATTTGTTACCTGAAGGCTAGTACTTGGAAAGTCAGTATTTATCTAAGAGACATTAGCAGAAACAATCAAAACTCCCTACCATCGGCTAGGCAGCCCTGCATGACTCTCCTCAGCTATCACTCATCTCACTCCATTGACAGGAACCGCAAGACTTTTCTTGGCCTGCTTTTCCTATGATTATTTAAGATGATATATATGATTATGCCTCTGTGAGCAGTTCAGTCCTAAAATCATGTTTCCTCTCAGATTGAGTTGGAATATTCTGAGATCGAATGAAATAGGAATTGTATTTTTACAAAATATATTGGAAGCAAAATGTAGCTGACACTTTTTAGTCAAGTGGTATTTCAGTTGGTGATTTGGTGAGTGAATTCTCAGAAGTGGTGATAACCGAAGAGATATTTAGCATCATTTAATAGTAACTTGGTTTGCATATGTTTGTTGGAATAATTACATGGATTTATTATTTTTTTAATATCTTTTACATGATTTCAAGTTTATTTCTCCATATTAGGGTGCAACCTGTCAAAATGTTTTTGGTGAAAAAGGCTACTTACTAATAAAGTATGAGAAATAAAGAGTAAATGTGTTTTAATTTATTAGTTGATGCCATATTAATGGATAACCTTCCTTGAAAAGTTGTGGACACTGATTTTATTTATACTATACAATAATATACCTAATTATATGGTTATGTGACTAAGTATGTTTTTATAAAGGCATATTTATAATATATATTTTAAATATGCTAGTAAATGTATTAGTAGCCTTGTGTTATATATATATAAGATATATATAGTGCTTAGAAGATAATATTAGATGGAACAAATAATGTTTTCTGAGAATAAAATTATAATTCCATAAAGAGATCAATTTTATAATCATAGCTTTTTCATTTCTAGTTTTTTACTGTTCATTTTTTGCACATTGGCAAGCTAATCTTTAGCATCAGCCAGAATTTCACCTGGCTGTTCGTTTTAAATTACCCTAATCGACGAGTGAGAAACTTGATAATATTTGCCTAATTTAGTTGAATGAAATAACTGATTTTCTTCTCATTCATTTTTTGTCCAATAGAATATGCTAATAAATGAGAAAAAACAATGATAAAATAGCAAAGTGCAGTTATTCTTGCTTAGACTTAACTAAAGCAGAACAGAGAAAATTCAAAGTATTTTTTTAACTGTTCATTGACTATATTGCTATTGATGCTATTTTAATGAATTAGAGTAACCCTCGTAAAGGTTGTAAAACATTTATGGAATCCATTTCAGAGGTGCTATAAGTTTTTTATAACTACTAGGAGGATTTCTAAGTTTCTAAAAATAGCCTAAATGCTCTAATGGTATCAGCTGATTAATTTTCAGATAGGTATCAAAGTAAAAGTGTCAGTCAAATCCCCAGTAGTAACAATGGTGTGCTGATGACATTCAGTTGTTCTTTTCTTTCAATAAACTCCATATAAGGAAATTTAGCTCAATATATCATTAATTTATGAATGATATTTGTTCTCTAAAAAGTTTTTAAACCTATGAAATAAACTCTGTAGGATTTCTTTAGCAAATTTCTTTTGGGGGGTATGGTTAAAGCTGTTATCATCACTTTTAAACAATTTGTATTGCATATAAAGCAAGATATCTGGATTAGTGTTTACAGACTATAGTAGAAGTTTTCATTTTCCTTTTGGGAAACTTCATTCTTAAAAAAACAAAATAAGTTATTTCACATGAATGTATTCTTATAAAAGATTCAAATACTACCAAGACCTAGAGAGCAAAATATGAATGTTTGCCTTCATACTCTCTCACACCCATACCCCTCAGAGGTAAAAACTGTTCATAGTTTAGTATGCATCATACCAACACAAATTCTATTTACAAATACCTACACCTGATGTTACAAATTAAAAAATGAGGTCGTAATGTATATTCTTGTAACTTAGGTTGGAAGAGTTCAACATATTTTGAAATTATAGTATGATTTGTACAACCCAAGGTCACTATTTGGACAATCTACCCAAGTAGTTATCACTGCTGCCCGGTTGTGTGTCTCCCTTATTCTAGCATTTTCTTGGCATAGCATTGCTGAGGGATGGGAAACGTGTCCATAAGAGAGCAAAATAATTGTATAAAAGTCAGTTCACTCATCAGCAAGCCAGACATGTAGCTTGAAGAAATAGATATCCATTTTTTTAAAGAAATCTTTGCCGAGTTTGCCCACATTATTTTTGTATGTTTGTGATCATTACTAGTTTGACCCCATTTCTCATATTAGCCATACAGTAAATGTGTGTTAGAATACTTTAGATTTTTCTTTATTTTGTTTTTTCTTTTTTATCTTGTCTTCCCTCTCATTTAACCTGTGCTTTTCTTATCTTTTCCTGTCATTGACCCTAACATTTTGGAGCATGTTTGATGGGTGATGAGTTCAGTGTAGGATTTTTCAACCTTGGCAGCACTGGCTGACATGTCAGGACAGATAATTCTTACTTGTTGGATGGGGGAGAGGCTGTTATGTGCATTGTAGGATGTTTAGCAGCATTCCTGGCCTTTCCTCACTAGATGCCAGCATTATGCCCCCAGCTGTCATAACCAAAAATATCTTCAGATGTTGCTAAATGTCCTCTGCCGGGGCAAAAACACCCTTAGTTGATGCAGATGCGGGGCAAAAACACCCTTAGTTGATGCAGATGTCTCTTAGGGAGGCAAAATCATCCCCAGTTGATGCCAGATGCCCCATGTGGTTCAAAGCGACCCTATTGAGAACCATGGTTTAGCATTCTGAATTGTATTTTTCTAGCATGTATTTTGCAGGGATAGGTAGCTATCTCTAAACCAGTTCATTAAAATTGTGAATACAACACTGTTAAGCCTTCACAGCATATATGTACAATTGACTTTAACTCACTTAGCAGTAGTGTTGCATAGTTAGATAAAAAGAAAATTATGAAGATGATTGCTGAAGAGACCTCTGCAACTTGAAAGAAATGTTCTCACCTATCTATATGAATACCAGTAAGCTGAAATCAGATCTTATTTCTTGTGTCTTAACAAAGGTTTACTCAGCACTTTAACTCTTAGAACTTTTAAAAAAATTTATATGCATTGGGCTATTGCAATGCAACATTTAAATATGTTTTTCCAGAAGGTGTTAAACCATACAACCAACCTTCCAGAATAGTTGCTGTATCATAAAGTCTAAATATGTATGGGCTTTTTTAAAATTCATAACCTCTCAACATTTATCTTCAAATATATGAATGTGAGTATACTCAATTTAAATGGAAATAACATAAACTAAAAATTTTAATATTTTATCTAAAATTTGCAAAACTCAGTAAAAGTATTTTTAATAGTAAAAATCCTATTTGATGAACTATCTAGAAATCGTTTTCCTATACATTGATCTTTAAAACATTTTGGCACTCCCCAGCAAAAGGGCCAAAAACAAAAAAGCTGACCTTAGCAATGAAATTTGGACTACTCCAAATATTGTTTCCTGTATTTTAGACTTAATGTTCTTATTTCAGCCCTTTCTATACAGTCTCACTTAATTAATTTCCTGTTGATTTTAAAAGAAATTTGTACTGTAGGCTATTATAAAAGCTTTTCCCAGTATGTATTTAAATCACTTTCTTTACACAAACAACACTCAACTATTTTTGAAGTTAAAACTGAGTCTGAAATCCAAGCATTGTATTAATTTTAATGTATCAAGCTATTGTTTTCAGTACACCCAACTTTGAATCTGTATTTTCTGATTTTGATTTCATAATTTCTGTTTTAACTACTTAATTCAATTTAAAAGATTTGAAAATGGCAAATCCAATAGATCGATCAATGAGGTACTTTTTTTTTTCAAACTAATAATAAAACGCATTCTAGATATCAATATTATATTTAATACTAAGATAGATTCTGATTAAAGTAATGGACCTGATTGCCCATAAACTTGAGATCAAGTAAGAATTATTAAAAAGTAACATTTTGATAAAAATACATATGCTACTAAGTTTAATGGATATTAAAATCTATGTGCATAGTGTCATGCTAAAAGTTTTTCATGTTTGTCTTTATTGTGTCACTGATGATATCTGAGTATCACCTGTACAGCTTTTAATATTTTAATTCAAATAAATCTTTCTTAAAAATTAAATATATTTAAAAGAAAACTATATCATGGCCTATATTGTTTTCAGAACACATTGAAATAGTGAAAAAAGGTTACAGAGAAGATTACTCAGGAATCACTTAAAGTCATCTGGTATGTCATCATCTGCCACACTGTGGGAAACACTGATTTGAGGCAAATAATTTGTGCATTGTAAAACTTACCCTTCGATTGCAGCAGCTTCATGTTATAGAAGGAGGAATTTTCTAGAACGTGACCAAAAACTCTTCCGTTTCATTATTTTGAAATTTTATACACGATGATCTCTGTAAAATACTAGTCATTATAAAATATAATCGAATATAATATATTTATGTCTTAGAACTTTTTTAGGGGGCAGAGGAGCGGAGGGGAGGAGTTTGGCATTGGCTATTAGCTGGAGTTGTAAAGGAAGTAATAATATAGTCTCTTCATTTTGTTTTATTCTTAAGACATAAATTTCAGTAATGCTTTAGAGTAAAGGAGAGAGTTGAAACTGAATCCAGATTGTTTAATTCTAGATTTCCACAGGACCAACATTAAAAACAGTTTATAACATTTGGATGAGTATAATATTCATGATGGTTTATTATACTCCACATTTGTAGTTATTCTTTTACCAGGAATTTCTTTAGCTATTTCTCAGTTTCTCACAACACTGTGATTCTTTCCTACTTTTGTTATTTCAGCTGTTTCATGGAGGTTTATTTTGGAAATGTATGTTGACTAAAATTTCTTATGCCATCTTCACTTAGCTCTTTGTAGTAAAGGTCACGTTACTTAAAATGTAGACTTTATGATTGAGAGGTACATTAGAGCCAGCCAATTTCCATTCCCACTACTTCTCTGACACTTATTTTGGCCTTCACTACTCCTGGCCTCCTTGCTTGAAATTCTTAACTTTTCTCTCAGCCTTTGGCATTTTCTCACTCTAGTTCATTGCAGCTCTGATCCTGTTTTACCCTGGTCCAAAGCTTTCAAAATCTCACTCTTAGCAAAGACCTCTATCTCTATTTTCTATTCCCGCTATTTGCTGCCGTCCTCATATGTTCCCATTACTCTTCTACTCTGCAGAAACTGGACAATCATTGAATCCTCAGGAGATTTTACCTTTGCTTTTGTGTCTTGTTCCTGTTCACTTACTCTTCTTGAAAACCAATTTAATTTGTCTTTTATTATTTATACTCCTTTTGAGGTTCAGCTCACATTTTACCCCTCCCCTTAGGCTTCTTGGGTTCTCTTTTAACTCTCCACAAACAGGAAGCATTGTCTCTCTTCTCCCTGAATTGCCATTGTACTACTTTTTTATTATTTTTTATAGCTAGATGCAATCTCGGTGTAGAGGAAAGGCATGGGTTTTAGAGTCAGACATATCTATCTCATTTCTGATCTGTGTTTTGTGCAACTGCCATGAGCAGGGTATACATTCTACATTCCTTTTATATTCTGGGGACTCCATGCCTTGCACACAGTCACAGTTGGCAATAAATGAGTGTTTGAAGGTTGAATAACCACTTATTTATGAAAGAATGTTATTCTAATATTCAAACAATATCATGAAGAATCTTAATGCTTTTGCCACCCACAGAGCAATAATTTCCTTCTCCAGTAAAGTGCACAGTTAAGGAGTTTGTGTGTGAGAATTGGATGAAAATGCACCATTGAGGAGATATCTGAAGATCGCTTCTGTGTTTATGTATATGCATGTGTGCACGCACGTGTGCATACACAAGTTGAAAGAGAAAGTGCCTTTTATCAGTCATTGCTTTCCTATTTTTTTCAAGTCTGTATGTACCCAAATAAATGTCCTCGGTCCCACTAACATCTAGAACCATCTGTGATTACTTATGATTCCTAATGTCAGTTTTCAATTTTTAAGGGGGAAATTGCTATAGCAAGGAATCCGGAGATAATAGAGCATCCCAATCTCTCACTCTTATGATTTACCTTCTTTCTGTGCAACAAGTTACCAGACAGGAAAAAACCTATGATATTTGCAGATTGAATATCAAATGATTTATTAATTTGATAATCTAATAATTAAGTTATATGGTTAGGCTCCTGAATATAATAACTTGCTTTTATACTTGCTTGTATCTTCAATGGAACCTTCTTATTGCAATATAACATAGCATAACAAACTTTAGTACTGGGTATATTTGTCTTAAACTTACTTCAAAGGGCTAATGACAAAAATAAGAAAAGAAATTTAATTATAAGACATTCTAATTTCTAAAGAAGTCTGGATGCTTATGCTACTCATGCACAGAGGTGTCTATGATTACTCTGAACACTTTTTTTGTATTTACTTAGGACTAAATGAGTAAATGACTGAATGTCAGCACTAATAAATTTGTCGAAGAGTCTCTGATGTCCCTGATCTTTTCCCAGGGAACATTCTGAAACAACCTGTAACAGTAATTGCTTAGTTAACATATAAAATGCCAACAAACTTTTCTATGTTCTCTCTTCAAAAATAATATTATTCACAAGAGCTTCCTTTGAAATGATACATAAAGATATTTTCTCCTTCAGACGCCTGTTTATTTATTTTCAATTAACTTTTATGTCAATTACAGTTGACATGCAATATTATGTTAGTTTCAGGTATACAACACAATAATTAGAGATATATACAACTTATAAAGTGATCACCCTGATAAATCCGGTACCCGTATGACACCACACATAGTTATTATAATACTACTACTATATTCCCCATGCTATACTCTACATCCCCATGATTGTTTTGTAACTATCAATTTGTATCTCTTAATCCCCTCCCCCATTCACCTATCCCCGTACTCCGCAATCTGACAACCATCAAGATGCTCTGTATCTATAGAGCTTGCTTTTCATCACTTCGAATATTTTTAGCCAGTTTTTTCTGGCCTGAAAAGTTTCTGTTGAGAAGTCAGCTGACAGTCTTATGGTATGGAAACACCCTTGTCAGTAACTAACTGCTTTTCTCTTGCTGCTTTTAAGATCCTCTCTTTGTCTTTAAACTTTGGCATTTTAATTATGATGTGTCTTGGTGTGAGCCTCTTTGGATTCATTTTGTTTGGGACTCTCTTTACTTCCTGGGCTTGAATATCTCTTTCCTTTACCAGGGTAGGGAAGTTTTCCATCATTATTTCCTCAAATAGGATTTCAATTTCTTGCTGTCTCTCTCCTTCTGGTATCCCTATGATGTGAATGTTGGTACACTTGATGCTGTCCCTGGGGCTCCTTAAACTATCCTCATTTTGAGGGATTCTTTTTTCATGTTGTTTTTCTGATTGAGTGTTTCTGCTACCTTATCTTCTAAATCACCGATTTGAGCCTCTGCTTCATCTAATTTACTGTTGATTCCTTCTAAGTTAGTCTTCATTTCAGTTATTTTATTCTTCATTTCTGACTGGTTCATTTTTATGTTTTCTCTTTCCATCTTTATGTTTTCTATCTCTTTGTTAAAGTTCTCACTGAATTCACCTACTCTCTCCCTAAGTTCATTGAGCACCCTTACAACCAGTGTTTTAAACTCTGCATCTGGTAGATTGCTTGTCTCTATTTTGTTTAGTTCTTTGTCTGGAGCTTTGTTCTGTTTTTTCCATGTGGGGCATGTTCCTTTGTCTTCCCATGATGGCTGCCTCCCTGTGTTTGTTTCTATGTATTAGGTAGGGCTGCTTCCTGTCTTAGTAAAGTGGTCTCACATAGTAGGTGTGCTGTGGGACCCAGTGACAGTCTTCCCTGGTCATCCGAGCTGGGTGTTCCAGGTATGTCCCTTGTGTGGATTGTGTGTGCCCTCCTGTTACAGTTGAGCCTTGGTTGCTATAGACATGTCAGTAGGAGGAATTGACTCTCAGACTGAATTGTGATGATTGGACATGACCAGTGGAGGAGCTGTTGTGCAGGGGCTGACCCTACAGAGCAGGATTCCCTTTAACAGGGCTCTGATGCCTGCCCTGTGTGCCCTTTGGGTGTGTTGTCCTCGATGTGATCCTGGGTGGTACTCTGAGATGCCTGTTTATTTTAACTAGAACATCTAAGACATTGAATCTAGCAACTTAGAAATCTTTAAGTTTTTACCTCAGCTTAATTATTTAACCAATTCAAAAACGGATTTTCTTTAGGAGCTCCATCTCCTTTCTAATCTACTGGAATCAACCACAGATGTTTTGGTGCTAAATGAAGCTGTCGTATACTGAAATTTATTAATATATATAGTCCAAAAATTGTGCAGTGACATCTGTTTGTATATCCTCAAAGTAGATTATACCGAATCGTGTTGATATTCTCTAATTTGGGAGAATCTGGGGCATCCAGATTTGCCAGAAATACACCAGGTCATGATTGTAGTTGGCATACTCCTTAGAGTATACAGTATAATTCCTGATTACTTTTGATGCTGGCAGCTCTGAATACAATTCAGATATTAAAAGGAAAATGAAATATTTAAGTATGGCTTAATATCATACCTTGTTGTAATAACATGCCTTGTTCAATCTTCTGCTATGCTGGGTCAAATAGAATTAAGTTTGGTTTTCTTTGTTCTTTCTGTCAGAGATTCATATTTATACATAGAATTATTTAAGGAAAAACCTCTTAGTTTTCTGTACTCAACCAGTTTTCATCATTGACCATAACTTTTAAAATTCTTTGAATACACCTTTAGATAATGATAGTAATATTATCAGAGTAATCTTTCTTAGATTTTAAGAGGAAGAAATAAATATGTTAAAATTTCACTTTCATTTTATTTTATAGTTAAACATTTTTCACTAGCTTGCTTCTTATAATTCCTTATTTAGAAGTGATTTCAAACCTGGAATAAATTTGCAAGAATAGTTGAAGGGATACCCTTTACCTACGTTAACCTATCATTAATGTCTTATGTCATTTAATTATCATTCACTCTCTCTCAATCTGTGTGTGTTTATGTATGTATGTATGTAATATGTCAATATGTTATATATAATGTATACATATACATTTTTTCCTAAACCATTTGAGGGCAAGGGTGTTTTTTGGTTTGTTTGTGTATTTTATTTTGGTAAGCTTTCTTATCTCATGTTTTTGAATATTTATGTTCATTATTTAAGTTTGACATTTTAGTTTGATTTAGGTGGTGATAATCAAAGAATTCTGGTGAATTTGCTTTTCCATTATTAGTAATTTTAATTCAAGCTACAAGTTTTTTGTGCTCAACTTATAGGACCACTGTAAAAATTTCTAGTCCTTTGGAGCCAGTATGTGCTCTTTTTCCTTTCCACCTTTGAGGTGTTTTGACTCATAGTTGCAGGGCCAGGTATAAAGGGAAGAGTGATACACGGAGAGGATGGCGTTAGCTCCCCATACGGGTAGTGTTAACTGTTTGGGGTAGAACCATTAGCTAACTTTGTCACTTAACACATAGTCATTACTTGTATGTTAAAGGTAGATTTTAATCAGAAAATTATACACTAGGCACAAATTTTTCTTAGCTCTTACTCTTCATAGAGTGTTGATTTCTGAGTGTTTACACTCATGCTTTGTTTTGTCACTCATTTAATCATTATTTTTGTATGCATTGATCCAAATAACAGAATAGTGTAATACCTGTATATCTTCTGTATGCTTAAAATACAGTTCCAGAAGGACTGTATTATTACTTTCTTTGCAGCTTCCTACCATACTGCAGTAGGCTTTTAATACATGCTGACTGATTTAAATAATGATATAACCCACATGACTGCTCGGTTTTGTTTTTGTTAGCTTATTCTGTAAATCTGTGGAATCAGCAAGGCAGTTTCCTCGGTCACCTGCGGGGATGGTTGAAGTTTCTTATATTTTAAGTTACACATGTTGAATCCACAGCTAGTATTTTAGTATATATAAAATCTATGTAAACTTTAGGAGTTTGATATTTTTAATAAAGGATATTTTCTTATTTTATACATCTGCTATTGAATGCTCAGTACTTTACTTCTATTATCTTTAATTTTTACCAAAATTTACAAAGTAAGTAAAATTATCTTCGTTTTACAGATGAGAAAAATGAAATTTAGAGGATCGAAATAGTTTGCTTTTTAGATAATAATACCTCCCTTATTGTGTTAATGTGAGAATTAAGACACTATATGTCTGAAGCAGCTCACACAGAGCCTGACACATAGTAGACTTTCAATAAATGAAAGCTTTATTACTATTTTTATTGGTTGTTGTTATTATTCTGATCAATGCCAGTGTCTCAGATAGTGACATAGCTGAGGTTCTGCCCAATCTGAATTTACAGTTTATGGTGACTATATTTGATATCTTTTGAAATGGAGTGAACATATGATATAGTTTTATTTATTACCCTTATGATGCTGTGTTCCCAATTTTTTCAATGAAGCCAGGTATTAAGACCTGGAATAAATTTTCTTCATTGATATTAACTTCTAAAGCAGTCTTCTAAAACAGCCTTCATTGATATTAACTTCTAAAGCAGAGCTGACACTGTTTCATGCTGATGACGCTGTTCCTAGAAGCTATGCAACCGATGGTGGCTGTTATGTAGACTCAGCAGAGTTTTCCTGGACTGTGCTGCTGACTCAGCAGAATCCGACAGATAAACAGTCTGTCTATACAAGACATCTGTCTGTGGTAGAGAGATTTATATGTAAAACCAGAAAAAAGAAATGGGTTGAGGGCTCTAGAGAAACTCTGTGGTCTTCTCTGTGTAGCATGTTTTGTCGAATTTAAAAGGCATATGGCCAGAGAGCTATTTCACCATAGGGCCAGTTAGCAAATAGCCTGGTGTCGGATTCCAGATATACTACAAGTTTACATTTTGCATTGAAATCATTTTTATCAGAGGGCACTGTGTTTTACAAGTGCTCACATGAGGGCAAAATGCTTGGCGTACAGAACATGCAATTGATGAATGCCTTAGGGGAATAATGATACAGAGATGAGACTCCTGTATCAACAGAGGACTCTTTGTTTCACAGACATTTTCATCATTTTGGACAGGGTTATTTGAATCTGGTAATAAATGGACAAGGCCTGCTCTGCTTGTGCCTGTGAACTGGGAAATCATTTCCGTGTGACATGTGGGAACTATTTCTTTGGGAGAAAAGAGAAGTGTGTTTGCTTTCTGATGTGCCTCGTAGGTTTCCCTGGGACTTCTCAGATGACAAAACTTTATATGATAGGAGGGGGACTACAGAGGGGATTTATTGTGAAGTTAGTGGTACTTAGGCTTCAGGGCTACTGATTTTCCCAGCCTCTATCCAAGGCCCTGGGCCTTATTCACATAATCGCATGTAAAATTTGCAGTTAAGGTGTTTTATGCATTATCAGGTGAGACTGTGGTCTTTTTTGTACTCCTGCTCTCCTCTGTTACATTTCACCTAGTGCAAGGTGTGTGAGAGTGGCCATGGTCAATTTTGGAATCTGGCTAATGGATGCTGAGTTGGAGATACATTTATTTTGGGCTTAGTGGGGTATATCAGTATGAGCCATATGAAATTGTCACTTTTGGAGTTCGAAGATGATTGAACATTGACAATTTCATATAGTCATATGCGGTTTGAACTTAATTCAGTGTATAATTAAGTTATCTCTACTGTCCTGGTAAAGGAGTGTCTTCCAGGAATTTTTCCACTGCTCACTGAACCTGCGTACCTAGCGTGATGAGTCAGAGTACATGGCTGGAGGTTATTCTGTGATATGCATGTGTCCACAGCACCTGGCACAAAAAACGTGTGGGTAAAGAAAAAACAACAAAACTTTGACTCTGATGGAGGAAAGATTGAATTACCTCTGTGTTCTCCACAGAAAATATTATAAATCTTTGAAATATGAATAGGCAACCAAAGTATATGAGCCATGCAAAACAAAACACACACACACACAAAAAATAGTATACAGAAATATGTCGAGTAATTATTTGAAAATATATGCAATTTTTCTAGATTTTGTAATTTTTGTGATAACTGTCAAATTATTGTTTGGTATTTTGAAATGTATTTTCTTAAAGGGCTCCCCTGGGCCCCATCATCGAAGCTTCAAAGTTTATCATACTTGAATCTTCTCCTAAATTGAAAGCATATAGAATGGGGTCCCAATAGCAAAGACATTTTCCCCAAGAATCCAGAGCTCTTTCAGAGATTATTTTTACAACTTCTTAAATTGGAGATCAATTATAATAACATAACTGACTTTCAAAGGAAAAAAGTATGTAATAGGATGAAAATAGATTATAAGAGTGATACTAGAATATATAAGGTTATGTTTCTACGGTTAGGATTAGAGTAAATTTGAAAAACTATAACAACTCTATTTCTGTCTCTCTCTGTCTTTTCTCAACTTTGTTTATCACCATCTTTCCTTTTAGGAAAAATGAAGACACATAGGGAACCTCAGTGTATGAAATTCTTCTCTTAATGAAACCAGGAGTGAGTGTGAAAGCCCTTTTCTAAGGATATTTGTTAGTATTTTCCAGTCTGTTTCTTCTAATGACATGCTACCCTGATCACTTTTTCTTTTTTGCCTTGTCATCAGGAGTGGCCTGGGAGGTGTTATTAGAATCAACAAATATATTACTTTTTAATAAATTTCCCATCAACACTAATTCCTTAGTTTTCACGAATGAAACAGATGTTTGCTCTTCTGCCCCCTTGTTTTAGCATTTCCTCTAATTGCACCAACTTTGAGGAGTCTGGAAAACTCCAACAAAAGAGGTAACACTTTTCTTGTTGCTGAACACAAAAATGTCACAAATAATTTCGAAAACCAAGGAATCACAGGTTCTACAAATGTTTGTTCTTCGAAGAGCTTTTCTTTAATAATCCGATGCCAGGGGGATGAAGTGTGTCATGAGAGGCTTGCTTGGTTTATTTGTGGTAGATATAAGTATATAGGATGGATATTTAAACATTTTATACTCCCTTACCCTTTGGAATATATAACATGTTTGACTTTTGTTTCCATTGTTTCTTTTATCTATGGTATACATCAAACACCATAAATCATAAATCACCTGCAAGGCATCAGGGTAGAGGGGACCCTTAATGTAATGCCCACCTATAATCCTAGCTTCTTTTCTTTATAATCCCCTATCTCAACAAAAGTGATAACCAATCTTAGGTTCTATAAAGTCATGAAAGATGCCTCATGACTTATTCACTGTATCAAGCTCATGTAAGCCTACCTAGTCTCACCTTTGGATGACCTCAGCCCTTCCTGAGTACTTCTGAGCCAGAGTAAAAGGAGTTTTCCTTAAGGAAATATAGTTTACATAGCACATTTCAAAGCCTTGTTCAATGAGCAATCACCTTTGCTTCATATTGATTCATTTCACAAATATTATTTGAGTGCTAGGGAGAAATGGGGTAGTGGGTTGAGTATCTTCAGATTATCTCTTTTGGGTCCATTTTCCATCCTTCTCCATTCTGCTGTCTGTCCTTGGTGGAAAATTAATATAGACCATATTAATAAGCCCTCTGGGAAGAGAGCTGAGCAAGGGAGAAGTGTAAGTTTAGGTTATTTATTCTCTTAGCTTTTTTCTTACAGATGGCCTCAGGTTGACTGCTACATTCTTCTAATCATTACTTAGTTTTTTTTTTCCTCAAGGTAGCCTTCTTTATTGGACTTTTCTTCTGATTTCCAGTGTCTTCCCACTTTTTTGTTCCTTCAGGGCTGGAGGTGGCAATAGCCCTACCATCATTATCCCTGAGATTCTACATTATCTCATTTGATTTTCCTATGCCCTTTCCACACCATTGTTCTTTATTAAATTCTCTACAAATTACCTTAATTTTACTGTGGCACCCATTTCCTTCTAGGATTCTGACTGATAAAATGCTAGTCTAAGAATACTTCCATGATGCTTTGATATTATCAGTGATATGTGAAGGAGGTGAGGGAAAAGCCTTGAAGATGTGTAGAGAAGGAACCTTCTACATAGAAAAACAATAGCTTTTTCCTTGTAATGTTGGGTGGACAGCAAGGTGGACTGGGTGGCTGAAATTAAGAGATGGAAGCAAGAGGTCCGTTAGGAGGCTACTGAAAAGATGATGGTGATTGCAGCATCAAAGATAATAAAAAATGGTGGGATTCTGGATGTATTTTGGACAAAATTTGCTAATGGATGTAGGACGTTAAGAGAGGAGTCCAGAATCATGACAAATTTAGCTACTGAATGGATGGATCTGTCATTTCTGATATGAACATGACTGTTAGAGGAAGAGTTTAGGAAGGAAGATTGAAAATTTGATTTTAGATTTGTTAAGTTTGAGATGTCTTGAAGTAAATGTATTGAGTGTGGAGTTCCAAGGTTAGAGATACAAATTTAGGAGTCTCAACATTATAGATTATACTTAAAATTGTGACATTAAAATAACCTTAGGCTGTTAATTCTTAAACTCCTTAGTTAGATATTTGTAAATATAATTTTCACTGTAAATATATGGTGGTTGGATCAGTCTAGTCAACCTTTAAAAACAGCATTATTAAGATTAGATATAATATTTTATAAAAAATAAAGAATATATATTCTATAACTAACATATATACATCATAAGCACCCATAAATGTGCATATCCATTAAAAAACTGACGTGTATGTAAACTCATTGGTAGACATATGAAGTGTGTATAACACAAGGACTGTTTGAAAGTATTATGTCTTTTTGAAAGACATTTTTATTTAAGTGTCTGAAGGTGACAGCGATCACTGATTTTCCTGCCAAAAAGGAATTAAATTATAACTCTGAGAAGTGAACATAAGGAGCATTATTGCAGCTATCCTTGAAATGTCAATCTACTTTTAAAATGCAATTATTTTAAGCCATTTGTTTGCAGTATGGCATCTTTACATGCAAAAATTTCAAACACTTGGGCCTTCTTTTTAAGATTTTTGATAAAAGTCAACTTACAGTGTAAAGAATCTTTATTACTGAAAACACTTAACTAAGGAGTCAGAACCGTGGATTTCTAGGGTAGTTATTTTGTCACCAACTAGCCACGTGAGAATTTACAACATAGCACACTCTAGGCTTATTAACTTCCCTAGACTTAATCTGTAGATTCTCTGTTTGGAAATGAAAAAGTTAAATTAGATTACTGGTATTACCACAATTCTACAGATTCCCCTGGGCCAGAATGGTCACAGCGAGCCGCGTATGCCAAGGATGTCTGGATTCTCACTGTGTCAGCTAGAGCCTTCAGCTTTTCCTTGCTCTGCATTAGTGCTACCAAGGAAGACATTTTTGATGTTGTCACCAGCGTAAAAGTCTTAAGAAAACAGTTAATTGCTCATCTTTTTTTAGGAAAAAAAAATATTTTCAATTAATCGTCTGCAAAGTTTTTGTCAGCTTTGAGAGCTGTCTTACCTCCAAACTGCTGCCTCCCAAGAAACATTCCCAGCCAGTTCCATAATTGTTTTCCCAGGTTAACTGTTCTCTTTTGCCTCTGAAATATAACTTAGCCTTAGTATTTTTGGATTATAGACACTCAGGACCTTACAGTTGAGGTAGACCTTAGAAATTATCTCTTTCAGCCTCTTTCCAGATACAGAATGACCACCATGCTTAAGACTAGTTATTCAAAATCTATTTGCAGAGTGCCAGGGGCTCATCAGCTTGGATGGCAACCCATTCCATGTTGTAACAGCTCCTATGCTTTCTTATGTGCTGCCAAACTAAATACCTTTGAAACCTTCACTTTTCTGTCATTATACCAGTGATTTAAAAACACTATCCATAGTTAGTGGCTCTCAAAGTAGCTCTTACTGTACATAAGAATCACTTAGAAGGTTAAGATAAATATTCCATGACCCTCTGTCCAAAGATTGTTTCAACAGATGAAGAGATGAAGTCCAGCAAACTACATTTTTAATAAACATTTCATGTGATTACAACTGTAGATCGTTATTCTAACTAAACATAGAATATTGTTAAATGAAAAATTTAATTATAAAATAGTTCATATAATATGATTCCATTTTTGTATCCAATAGACTATGTATTAAAAAAATCAATTTAGGAGGATGTCCCCAAAATGTTATAAATGGTCAATTATTTCAGCTTATTGGGAAATGGACAACTTATGCTTTTATTTATCTCTATATTCTGATATTTCTACAATGATTATATATTGCTTTTATCATTAAAAATAGTAAATTTTAATGAGTAATTTATCACCCCCACTACTATAGTAAAAGTGATTTTTTTTTTTTAATGCCTACAGCACCTGATATTCCTAGGTAGTCTCCCATCCAAGTACTAACGAGGCCCGACCCTGCTTAGCTTCTGAGATCAAACAAGATCAGGCACGTTCAGGGTAGCATGGCCGTAGACTAGTAAAAGTGATTTTTATAGAAGATGGAGACTTACAAGGATGAAAGAGACCTCTCTAGTCTGGTAACATTCTTATTGCTCCTGAGTCCTTTCAGGGCACCCTAGGGGAAAGGTCCTTTGGTAAAATATATTGATTCTCCGATCTTCTCTAAAAGGAGGATGATCTTATCTAAATAGTCATCTCATTATTTAGTCCAAGGCCATTTCATCAGTCATCCATTTTTTCTTTCAGCAAACATTTATGTTCTAGGATCTGTGCCACTAACTAAGACTATAAAAAAAAAAAATTGTGTGTACCAAATTCCTTCTATATCAGAGGAAGCAAAGATGGCATAAAGAACAGAGGAGCTGTCTCTCTTTGGGAAACTCTGAGGTGGTTTTGAGTTGTTGAATGAAGTGTCTTGAAAGTGAGGAGCAGTGCTATCTAAGCAGGTGTGGAGTGGTGGTGGTGGAGATTTTTCCTTGAGAAGCATATGCAAAGCCATAGAAATGTGACCTAGGGTGTTATAAATAAGGACCTGCAGGCAATGTGATAAGCTAGAAGGCCGGATGCCCATGAGAGAATTGTAAGAGGTAATTTGGATAGGTAAGCAGGAGTCCAATTTTGGAACATCTTATATGCTATTCTAAAGAATTTGGGAATTTAGGCAAGTAACTTATCAGCTATATATCATGGCAGCAGTGTGGCAGATAGATTGGAGGGGGTGGCTGGAGGCGGTGAGACCAGTTAGAAAACTATTCTGGTACTAAGAAAATAGCTACAGGCAAGAGTTGTTAAGGGGTTGGAATTAACAGGATATCCTGACTGGGCATGGGGATAGCTAAGAGGGAGGAGGATGTCATGACTTCTAGTTTTTTTGTAGACAGTTTCTCAGTGGATTGGATTCCAGCACCATTTTAGCAGGTGAGAAGAATGGAGGATGTCACTTATATTCAATTTGGAATATTACCACTTTCCCATGGTATAGAATGAGCAAAAAGTACATGGCATGTTGGAAGAAAATAAAGTATTTGAATTCACCATCTGGACATTGTTTCCCATGTGCCCATCTCTATATTTAATTTTAGCATTTCCAGGCCTCAGAAGCTTGTGGCCTATGAAGTTTTCATTATGTATGATTTCATAACTTTTCATTTATACTATGTGAATATAGAGGTAACTCTGAAAGAGATGTAATTAATACATTTTTAAAAAATCAAAAAGTTACTCCAAGAATGCATGAGAGGGATATGACAGAACAAGGACAAGTTTCATGAAATGTTGGCTCTTCAGTGATGGCAGATAATGTAAATGGCAATGTCTAGTTAGTTGTTGTACTTGAATGGCTAGAATCCATGCATATTTATCAAACGGACAGAATATGCATATGAGCTCCGTGGTCCATTCTGCTACTTAAAACTTAATGTTGATAAATTTACATGAAGGGTAAGACTCCAAGACTAAATGAGCTTAAGTGATTTTTCCATGTGTTAGTGGTAGCGATTAATGTAATCTGTCTAGTCTGTTGATTTACAAAAGTAATTTTCTTGTACTTAGACTAAGAAATAGAAATTGCTGACATATGCCCTATATCTTTAAAGTAAATTTATTGTACATTTTTAAAAGTAACATGCTTTTTGGAAAAAAATTAAGATATAGAAATGAAAGTAAAATTTAAAATTTACTACAACTTGATGAGTATCCTTCTATATTTAGATGTGTTTGTATAAATGCCCACTCATTAGTTCTTAAAGTATATTATTCAAAGAATGTGAAATAAGATAACAGAACTAACGGCTATGGAAAATATCATGTAATTTAAGTCTCAATTGTCAGTAGTATTTCAGCCATTCAAACTGGTGACGATATTTTGAACAGCTATGCTTATCTGTTACTAAATAATTAGTAATTGATTTAGGTTAAGCCAGGATTAATTCTCTTTGTAGTTTTTTTTTTCCCCCTAACTCAAAGGGGATAGTAATTATTTATGGCATTTCTTAACCTGTAAACTCTTATCTGTAAACTCTTTTCTAATCATCCCAAGCATCTACTAACCTTAGTTTAGTCAGATAAAAACTATTGATTGGAGAACATAAAGAAAAGGTAACTCTTTAACTTTTGTATTCCTTAGAGTTGGAAAAGGGGCTGTGTGTTGGAAAAAGCCAGAGTAGAAGATAAGTAGTTTTACAACTACTATGTCCTCTTGCTCAAATTTTAATGACCATACTAACACTCTTTGCATTTTGTTAGGAGCTTTGTCCTCAAGCCTATGCAGTTTAAAACCAGATGATTCTCAGAGATCTCTCCTTAAGACCAGATGCAGTTTGGATGTGATCACTCATTATTCTGGACTAAGCAGCTTAGACCCAACTAGACACCCTACTGACCGACCTCATACGAAGCTGTTTCTGTCCCACACAGGCAGGGACTCCCTATACTCCCACGATCAGCTGTGGAGCCCAAAACTAGCGAAAACTAGTGATGCCACCTTAACACTGTGAACTCTAGTCCCTTTAAATGTTCTTCTGAAGCTAGAGATCTGGGAGCGGTCTAACTCTTAGAAGACAGTTTAGGAAGAATATTCTCAGAGGCGTATTGATGAGAATGTGGGTTTACATGTTTTACCTGTCAGAATTTGTAATTGACATTTTCAAGCACCTAGAATTTAATAAGCAGTAAATTTGGTGCTGACTTGTACTGTTTCATTTGGTCCCCATAACACCTTGTCAGATACTTGTAATTATTTCTATTTAACAGAGAAGGAAATGGAGAGCCTGCTAGGATATGAGTCTAACAACGTAGAAGAACAAGTGGTTTTCACGGTGGCTGCATGGGAGAATCACTCGAAAACCTTTTTTTGAAATACTAATTCCTGGATTTATGGTAGATGAATTAGATTAGAATCTCTGGGGGTTGGCCCAAGCATTGGCATTTTAAAATAAACAAAAACCTTTCAGGTGATTCCTAGTTGCAGCCAGGATTGAGAACCTTTGTCCTAATTTGTCCCTGGACCAGCCACATTTGCATGAAATAGAAGCTTGTTAGAAATCCAGAATATGGGGACTTACCCCAGACCTACTGTATCAGAATTTGAATTTTAAAAAAGAACTCTAAGAGAACTTTTTGTACTGCTTTTGCAACTTTTCTGTAAATCTGAAGCTCTTCTAAAATTGAAAATGTTAGGAAAAGAGAAACAAGATAATGTTTGGGATACAAAGATCAAAACCTTCCCTCCAGAAGCTCAGTCTTGTGAGAGAGAAACTTATTAAAAGATAATTTGCTAAAAGCTATAATGAAAATAATGTAGAAAGTGCTGTCACTTTATAGGAGGAAATGAAAAATGCTGCTTGGAGAACATTGCCAAAGGAAGGTGCCTTGAAGGCATTCCAGGCACAAAGAAAGATGCAAAGAACAATTCTTTAAGAAAAGTTGCTAATATAAAAGGAATTGAAAAAACAAAAACAAAAACATGAAACTGAGCCCTGATGAGGATACAATGTTTAATAGACACATGTATATTTTAAAAATATGATAAATCTTAACAAAACTGAGGATTAGTGCCAGACTAAAGAGGTACTATAATAATTAATGGAAGAATTTCTCTTTTGGGGGGAAAAGCAAAGAAATTAAGAGAAATTAATAATTTGTAGCATTAGCACTGTGAAAGGGTTGCAGATAGACCCTTTTATGGAATTCTGTCTTCTTAGGACTGTTGTGACCCTGCTCTCCCATAACTTTAATGTCTGCACCAGGCCTTTACAGGTACTGTTTTCTCTGTTGAGCTGGTCTGACCCCTGCTTCTAGTCCTGGTTAATTAATTCCTCCTCGTCCTTTAGCTAGGATTCTGCTCAGAATCACCTCTTCGAAAAAGCCCTTTCTAATTTATGGTGTAGGTTGGATACCATTCTTCTGGGTTCCTATAGCATCCAGTATATGTCACATTGTTAACTTTTCTTTTTGTCTTTTTCTCATGAAACAGTAACTTAAAGGCAGGGGTTCTGTTTCAGTGTCATCTGAGTCTCCGGTGTTTTGCAAAGTGTTTGACTCAATAAATGCTTAGAAATAAATGGAAGAAGTGAAAATAACCTATTTTTGCCCTTAGTTTACAGTCATAAGGTAATCTTTAGAGATGGCAATAAGAGATTGTTGAAATGCACTTCTTAGCATTAGTAGCTAGGAAGAAATTTAGAGACTTCAACCTGTGCATAACACATGCCTGGCATATAGTAGATTCCCAGTAAATTTTAGTCTCATGAAAGAATGAACATTCTCATTTTATACATGAAGACTCTGTTACAGCTTATGTTAAGGATGTGTCTCTTTTAGCATATTATTAAGAAAATGTGAACTCAAATGTGGATCACTACTTATAAATTAACAATAGTTTTTATAGCTTCCAATTGTTAAGTGCCTGTACATGTCAGATTCTATATAATGTATATGTAGAATAATCATATATGGTCACATTTAATTCTCTGAAAAAAACCTATAAGGCTAATATTAGATTTGAAGGCATGGATTTTAATTCAGAAATGTATGATTACAGAACTCATACTTTTTTCCTAATCAGTGTTCTTTCTGCTCTTCCCTGTTGCCTCCTTTTCTTTAAGAAGCTGCTGAAACTGCTCACACCTTTCTCTTTGTGGAAATTGTGTAGTTGGGAGTGAAGGACTTGGCCTTTGATCACTAATTTTCTGTGTGATCATATACGGATCACTGAATTTCTTTTCCTCAGTCTCCACATTTATAAAATACACCTATTAAACTGTATCAGGAGTTCGTTCATTACGCAACAGATATTTGAAAGGTTAGGTGCTGAAGATACAGCAGCATAAAGAACAGACAAGATCCAAACTCCCATGGAGCTTACATAATGGCAATTGAGGCTGAAAATAAACAGATAAAACAAGATTAAATAGTGCGCAGTGCCATGAAGCAAAGACAACAGGGTGAAAAAGGAAGAATGTGGCTAGAGCAGGGTAAGGACATCCATGGATGGGGTGGTCTGAGACGTGTTCCCCCAGGAAGTAACATTTAAGTTGAGGCCTGAAAGCAAAGCATGGAGTCAGCCATGAATAATACATATGGGGGTGTAGAGTTCTAGGCAGAGGGATGCTCAAAGGCAGAAATTCTAAAGCTGCAAAAGCTCTGCACCTTGGATGGCCAGTAAAGACCAGTGTGGCTGGTGGGAAGAGCACAGTAGAAGAAGAGAAGAGAGGCTGGCAGGTTCACATAATGGACTTAAAGCAATGGTAGAGGCTGTTTTCTCAATTGCCAGTGTGCGGACACTCCAGTGGAATCCACAGTGATGTTCTCACATCTTAGGTACCTTTGATACTTCTTTCCATCATCTTTGCCTCTTTTCATGTGTTTAAGAATATCCTTTCTGATCAGTAATGTCTCAGAATAGAGGCCAGAAACTTGTTTCCCGAGCTTCTTTTGCATCAGGGATACACGCATATGACCCAGGCTCTGTTAGTCAGATGCACACAGGTAAGACATCAAATTGGAATTTACTGGAAAGAAACAGGCAGCATGGAATCTATTCTGGCAGTGATGACGGCTGATACATTTTATCTATGAGTACTTATAGCAGAGTTTCTCACACAGCATCTGATGCCCAGGTCCTGGCTCGCAAAGTGGACCTTGGTGAGAGTCCCTGGTGATGGTAGCAGTGCTGAGCACAGTGGGCATTTCTATGCTGTTATTTCAGTACTGTTTCTGACTGCATAGCTTGGTTCTCTGGCCATCATGGAGTTTCTGTGTTTCTAATATTTGTCTCTAAATTTCTTATATAACTAGAAAGTATTTCTCTTTGCAGATAAGAAACCTGTGTCAATGCCCTGAACTTTAAAGTAAGAGTCAGGAAGATTTGCTACCTATGTCTGAGAAGCATTAGAACTATGAGATTCACTCTAACTTTAAATTCCTAGGTTAATTAGGGACCAAAAATGACCTGGAGATGTGAACACTGCTCATTTTAAAAACCTATTTCTCATATTTTTACTTACAAAATTAGTTTTGGTAAACTTGTTTCTGTCTTAGAAGCCCACTTTATTGTTTGGGCTCATGGGAAGGAGATGAATTATTCAATTATATTCTTCTGGAAACCTCTTATTGGCCTCCCTTAAAGTGCAAGGTCTAGTACGAAGATGCTAGACTAGACCTTCCCACTAGACTTTAGGTCCAGTCTCCCAGATGCATCACTGATAAGGGATACTTTGTCCTGGACAACCCCTTTGTCACTAAGAGCCACAATCCTAAGCATATATGCATTTTAGAGGCATTTTTGATATCTGTTTAGTAGTCATAATATCAATAAAATATGTAAGCAGCCTTTTATGAGGTCTACTGTGCTGCATCTGGGAAAGAACATCTAAAATTTAAGTGGTTCTTAATAGCTATACAAAAGTAAGGTGAAAATATGTTTATAATTATCAGTATCCCCATCTGTCCTGTACTTGTGCCAGGGCTGGTCTCCAAAGGGTTGTTAAAAATGTAGCTAGTTCTCTAAAATGGCTTTCCATTTTCTGCCTCTCTGGCTATCTCTCCACTCTGTATTGAAGTTCTGAACCTTCACTAACTCCTGGCAATTTTATTTCTTAGTATTTATTCTTATATTTATAGCTGAATTTGTTTTCTTTTTCATTGACATATCAATTGGGTGCAGTGCCCTTCATGATAACTACTAGCAAAGAAAATCCTCTTCCAACCTCTATGTAGGTAAAAATGATGATTGATTCCTATAAATACTTGTTTACCGTAGTGGAAATTGCTCATTGTTACAAATAGGAGAAAAATGAGGTTCACTCCATTTTGTAAAGGTCTTGTCTTCCATAATACCAGTATACACTTTTAAGAACAGCTTACTCTAAATATCAATTGAAAAGCAGATATTTGATTCAGCGTCTTTATGTGAGAGATAATCGTTAGGCTTATGCATATTTAGGCTTTGCCCTTGCCAGTGAATTTTCAGACATTCTGTTTAGTTCTTGCTTTGTCAGTAAGTTTTTGGTGACACATTTACGGCTACTTGAGTGTTATGCCTTAGAGATTTTCTTTTTGTCTTTATGGGTTTAGAGACAAAATGCCTTTGGTAGAAAATTCTCATTCTGGAATATCTTTTCTGGTTGTACCTTCCCCCTTTCTCTTAATACATGATGTACATTTTTTAATTATGCATTTCAGCTGGAGATATGTGTTTTTAATTTTGAGAAATTGAAAGTAAATCTTCTAAATAAACAGCTAGGTGATGGGTACATGATGGTAATATAGATCTGTATATATATTCTGTTTATGTCTTTTTTTTAATAACACAAAGTTAAAAAGAAAATGCTATATATTAGATTAGTGTAACCCTGTGACTAAAGCAATTTGATAGATTTCTCTGAGCTTCAGTGTCCTTATTTGTAAAAAGATTTCATAAGTAAAGGAATAAATGCTTCATTTGTATGATTAGGATTTTATCCGGATATGAATGTTCTAGTGTTCCAGTACAGACTCTACTCTAAAATACTATTCACATGTTGAGTATTAATTATAAAAGAATTTTGTGTGTCACTCAACATTGATTAACCTAAAAAGAACTGGGGAAAGATTTGCATAATTTTTTTGTATCAGGGTAATGTAGGGTCGTGGAGGCTAAGAGAGGGCATGTGTTGCCTTTAGAAGGTGGTCACTTGGGAAATGGTTGAATAAAATTATGCACAACTTAGAACAACCAGCCCTTTATTTTTGTGTTAGTGAAGTCAATGGCGATCTTAGTTAATGGTAGATGATAACTTTCTTAACTGGGAGCATTCTTAATAGTATCTTACTTAAGTTAATATTGGTTTTGTGGATGAAGTTCTTTAAAATTAGAGAAACTATCACTGGAGAAAAGAGACCAGGCTAGCCTCTCAAGGAGTCTCATGAGAATTTTCATCTGCTCTAAAGCATCAATTTAGAGATAATTAATTCATTACGAATATTTAATTCCAGTTAATAACATAATGTTTATTCATAGTTTACTATATGCTTAGAAATGTGCAAAATTTATAACAAATTATCACATTTCTGTTTCACAACTACATAATGAAGGAGTATTATTAACTTTCATTATATGGATAAGGTAGGTCATTGTGGCTCAGAGAGGTTAAATACTTTGTCCAAGTTCATATAACAAAAAATGATAGGTCTAACTCTTAGACCTATGGTCTGAACATTTTCGTGTTTCTATCTCTTTATGTTTCTTTATTTAGCTGTGTGAGCAGACACACATGAGATTTTTATTATAATAGTCCAAAAAGTCAATTTTTGGAAATGGAAAGGATATACATGAAAATTATAAATGCACATGACTAATCACATATTGTGTTATTCCTGGGGCTGCTGCCGTAACAAAGCACAAACTTGGTGGCTTAAAACAACAGAAATTTATTTTCTCACAGTTCTGGAGGCCAGAAATCCAAAACCAGTATGTTGGCAGGGCTGATTACTTCTGGAAGCTCTGTGGGAAAATTAGTTCCATGATTCTCTCATAGCTTCTGGTTGCTTCTGGTTGTTTCTGGTAATCCTCGGTTTTACTTGGTTTGTAGCTGCATAATTCCAATCCCTGCCCCTGTCTACCATGTGACTTTCTCTCTGTGTCTCAAATCACCCTTTTCTTTTATAAGGACACCAGTCATTGGCTTTAAGGCCCACACTAAATCCAGGATGATTTCATCTGAAAATTTTAACTTAAATTATTTACAGCTGTAAAGATCTTCTTCCCAAATAAGGCCAAACTCATAGGTACTGGAGTAGGACTTGGACATATCTTATTTTGGGGGAGCCGCTGTTTGACCTACTTCCTATTTTGAAAATTTGTATTAAACAAAGAAGTGAAATACACAAGTACAATATGAACTTTAGTTTTAGACTGTCTCAATTAATAGATTACTTAGCTTTAGGTGTATTTTCTACAAGAATGTTATTTTATATACATGATATCATTGCCAGAGATATTCCTGAAAGATTTTATACTTAAATTTTATCTTCTTTTTGCTGCTTCATTAGTAAAAATATATGCTAATCATCATCTTTCAGTCATACTATATATGGATATACTATTGCTATGCACATGTAGTTTCTTATTACTTGAAACTTTGATATTTGAAATTATTTTTAAGAGACTCTAAATGGTAAAAAGATATTATATATTTCATTGATTCCCATTCTGATTCTCATTCCAAAACACCATCATGACATAGAAGGTTAGTATTAGATTTAGTGAAGCAATAATGAATTGAAAATACTGACATGGCAAAGAATATGTATTTGATGATTGGCCAAAATTGGGTGCGACTAAGAAAAACCAAACTGGGCATCAAGAAATCTGAATTCTATTCTCAGCTGTTTATAGGATCTTCCCCTCTGCACAATGGAACAGGAAAAAAAAAATTCTAGAGAATAAAAATGAATGGAGAGATGACCACAGCATGTAAATTGCTAAGAGCCTTGGGAAGAGTTATTCATGAAGAAATGTGGACATCAAAATTTGAATATACTTTTAAAGATAAGAAAGGAGGGAACCAAAATGATAAGATGTTCTATCCATGTTTAAGGCAATCAGTATTTTATCAGTATTACTATTATTTTTTTCCCCCTCTTTAATTCTCTCCCCGCCTTCCACCCCTGACCTATGGATGTTGCCATTTCCCCTTAAGAACTGGATCTCTGAAGGCGGGGCGTCTCCTCCCACAGCTCGCAGCATGCACCCGGGGCCTGGTGCCCCCAGGGCATGGTGCACTTAGGGTATGGTCCAGGGCTCCACCTGGGGCACGAACCCAGGACCTTCTGTGTGTAACCACTACACTAGGCTAACCACTACACTATGGAGCCACCCCATCAGTATTATTTTTGATACAAACTTAGAAATACTAGATTTGTTTTTGGAAAGTTTAGTGGCATACCAGGGAGGAGATGCTAAGTACAGGGTTGGAGTAGAAGTTCTCTTATTTGATGGTATTGGGAGTATTGTTAATAAGGTAACAATAAAAGGTGATTAAGGTAGTATAATTACAAAAAAAAATGCATATCTACTTAAACTATTTTATTTTAACTTAAAGTTTATACACATGTATTTGTTTGTCAAACTTTTCATGCAAGTTAAGGCCTTTCCTTTGAGTATAAGTCTGTTGATGGGCATTCTACAGACTTTGTTCCATTAAAAAATACCCATTGCAAATCCTCCTGATGATTACATCTTCAAATGGCAGGAAGGACTGAGGGATACCTATAAGTGACCTTAATGCAGATTCCTTCTGTTTTAATAATTAGTTCCAATCTTTTATGGCTGTGACAGTGGGGAGTGAATACTTGACTAAGTTGTGGTCTGATTAGGAAAGAAGAATGAGGAATGGATGCTTCACAGACAGCAATTTTGATTACAGTGTGTGTGAGATAGATACAGTAAGCATGATGGGAACAGAACTGTGCAAAGATATGTGGGACAAAGTCTAAAGTGTAGTAGCTATGGGTTTTCACTTAGCTGTGGACACCAGTTGATATGGTTTACATTTTAACGGAGAGTCACAGTAAATCTGGTCAGTGGCGAATGAGTTAAGTGGAACTCTGTTTTGAGAACCTCTGCTCTTTTAAATGAGCTTTAAAAGTGCTACAAAAGTCTCACAAAATTAAAGGGGAAAGGATTTAGAGAAAATTAGATTTGAGTCAACTTTGAAGGGCAAGATAGCAAAAGGATTCATGATAAGGTGATGAGTGCCTGTGTGTCTTGTTGGGTTGAGAAATTATTCATTCCATTTATATCATGGACTGAGAGAGAAGGGGAGAGAAATTCTCATTGATTTCAGGTTATGAGAGAATATTCAATGAACATTGGGTCATCTGGTTGTAGAGCTGTGCTTGACTGGTCTTTTCTGGGTGGCCAATCTCATCTCACTTGAGCATGGTAAGTCAAAGATGAAATGTAGATGTGATATTCTTGAAAGGTTTAAAGCTATACTTATTCCATGATATTATTTACACACACACACACACACACACACACACACACACACACACAGAGTTTACAATTAGGTTCTTTGAACAGATATATCTTGCAAAATAAGGTTAAAGTATAACTTTGTTATTATAAAAACAAATAGGATCTTATTTTCATGAATAACAAACTTTATGCCAAAACTCTAAGCAATGCTTAGACATATCTGCCACATTAAAAACCTCAGATCATGTATTTTAGGCTCAGCCAAAAATATATTTTTTGCTTACTAAGTATCATTTTGAAAATATGTCTCCTTTATTGTTTTACTGACCTGATTTTACTGCTAGCTGTGAAGCAAATGTACCTCTTCCTCTCAATTCAGTTATGCAAGTTGATTTTCCTAAATCATTAGCAATACACCACTCTCATAAGCAATTTGTACCGTCTGCCAATTGCCCATGCTGTCACAACAGAACACTGTAAAAAGGTTCTCAAGAACCTTTTTACTTTACTGATTTTCTCAAATCCCTCTGAGAAACTTCACTACCCCTCACTTAACTTGTTCGATCCCACAGGAAACAGTGAGAGTGGTCTATCTCAAGAGGTCAAGAAGCGGGACAGAATGGTGGAGGTAAACTGAATTGCTGTGGTTTCAACAGTATGTGGGAAATGAGGAAACACAAATATTGGTTGTGGACCACTCTTTCTAGAAGGTTAGATGTGAATGCAAAGGGATAGAGTGGAGTTAAGATTTTATTGAAGATGAAAGAAATGTGAACATATTTATAAAGAAGCCAATAAAGGAGGGTAGACATTATAGAAAATTGATATGTCTTGGTTCCTATTCCCTCTTCTTGAAACAGAATTTCTCCTCATTATTTCAAGCATTTAATAGTAATAATCTCTAATATTGTCTGAACATATTAAATATGTCACTCTGCGTGATGTTATATGAAGAGAACTAGGAGGTCTTAGTCTTACTCTTTGGAATTTACAGTCTAATGCCGTAGCACATGGTGTGGATAGGGATCAATCCTGCTTTCGGCATGTTCTTTAGCAGAGTTTTAATGTGGCCTATTTTTCTGAGAGTCGTGGTTTGATTCATCTATTTGTGAGTCACATAGAGCAGAACTTCTTTTTCAACGTTGGCACTGAAAACAGAAATAATCCCCATTTTATTGGCCCTAGTCTTCATAGTGTTTTATTGTGCTTCTATTGTTTAAGATAATATGGCTTAATCTGAAATAGGGTTAAATTCACCTAATGATCAGTTGTGTTATAATAGGATAGTTGGCTTGAGCCCCCTAAAACTTTCAAAGGCACTGCAAAAATCTCCAGGTTAAAAGGACTTCCTGATGAGTCAATTAATGCTCCTAAATGCTTAATAAAGTACTCATTTTGGAGTGTACACAAATTGAGTGCACTCGAGTAAACACAAAATTTTAATGAGAACAATTAACGATGTTAAACAAAAACAAACGAAAACAGATTTGTGGAATTTTGGGGGAACAACAGCCTTCGAAATCCATAGTGAGTATTTGATAAATCACAGTATTAAAAAATGTTTTACATTTGTGGAATACATGTTCTTTATAATTTATAAAGCATTTAGTAGACATCATTGCTCTTGTTTTACAACATAGCTGTTATTACTCAGATTTTGCGGTTGATAAAATTGAGAAGGGTAACTTATCTAAATGTACATGACTTATGCAAGTGTACATGACTGATAAGTGACAGTCACGGTTCAAACCTAGCTGGACTGACCCAAGGACAATCTGAACCCCTTTGTAATGCTGTACTACCTCATTAGGCTCATTACACAAGTTTTCTTTCTTCTCCTCCTATGGCTCTTAAAACAGTAAACTGTCAGAAATAGTGTATTACATAATATAGTTATGTAAATACCCTCAAAAAGATCAGTGGACTAACTTAATATATTCCCGCTTTTAACATGTAATTCCAGTGTCCAGTTAGTGACTGGTTCTTCTCACAATGTTTTTGTTTGTTTAATTGGAGAATTAAAGTAGATATTATCTATGGAAGTGAATTTTTGAACTTATTTTCAACTGGGAATACTCTAGATATATTTGATATCAAAGGAAATAAAATTCAATATAGAAGTGATTGATCATGAAACGTTTGAGGAGCACAGGATAAATTTATGGTGAATTTATATAGCAATCGACAAACTTGTTCTTCAGAATAGTTACTTTAATGAAAGTTTTAATTGATATATTATGAGATATTTCAATGTTATATAATTATTTCAATGTTATATAATTGTTTTTAAATATATCTAAGAAAAATGTAAAACTCATTGTTGGGCAGTGATACATATTTAAATAGTCAGTATGTCATACCCATAATGCCAAGAAGTTATCTGGTCAAACATGTCACTATTGACTGGGGCATCAGCCTGTGTGTGGCCTTTATCAACTAATTCCCCCACTGAAACATGTAATCCATTTAGTGGTTGCTGGATATGCTATCAATCTTGCCTCTTGATTTGACTGTAGTACACTGTTGATTAACTGAAGGTTAATGAAGGTTAAACATCCATCTATGTAAACACCATTTATGGATAAAAAGAGTAGGTTTTAGATAAAAGCATAGTCATGAATTGGTTTTTCAGTCATATCTGAAACAAGCTAGGAGAACATCAGAATACTTAAAAGTGAAAATGAGGTTATAATGTTTAAAATTTTTTTTTTATTTTGAAATAACTTTAGAGTCACAAAAGTTGCAAAATTAAATAAATTAGTCCCATCCATGTACCCATCACCCGCTTCCCCAGTGATGACATCTTACATGACTATTGTGCATTATCGTATATCAGTAAATAATCTAAAGCAACAGTTGCCTAAGTATGAACCAAATTTGGAAATGTTAAAAATTAATACCTTTTTTCAATTGTAGATGAAAATTACTGAAAATTTCTGATACACCAAAAAGGCAAATATTAAAACCTATCACAAAAAAAAAACTTGTTCACATTTTACCTTTAAAAAAAACATTAATGCAGAATGTATTCCAAGTTTTGTTGTTTTTTGAAACTTCCACATTCCAATGACAATAGAGGCTCTACAAAGTGCATCATTCTAATGTACCACAATCTATACATTGGTCCATTGATGAGCATTTAGGTTGTTTGTATTTTTATGTTTATTTTGAATAATGTGCTGTGAACATTTGTGTAAACATTTTTTTTTTTTTTTGTGGACATGTGTATTCAGTTCTCTTTGGTATATTCATCAGAACGGAATTACTGGGTCATATGGTTAACTGTATGTTTAATTTCTTGAGGACTTGCCAGACTGTTAGCCAAAGTGGCTACATCATTTTACAGTCCCACCAGCCACGTTTAAGGGTTCCATTTTCTCCTCATGGTTGCCAATACTTCTTAATGTTCATCTATCCATGTTAGAGGTGCATAGTGGTATCTCTTTGTGGCTTTAATTTGTGTTTATCTGATGGCTAATGATAATGAGCATCTTTTCAAGTGTTTATTGGAAATCTGTGCATCTTCTTTGGAGAAATATCTATTCAGATCCTTTGCTTGGTTTTCAATTGAGTTTCTATTTATTGTTGAATTGTTCTCTTATTAGATGTAATATTTGCAAATATTTTCTGCCATTTTGTGGGCCATCCTTTTACTTTCTTGATGTCCTTTGAAACACAAGTTTTTAATTTTGATGAAAACCAATGTATATATTTTCCTTTTAATGCTTTTGCTTTTGGTGTCATGTCAAAGAAATCGTTGTCTGAATCAAGGTCACAAAAATTTACACCTGTGTTTTCTTCTAAGAGTTTTATAATCCATTTGGAATGATATTTTGTATGTAGTATGATGTAGGGGTCCAATATCATATTTTTGCATGTGGATAGCCAGTCGTACCAACATCATTTATTGAAAAAACCTCTTCTTTCTTCATTTGTTTGTCTTTGTACCCTTGCAGAAAACTAATTGACTATAAAACAAGGGTTTATTTCTGGACTCTCAGTTTTACTTTATTGATCTATTTATTTGTCCAGCCTTATGTCAGCACCACACTTTCATAATTACTGTAGCTTTGTAGTAAAATTTAACATTGGGAAATGTGAGTCTTCTAACATTTTCCTTTTTCAAGATTGTTTTGGTTAGCTTGTGTTTCTTGTACTTCTTTATGAATTTTAGTATCAGTTTGTCGATTTTTGCAAAAAATGTTCAGCTAGAATTTTAATAAAGATTGCATTAAGTCTGTAGATCAATATGGGAGATATTGCCCTTTTATCTATATAAAGTCTTCTAATCCATAGCATGGGCTATCTTTCATTATTTGGATCTTTAATTTCTTTCAATAATATTTTGTAGTTTTCAGTGTAGACACTTGCACTTCTTTTGTTATATTTATCCTATTTTACTCTCTTTGATATTATTAATAGAGTTGTTTTTGAAACTTTATTTTCAAGTTGTTCATTGCTACTGTATAGAAATAGAATTCATTTTTATAAATTTCTCTTACTGAACTTATTAGTTCCCAAAGGTTTTTGGTTGTTTCCATTGAATTTTTTACATATGCGATCTGGTAATCTGTGAATAGTGATAGTTCCTCCTTTAGAATTATTCTGTTCAAGCCACTATATTGAAATACCATAGACTGAGTGGCTTAAATGAGAGACATTTCATTTTCTGCAGGCTGGGAAGATCAAGGTGCTGGCAGATTCAGTATCTGGAGAGGATGCTTTTCCTGGCTTGCTTATGGCTGCCTTCTTGCTATATCTTCATATGGTGGCAAGACACCTGGTTTCATCATGGGAGCTCTGCAGTCATGACATAATCTAAACCAAATTACTTCCAAAAGGCCCCACCTCTTAATGCACTTTGGGTTAGGGCTTCGACATATGAGTTTGGGGGGATGGGGCATAAGCATTCATCCTTAACACTTTTCAATCTGAAGGGCTTTTATTTCTTTTTCTTAACTAATTTTGAAAATTTTATTTTTATACTATAATATATGTAATAAGATTTAATTGCAACACATTTTTAAAAATCACTATTGTATTTATTTGGGTATCTATTTCAGTTCACATTTTTAATGTAACAGTGAATGAACCTGGAAAGCAAACTGTCCTCATTTTTTCAATACAGTTTTCAGCTAATATTTACTGAATGCAGCATTACTTCCAGGAATGTAGGATATGTTGTGAAAGTTACAAAAAAAAAAAAAAAATGAACTCTGTCCACAAACTTAATTTCATAGAGAAACTAAGTTTCAAAATGCTTGAAATACTTCCAAAGGAAATATGCTACATACAAATTCAGTGGATATTAGGAAAACTAAACTGTTTTTGTAAACTGATGTAAATAAGACTATGGAAATGACAGAACACAGCCACATTTTTTTTAAATCTTTAAACTAAGTTTTGTTATATGAAGGTTGCCACATAATTGAATATTTCTATACTTTGTACACGATTATTCTTAGTTTCCACAGAAAGATTGCTTCTTAACTTCTCATTGGGTGATGGCAAGCACTAAAATCCTGATTTAACAGAATAGTAGTAATAAAAATGCTTCAGTGATTTAACTTGAAAACTGTACATTGGTACAGCCTCATTCTTTTAAGGAATGAGTGAGATTTGACAGTGAAGGTGAATAAGGGGGAAGTTGTTCTACATAGAAACTGGCTAGAGTATAGAGGAATTTCTTTTTTTTAAGTTCTATTTAACTCTGAAAAACAAATAATGCAGAGGATATATTATATAGTTTGAGGAAGATTAAAAAAAGAAGACTAATAAGATACTTTGTATTAAGACATATAAAGTGAGAAGGGTAATTTTAATATAAATAGAAAAGAAGAGTGACAAGCAGAGAACTACTGAGGGACAAAATATAAAACTTCGTAAAAGATTGACTATGGCAGAATGAAGGGGAAGGAATGGTACAAAATTATTGATATTGCCAGCTAAAAATATGAGAAAGGTCTTATGAATCGCTCCAGGTCCTGAAGCCATGAATTGCAGAGTTAGAACTCCAGCATAAAACTTCTGACCCCAAACCATGTGCTCTTTATACCATGCTGCATTTCAGGAGTACCTAGAGGGTTGTGGGCTTTATTACGTCTTCCAAATCTCCAATAGTGTATCATTTATTCAATCTATGTTCTTAAATAGAGTGTTTTACATTTTTTTGCTGAAGTCCACTTTGCAACAGAGGAGCATGAGCTCTTACTTCACAGATTCTAGAGGTCATAACCAGAGATGCTCACAATAAGTAGGAAAAAAGAAAAGACCAAACATTTATATTAAAAATTTACATGAATGTGTTCTCATTCATAGTATACAACTGGTGTTTTTGTTAGGATCATGTGACCTAGTCATATGAATTTGGACTCCCAGGGGTTATCATACTTCAGGAGCAAAGTGTACTTGATGTAGTCATGTCATATTCTTCTTTAATGTGAGAATTTCTGTATATACTTCATGCATTTATTTCTTCATTTATTCAACAAATATTTACTTCATGGCTTCTACATTCCAAGCTCCACATGGAGAAATGAAGGCTTTGTGAAAAGAAGACAGCTTGTGTAACCTACTAGCTAAAAATCACTATTGTATTTATTTGGGCATCTACTTCAGTTCACATTTTCAATGTAACTGTGAATAACCTGGAAAGCAACTACTCGTAACTTTTCAGTTGGGATAACATTGCATCCTTCCTGACCAGGGATAATCTGAGTTTGTACTAGTTGCCCTGATATTGTATCTAGTTAACTCTCTTTTTACTCTCAAAAGTATTCCAATTTGGATGATAAATTACATGGTCACCCTACATGTAATACATTTAAATTCATGTTTCTGTAAAATTTCAATATGAATGCATACCTTCAATCTTCAGCATCATTACTGAGGGGCTGAAATAGAAAAATATTAAGTATACAAATACCAAAATTAACAATAATTATAGATTGAACCTCCAAAAAAACAATCCAAAATAGAGGTGAAGAACTTTGGTAATTCACAAGACAGGACAACACTGATTTAACACTTATGACACTTAATGTATTTATACTTTCAGAAGACCAATTAAATAAAACCTTTTTTTCCCCTTTGTGATTGATTGCTAGAGTTTTGGCAGAAACATGAGACAGATTACTTTTGTGTGCAAAGACTTATTATATACTATTAACCTGCAAAATCCACGGGATTGTATAAATGAGTAGGGGCATAGCATCAAACTAACATACTTGGAGTATTTACTATGTGAAAATGTTTTGCTAGGCTTCTTACATGAATTGTTTTAGGAAAAGACTTGGGAGGGATGAGAAAAACTGCAATTTGAGTAATAGGAAATACTAAGTAAAAAATGAAGGCTAACATTTACCAAGCATTCACTGTATGCCTGGCACTATTCTAAGTGCTTCAATACTAATTCATTTATCCACACAAGGAGTTGTGATGATATTCTTTTTCTTTTTTTTTTTTTTAACGCCTACAGCACCTGGTATTCCTAGGTGGTCTCACATCCAAGTACTAACCAGGCCCGATGCTGCTTAGCTTCCGAGATCAGGTGAGATCAGGTACGTTCAGGGTGGCATGGCCGTAGACATGATGGTATTCTTTTAACCTCACAAATAAAATGTAAATGAGACACAGAGAGGTTAGTTGACCCACAATGCCACTCAACTGATACTTAAACCAGATACTCTGGATCTGCCTGATACTGCCTTCCATGTGTTCTTGGGTACCCATAATAATCATGATTCTATCTCACATTTCTAAAACACTTTGTGATTAGCAAAGTCCTTGTCTGCATATTCTCTCTCTCTCTCATACACACACACACGCACGCACACACACACACCCCTAATGAAGCAGGACATGTGAGGGTATCCCCATTTTACAGGTAGAATGTATTTATGTAGTTTGTCCAGAGTTGTCCAAGCAGTGCAACAGAGATTGGTTTGACTGTAGTTCTTTAGTCCATGAGCATCTCACCCTCCATTGCCAAGATCAGAAGTGCACAAACTAAAAGCAGCACATTGGACCCTAGAAACAATCTTTCTTGGCAGCATAAAAATGTAAACCAACATGCTCATCAGCCTAAGGTAGCTCTTTAAACTTTTAATTCTGATATAATGAACTCATAAAAAATAGGCTGCTAGTTCGCTTTAATTTCTCATCTGTGAAATCATGGTAATGTTAGTGTTTACTCATATGCTTGTTGTCAGAAATAAAACACCTAATACATTTATAAAGCACACAAAGCAGTTTCTGGCACTCTGTTGTTATCTCAGGTTATTAATAAGGACTAGCTTTTCAAAAATGTGGGCAGGTTGCATGAAATCATCCAGATTACTGGAAATAGCTCCCAAAGCACAGGTGCCACTGATGTCTGGAAAACAACATGCTGTTTTTGTGCTAATTATGAAGAGATATTGTCAATGACCAACACATATTTGAGGAAAGACCTTTATGTAGTGAATACTTTGAAGAAATGTAAAATGTATTTTAGGACATTCATTTCCTTTGAGGAGTCTATACTTTCCCATCTATTGACAATAAATTATTTTTGTCAGAGCTTGCAAGGGTTGGAGGGCTGGCAATGGGGAACTGATGTTTAATAGAGTACAGGGTTTTGGTTTTGCAAGATGAAGAGAGTTCTGGAGATTGGTTACACAACAATGTATGTGCTTAACACCACTGAGCTAGGCACTTAAAAATGGATAAGATGATAAGTTTCATGTTTTGTTTATTTAAAAACTTTAAAAGTACATTATTTTAGTTTTAAATCTTACTCTGATAGTTAATTCAAGCACACATTTGTGAAAGTTCAAAAGGATACACAGGAACAAACATCACATGAATCAGGAAGTTATTAAATAAGAAAAATTATGTCTGTAATAAAGGGACCTTGACAGATAGGCCTTCCCACTACTTCCCACTCCAAAAGACAATTAAAAAAACTGACATAAAAGGCTGATGAACAAAAGTAAAATAAGCAACTACTTCATAAAAAAATAAAATACAATAAAAGATCAAAAAGAGTACAAACAGAACACAGCTTAAAAATTCAGTAGTGAAAGATCTCTTCCACTGTGTAAACCTGAGAAAATGCCAAACTTCTTTAAAAAATAGGTCTTATTTTTATATTTTTATTCACATGGATTAAAAAAAAATTATTATTTTTTCTTTCTCCTTCCTTCTTTTCTCTTCCCATCAAAAAAACCTCCCTCCCTCCTATCCTTCCTTGTCAAAATACCCAGTCAAACTTGATTTTGAAAAATAGGTCTTATGCTCTTTTTTTTGTTTGGATCTTTCAATAAGATTTTTGTTGTCACAAAAAATAAGAATGACTCTTAGACTTTGGGTAATGTAATGCCCATTACTGTTGCTGGGCAAGGTGAGCCAATGAGGGTATTCCCTAAGGAATTTTTGTCTGTGGCTCTTTTACTTATTATGGTACTGTTATCTCTGTACTAGATAACAAAGTAAAATATTTAAGTCAGAAATAGTAAAATATTTTTTAAGATCTTTTAAGTCATGATGTTGTGTGTGTATGTGTGCTTGCACTTACAAATTTTCAATGCCCAAAAGAATCAACTGTTGGCCTTGTATTTCACAGACTATTCTATGAGAAGCTCAGCCTGGAGCTTTGGGGGCTAAGACATATTAAGTAAACTTTGGATGATACAAGCGCTTGGGAAGAAACTTCATCCGGATACACTGTAGTTTACGTAATTAAGCATTAACTTCATAGTGAGTAAGGAAAATAAAAAAGGTGTGTGTGTATATTTAGGCCACTCACAAATTCACATCAGCCTGTGCACTGGAGAAGCAATAAATGCTAAACAGCAATCCTTAACATTTGGGGACATAGGTCCCTTTGAAAATATGATCAAAATATGTATATACACACCTAATATTGCATATAATTTTAGGCAATCTGGGGACTTCTTAACATGTCTGTGTAGGCTGTGAACCACTTGGACACCAAAAAAACCTCCCACACTAAGAACAGAAAATATAATGAAGACCTTGTCAGGGATTCAGATGAATAGTAACTTTCTAGACCAAGTAAGAGCAATACGTTGCTTTCAGTAATGAAATTTTTAAAATTTAGAATACATTTAATACTGTGTGCTATTAGTGCATAGCTCTATGACATTTTAAACATTATTAAAATATTATTTAAAAAGATCATTTTTCTGTTTCCATTTGTGGAATCTTTTTTAAACATAGATATTAAAATAAGAATTTTAATTAGTAATTTTAGTCCATGTAATATTCAAATACATGTAACAACCACTTCGAAAAAGTTAAAATAAGTCTTAAAAAAAAAGACATTGTCATAGATAATTTCAAAATGATATTTACAAAACAATGTAGCTATAATTGCAAAGCTTTCAGAAATTCGTTCCTAGTTATAAGTAAAATATTTACCAAACCTTTTTATTAAATAGTAACTGGGAATTTTCACTTTCTATTTAAAATAAAATGAAATACAATAAAGTTACTGTAGTAAATATATATATATATATCAGTGATGAATTATAGTTTTTAGTTTTGTATGTTTACACCATTACATTCATGCATATAAACTTACGCATTACTGATACACTGTAAGATGGAACAGAATTTCCTACTCTTTAGCTATACCTTAGGTCATGGACAGTATGGTTCTGAACATGGAGAAAATCCTTTTTATTTTACCAAAATTCAGAGGCTTCTCTGTAACCTTATATCTTGGTAAATTTTATTCATCAGGATTCTCCTATTGGTAAGCAATAGGAGAATAGGTGATAAAGCCCACCAAATGTTGGAGATGTAAAGGTATGCAAAACTGAGATCATTGCAAACAATTAATTAGACTTCAGAGTGATTACATGCTATGAAGAAGAAATAAATGGTGCTATGATTGTGTTTAACAGTCCTTAAAATGAGAGTAAAATCACTGCCATAAGCTATTATCTACTAACTCAACTTATTTATCTAACTAAACTAAACTTTTGGAATGTTTTCCTTTTAGCAGGTTAATAAATGCATTTCCTGTTGTCTTATTTCCTTCATACTTCTAAAACTTGCAAAATCAAAGCCTTTAATTGGGTTGTGAACAAATTTATCTCATGGAAAATGCTGTCATTGTATTCTTTTGAATAAAAGTGGTGGCTTAATAGTTATGGATATGAGAGCAAGGTGAATTAAAAAATGATGTCCATTTACTATTAATTTTAATTTCTCTGAAGAGAAGTGACAGGTCTAAAATAGTCAATTGTTCTTTTTGCTTATAATTTTAGAAGGAGAATAGTTTGATTTTCACATCACATTAAGAATACTTAAGACAGAAAAGTTAACTCAATTTGAGACATTGCTTATACATTGGTAAACTTTAGGAATTGTTCGAGGTGATATATGAGTCATTATCACAGAGAGGAAAGAATAAGTAATAGATTAGGGAAAAGGTTGGAAGCTAGCTAAGTGTAGAGGGGGTCGGTGTTTATTTTGTGATTGTTTTATATTTTATGACTATAGTTGCTCAAACAACATCTTAATTATCAAGACTTGCTGACATTTTGTAACCAGAATGTGAACTCCATGTTGGAGAATTTTGTTCTCTCACTGGCATTATGCTCTGCTGCCTCTTGATCTCCAATTCTCTTTGTTTGACATCCTGTAGTTAGTGACTCACTGGTTTACTTTGATGATTTTACCTACTTCATTCTCAGATTCTGTAGTTATGATCCTATAACAATGTCACTCATGACTAAAAAGAATGTCTTCTGACCAAAACAGGGTTCACTTTTACTCTGAACTGCTAATAATTTTCAAGGAGAAAGATCTTTAATCACAGCCCAAAATGTCAATATCTACTTGTCTTAGCTTTTAATGAATCTCAATTGAGCACCATAGACAATTCTGTGTTTTTTTAACACTGACTTTCAAGCAATAAAAATGTTCTCTACTAACTGAAAACTACTAGAAGCATTCCAAGGTTTTCATCACTTTTTCTGGCATCGATTCTTGGATGTGTCAAACTGTGGAAAGCCCTTTGGCAGTAAGAACTGCTTCCACCTGTGAAACCTTTATTCCGATTTCTTAAGAGGAAAATTGATTTAATTATTAATGTTGATTAAGTCAGTGGTGAGCCTTTTGTTTTTTTTGGTTAGGTCAGGGTGTGTACAGTACCCTTGACAGTGCTCTTGTCTGATGAGATGCTGGAGGAAGAGATTAATTGGAAACCATTTGGCTGCTGTTTTTGGAAGGATAGCAGGGCATGACATGCTTACTTTAGTGCAGAGCAATAAAACACAAACTGCCTTCTAAAAATTTTATTGTGGAAGTTAATATTTCATTTTATTATCTGATTATAAAAATCAAAATGTAAGTAGCTCAAATAACAGTCTTGACTAATATATCACGAAAGTTTAGTTACCATACAATTGAAAGCCATTATCATTCAACACAATCATGGAAAATAGCTTCTTTTTTTTTTTTTATGGTGGCATAAACCTGAACACTTAATTATTTTTCTAAAAAATGAGCAATTTAAAGCTCTGCCTTTCTAAAATGTCACTGCACTGTATAATATTGAACAGATGACAATTACACATACCTTGACCATTAGATATTAAATGCTAAATATTATATGCAGCATTCAAAATATGTTCTGATCTGCAAATGTGTTTGATAGGAAGTAGATGTCTTCATTTACATCAATAACTCATTCATTTATTCACCTATTATGTTCCAGGCATCTTTCTCTCTGATCATTTTTAAGAAACACTAATGCCTACATCTGATCTCAGACTATTTAAATCAGAAATACATAGTGCCCAGACATTTGTGCATGTTAAAACTTTAATGTATTACTAATATACAACTAGATTTGAAAACCATGTGTTTTAGTAGTGGAGAGGAAAGATAAGAGCCCTTTTCTCATTTTAGTGAAAGAAACCGACAATAAACAAGTGAATTAAAATTTAAGCTACTGATAATCACTAGAAGGGAAATAAAACAGGATAAGAGGAGAGGGCAGCAGTCAAGCTAGGACAGCCTTTTGGAAGTAGTAGCATTGAAAGGGTTGACTGATGGGTAGGTGCTTGAGCTCTGTGAAGGTTCTGGGAAAGGGGCTCCTGTAAAGACCCGAAATGAGAATGACTCTGGCATATTTGAGGCAGAGCAAGAAGTCTTATGTGGATGGAATGGAGGATGAGGGATGGAGGGAGGGAAAGTGGGAGGTGGTAAGGTGATGGGGGAGAGAGAGCGAGAAAGAGAGGGAGAGAGAAAACACTAGTTTCTGTATGAGACAGCTCATGGAGAGCCTGTAGGTCTATAAGTGGGAGCAGAAGCCATCAAATGGTTTGCTCTTGTTTGCATTTTGAGAATGTCATTATGATTATCATTAATATCATTAAAGAAATAAATATGGAGGATATCCTTATTTAAAACAAATCTAGATTTAGAAGCAACTTGGTGCTCACCATACTTTTGATGTATGTGGTGATAATTATCCTGTTCTAATGGGGAGGAGGCACTTTTTTTTTTTTTTTTTAAGAAAAATGTGCATGTCATTTATGTTCCATGCAATTTTTCTTAAATCAAAGGGACTTGTAACAAAATCTAGTTTCTATCATGCTTGCCTGTCTTTCCAAATTTAATTCTATTTCCTTCTTAATGACAAAATGTTCTTTACTGATATATATTGTCAGCTCAGTTTAAAAAAATAAAAATGATTTCATGGCTTTTTTTATGAACCTGACTTAATATGTTCATAACTACTTGCATGTCATATCCATCTGCATTTCAGTCAAGACTTTAGTTATAGTAATAGGCTCATTATCTGGAGATGAAACTGTTAATCGTGAAATCATCTCTATCTCATTTTTTGAGAGCAGTATGAATAAAACTCTGGAGATACTCCATGAAAAAGTATTTTCTTGGTGAAATAAAATAAGGAAATATGATACATTTTTGGAGATTTAAATACATGATAATATATTAAAAATGTGGGATATATCACAGTAAAAACATTGTTTAAATTTATCCAGATGTTTTACAAACTTATTTGACTATGGAACTCTGTTGAATGTATGTGCGTGTGCATGTGTAAAACACTTCTTATATTTCATAGAACTAGCCTTTCTCAGAATTCATTTTTAGAAACATTGTTCTACATATATAACCGACTTTTATTTCTTCAGATGGTATTATTGATGTCTCACTCACCTGTACATGTTTATAAACAAGACAAAACAGTCAAGGCTTATGATTCTTTTTGACACTGAACAGACGTGAAGTTTATTCTCTTATTAGTGCCTGCAGGACTTACAAATAAACCTGTGAATAGTTTCTTGCTTGTTCTTCTAAAGTCTTAAATTTAAATTTATCGATGACTCCAGGCCTTTTCACTAAAAGAGTGGTTACCGTGCTCCTAGCCATATGCCAAGATATTAAATGGTTATGTCTCTTTCAAAAGGCTCTGAACATTACAGTGCCAGGCTCCTTTCTCTCTGCTTCCTCTCCATTATCTGATTTAGAAGGCTGATAGGCAATGCTGGCCAAGAGGGTGGAACATCCTTTGTTCCCTTTAGTGTGCACAGTGGCTTTTCCCACTGAATATGTATAACAATTAAAGCATCTGGGAAACTATCACCACTTCCTTCAAACCAGTTAAAGGGAAAAGAATACAGAAAAGGAAACTGATGCTTAATAGGAGGTGGGTTCTAATTTAAGTACAACTGGATTGTAAAGACACGTGGGCAGTGTAGCTGTCTAAGTGACTTGAAAGCCCTTCCCACTCTTAATTTACTAGGAGCTATAGAAATATTAAATTTTGAAAAGTGATTTTTCCCCAATCTCAATATTTTTTCTATTAATATCATTGCCTCTTTTTCCTTGTAAAAAACATTATTTTTAGTCCATTGTATTTGTAAGAATTCAGAATTATAACATCTAATTGCCTTTGGTATATTCAAGGGTTCATTTTTATACCTTTGAAGAATTATAGTATGTCTCTGTGTACATGTTTAGTATATAGAAGATACTCAGTGCACCTGTAGATTTGTAGCTACTTTGCAGTAACTTTGGTCACTCAGGGAGTTGAACCCAGCAGTTGGGAACTGTTGAAAGCAATGTACATACATCAAGTAATGGTTGACTATGGTTGGGTTTAGAGTGTTTGCAGGGGCTGAATTATGGAGGAGTATAAAATTTATCTTGAAGTTTCCAAGAAAACATTGAAGCATGGTTAATAGTTGGGTGGCAGAATAAAGATTTTCATTTTTGAGCTATGCTTGCCGAAAGGTAAAGCAAGGACTGGGGTAAACAGTGTAGGTAAAGAGAGTCCAGTTTTCAAGGCAAAGGGTTATTAATGTCTGGCAGTGGGAATGGAGGAAGTGGAATAAATTCTAGAGCTGTTTTGAAAGTCAGATGGACAAGATGTGGTAATGAGATCTATATAGGAAGTTGTATAAAGGGAAGAAATATGATGTCACTTGAAGAGTTGGCAACATTTTCCCAGGTGAGAAATTTGGAAGCAGAGTAGCTTTGGCAGTCATGAAGGTAACGGCTTATTTAGATAGGCCTAATATGTGACACCTTTGGGAGCTGACCAGTGTCAACAGTCTCACTAGTCACACTTTATATGTTTGTGTAATACTGAATTTTACAGACTGAGTTCTATTAAATCTATCAACTCTAATGTTGCAGTTTTTCAAAAGATATATTACAAACCTTTATTTATATGCAGTGGGCTTAATATGTGCTATGGCTATTTTATCGTCTGTCTTATTTAGAATAAGCTGACCTCCCTTTGTGTTGCTCAAGAGAGTCGTTTACTGTAAATAAATAAATCCTTGTTGTTTCCTATCCAATCATTCTTCTCACAGTACTCAAGTAGTAGGAAGCCCTTTTGGCTTTCTACATTGGGGTTCACAGGTCTGTTACATGGAGGGGAAGTGCCCACTGAGACCACTTCCTGACCCCCAGGATTAGCCAGTTGCTTGTCTGTATAGAGATGTCTGTGTCGAGAATTAATAATGGAAAGTGAAGATTTTACGTTCAAACTAGCAAAGTCAGAGTACCAGTTTCATGGTGTGAGGCCCTCAGCATCGGCATCCTTGTTCTAATGAAGCCCAACTAATTTGGAATGTTCTATCTCCAGGAAGTATAAAAGTATAAAAAAAATGTAAAATGACAATGAATTTACTTTTATATGTGGTCAGATTTTAGTTTATCTATGCAGATAAATAGGACATGAATTCCTCAAGAGTAGATATATGTCTGTTCATCATTGTGTCACTACCGTCTGGAGGTATTCCTGACACTCAATAAATATTTGGTAAATGAGTGAATTTTAGTTATTGGTTCCAGTTTTTCTCTTAGCTTAGCATTTATCCGTGTCTGTGAACTGGCCGGGATGGATAGAGGAGAAGGCAGGAGCTGGAGGAGTTGCCTCAGCTGTGGGGTAAACAGTTGAGTTCCAGCAGGTGGACAGAAGCCTGGTGTTGAAGGCTACCTTACGCTACCTCTGGGCGTTGTTGAAGAAATAGAGTAGCTCAGGGATTGAGAATGAATCAACAGGGAGTTTTGGCTTGTGGATATGGCATGGCCATGGAGAGTCAGATGGCATTTTATAGCACACATCTGGGGCTTTCACAAGTGTTCTTTTTGAGGTCTAGGTCAGCGTATGCCAGTGAGGAGGATTAATTTGTCAAGTTTCAGTTCTGGAGGGAAAGTGTGACAAAAGTACAGTATTATCCTAAGAACTCAGAAACAGGTACCAAGACAGTAGTGGTTACATGCCAAGGCCCATGGGAAGGATGCACAATTAGGAACGTGTTTTCTACACGCTCTTACCAAAATGAGAGGAGGCTGTGACTAAGAGCGATCAACATCATCCTTCAGCCATTAAGAACAGTGACCAACATCACTGAATGTGAAATGGAGATGTCTAGATGCTCTCCTCCCTAGCGTGCTTTGTCTCCAGAGTGGTTGGGCACGGGTCTGATGTGAACCCCGGGCATAAGGATGTGGCAGTGCTCCATGGGTGTACTTGTGACCATGAGTCCTCCTCCTCCTTTCTCCTTCCCCTGTTGCCTCCTTTTCCTTTCGTTCTCTCCTTTATATCCTATCCCTTCTTCTTCTCCCTTTCAACCTTCTCTTAACTCTTCTCACTCATCTTCCTTCCTCTTAGCTGTAGGGTGTGATTTTGTAAGTATGCCTATACCTAATATTTTATTATAGGAAAATAAAATGTAAGTAAGAATAATCTAGGAAAATGACTGGGCTTTTTGGTGTTGAGGGATCCATGAAGTGGAGAAAGAATACATTCTTTCCTGTTACATTGATATAATCTGCGAATACATTTATTTAGCCTCAAGTTAAAAAAAAAAAAAAAAGGTTTCAAGCACAACAAAGAAAATACAGAAGCCATGGATAAATTATATTTGCTTTGTTCTTAGGAAGAAAGAGAGAAATCATAGCATATGTTTGTTTTTGTTTTTGAATTAACTATAGAACAGACGTCTACAAATGAAGAGTATGTTTTCTTTTTTGGAGACTACACTTTTTTTAGTGACTTGAAATTCATGACAAAAATTTGCTTGGTTTTTATTTTTTACTTTTCATTCAATTAATATAATTCTTTGAGAGTATATTTGATAGAGTAAAATATTGTTTTTACAGTGTTATATATCATGAAATTTTGTTCATTTGTGGTTTTAAGACTGATTCCTTGGGTGGATACTAAGGCGAACAGACAGAAGAGGTGACATTAGGTTATTTTGATGTGAGGAAAAAGACCCACTCAGTTACCTCAGTTAGGTTAAGTTTAGGGTTGAAGACAGGAATCCTAAGCATGTGGCTAGCCTTTAAGGGAACCTGGGGAAACATGGACTGAGATACAGAAATGGGAAGTAATCAGTGCATCTCTTTGAGGTTCCTAGTGACAGAGTCTATTCTCTGCCATTGTAATGATGCAGGTCCTTTCTGTGCCACCCCCACCCCCACTTCTAACATTCTCTCTATTCTACATGTTTCTCTACCTTCTTTGGATTCAGTTTCTGATCACTCGTGTTGTTATTCATGACTTCAACTGCCTCGTGACATCTGTAAAGCATCTTTTCCTTATGTGTTTTGTTTTCTGTTACAGTTACAAATAGTTTGATTTTCTTCTATGTCAGAGTTTTTTTGCTTTGTTTAGGCAAAGATTTTGACAAGGTCTTTACTTAAGTCTTAGATGATCTAGTCTTAGCTGGGGTGCTCACTGTAGGCTCTTCAGAGGAAAAGGATTATGCTGAGTGCCTCCAGGTAAGTTATTCCTCCAGCAGGAAGATGAGGGCAGGACCCTTGTAGATGAGATTTATAGGCATGACAGGCATTTTGAAATGGCCGGTTTGAGTATAGTGAGGAATTACTTCGGCACAAGAAGTGTAGTGGTTGGAGGTCCTCAGCATTCAGTCCAGTGACCTACTCATACTTGGCCTTCCTGAATTTTTACCTTGAAGCAATCAATGAATCAGAAATAACTATTCCTCACTTAGTTTTCAATAACTATTTCCTCACTAGGCTTTTCTTGGATCTCATTGCGTATGTTTTGTCATCAATTAAAAAAAAATTCACCAATTTTAATTCACCAATTTTTCTTCCAATTTAATTTTCATTCACTACTTTATGGGTTATTTCAACCTATAGGTGGAACTTAAAAATCCATAAACAGCTTCTATAAGGAGTTAAACTTACTTGTTAATGGTGACATCTATAAGTAGGTAAGGCTCTTTCAGTTTTAAAAAGTGATAAAGGTTGCATCTCAGAGTGTTGTCTCTCATTTGGATAAATTATTTCTCTGCAAAGTCCCTGAGCAGGTACTCAAAGACTACACAGGTAACATTGGCAAAATCTAGAGTTAGAACTTTTAAAATGTGAGTTGAGTCGTCTTTAAATGTATTGGTTTCAAATGCATGTGCTGCTTCTATTTAAGTGTGTGTGTGTGTGTGTGTGTGTGTGTGATTGTTGTTGGGTTTTTTGTTTGATTTTTGGGAAAGTAGAACTTGATGACCCTATTGATAAGATTTTTCTCCCTTCTAGTGCTTTTTTTGCCTTTCCTCCTCCAAATATCTAGTGAGCATTTACCATGTGTCAGGCACAAAGGAAGTAATGCCATTTTTATCTAATTCAGACATACCGCCAGCAAGATGTAAGTAGGTTGAAAAGGTTAGTTTCCTTGATTAGGCAGTAATTATCATTGGTACACAAGCATCTGATATATTCTTTCAGACCTCACACTATGTCTGTTTTCTTCTGTAGTAAGTTCTCTTGGCATGTACTAACAGAAAAAAAATTAATTCATTTGACAATAAGCAATTCTTAGCTTAGAATAGGTTTTTCTGCAAAATCATGCTTTAGTCACAATGGGTGAGGATTTTTCTTTTTCAGTATTATTGCTATGCATAGTTTGCCAAAAAACGTGAAACAAAATGACAAATAGTGCACAGGATTTTAGCATGTAAACTAGAGTGTTATCCTCTAATTGCGAAAAGGAAATAAAAAGTCTCAGAATTTCTGAGTTGTGGTCTTAGCTCTGATGCTTCTAACTCATTTCTCAGTGTTGATTTTCTTTTCGGTAAAAGAAGGAAAACACATCTCTATATGGGACTGGGTTGTTTTTTAAAAATAAAATTCCATTATAACAGCGAAAATATTTTGAAAAGTAAAAAAAGACTTATAGATTCATCACCATCAGCAGCTGACCTAGTTCAAATAGATCTCTATTTAGAAATTAAGAATTAAGTTAGATGCAAGTGCTTAATAGATGACATTTATTTTATATTTATAATAACGTTGTAATTTGTTAATTTGTCTGACTCCTCTACTAGATTAGAAGTTCCATGCCTTCATCTGTATCTCCAGTACACAGTACTGGATCAAGTATTCAATAAATGTTCATTGTATCAGTAAAACTGGGAAGGAGATGAAGAAAGTACATCTTTATAATATCACAGTCTGATTATTATTATAAACTAGTGAAGTAGCTTTCAGTCATATTTTGGAGAGCAGTATAAATCCATCAAACATCTGGCTAGGTCATTGTTTCCCTTTGAAAAGCTTTTGTTTTGTTTAGTTCACTCTGCCCACTCTGCTACTCCCCAACCCCCACCCACACCCCCCAAATGGTTACAGCACAACGGAGAGAATATGCTCTTGGTAATATCATTTTCAGTAACTGTGTTAAATGAAGTCTTTATTTTCTGAAAGAATGTATTGTACTGTTTCAATTTTAAGTGCTTTTGTGTATATAGCAAAGAGATGAAGACTGCCTTGCCCAGTTTTATCTAGTCATGAGTTCTCTGGAGGAGTGACCTGCTATGGCTGATATTAGTGCTTTTCCCCTTAACAATAGATTCAGAGCATTATAAAGACTGCTCTTTGATCTAGTCGCAACTTGAAAATTAGATCTACTTGGTATTACATGATCTTTTTTCTACTTTTCTATGGCTCAGTGTTGAATTCTTATGAAATGTTTGCAAGAGTTTACGTGCAAGTGTGAACTCTGCCATCACTTGTTGGAAAATGGAAACTCAGTTGTAAATTTTACCTTTTCAGAACAAGTCCTGACTTCTGGAATGCATCCTTTTTGACTAGTAACATGATCTCATATTTGTATAGTACTTTATCCTTGTGAAAGTACTTTCATACATAACTGCTTTGAAAATACCCCCAGGGGAGAGGAAGAATGGTATTATTAGCATCATGTGGCAAGTGCTCTGTAGGTTACTTTGACCTAACTTATATATAAAATGTTTAACTGTCAAATGAAATTAGACTGGACCTCAGTGTCATGTCATTTCCACATTTTAAACATTATTCTGATAAATCTGTGAATAAAGAAAAGGCTTGCTATACCTAAGCTAAACCATATCATTGGGTTTTGGAGCCTTAGGAGATTAGACTCAAATGAGATGACTGCAATCTTCTTTGCTCACAGATGGAAAACTGTCTTCATTTATCACAGAGTAACTGAAGAATAACTGAAAACAGAGATATCTTTGATGCTTGTCAAGACAGAAATAATTCCCTTCTGATGAGGAAAATGTGTAATGAAGAAGGCTTAAGAGAAAGATGTTCATAGCCTGAGAAAAATATAATGCTTGTTCATTATACGTGTTTCATATATTCATTTACAGCATAGACTCTGCCCTGTGGGGTTGAGGGAAGGAATGATTCAAGTATATATTTATTCTGGCTCCCTTGCTTTTTCCTCCTTTTATCCCCCATTTCTCCAAATATTGCTAAGATTTCCATCTTTTTCCCTAGTCAGAATTATCTTCTTTTTTGAATTTTCATTGTATTAAAAAAGTTTCTCTTTCACTTATATGTGGAATCTAAGGAACAAAAAGAACAAACTAATCAAAAACAGACTCACAAATATAGTGGACAGACAGAGAGGAGGTGGATTAGGGAACTGGGAGAATTGGGTGAAGGATTAAAGAAGTACAAATTAGTAGTTGATAGTTGAGCATGAGGATAGGGAGCATGGCACAGGGAATGCAGTTAGCATTAATATGATGGCTAAGTGGAGGGCCAGGGGAGGGAGGGAGCAATTGGGGAATTGTTTTATGAACAATATAAATGTCTAACCAACATACTGTATACTTGAAACTAATTTAAATAAATAAATTTATTTAAAAAAAAAAGTTTCTCTACCCTGGTATGAGTTTTACTTTGCCATATATTATTCATTAACCCAAGTAAATTTTTAACCCATGACCAGTTATCACTGCTTTGGATTCACCTTGGTGCTTAGGCTGCATATTCTATAAGATATTTGAGAGGGCAGAATTTGTGAAGAGTTAATTAATGTTAAAAGAAAACAAAGACTCTACCTTAACCTACTTAGGCTGAAAAATATAATAACAAAAAGTTTCACAGAAGTGACTTGTGTTTTACACTAATTTCAGCAGAAAGAGTGAATCACTTGATACTTGTTCTACTTTTTCTAATTAGG
>NW_006442484.1:54573649-54616634 GCF_000325575.1 Pteropus alecto
AAATGTAGAGTCAAGAACTAGATTGAATTTGGTAAATTTAAAATTATTAATTCAGAAATAGTTTGTCATGTCTCATCCACTGTCATTTTTTTCTTTACCACACTGAGAACGGAGAGTAGAGAACTTAGAATGTTTATGGAACAGTAATAGGTGATATGAATTCTTGGTCCAGACTGACATCTCTGAGATTAGGAAAGCCCAGGATCAGGGTGGTCTTGGTCTTGTTCTGTTCCTACATAAATTAAATCTCAAGCACCATTCCAGTTTTACATCTCACAAATATGAATACCCCAAGTCTTTTTCCATTTTGCATTACAAAATAACAAATACACATGAATTTCTAAGAAGCAATTTTGCCTGTCTCGCCTTTCTTTCATGGTCTCTTCAGAGCCACATTTGCCACATAATCTTATTAAACCATGTATCTTGTTGTACCACTTCCCTGTTTTATCACACTCTTATTACCTTTAGAGTAAAATTTCAAGTTCATAGCTTGGCATTCAAGAACCTTTTCGATAAGGCCTTTCTTTACCACTAAAATTTCTTATAAAACAGTCTTCCATAGCATCCTATTTTCAAATCATGTATATCTAACCACATAACTGCTTGAAGGTGGCATGTCCTTTCTTATATTCTGTGCCTTTGTTTATGTCATTCCTGTGCCAACTCTGTGGCCTCTCCCAGTTTTTTCACTGAACAACTTACAAACTAAAGAGTCACAGGTTCCACCTTCTGTGTTTCTTCCAAACCTGACCTTGCCATTAATGTAGTTCTTAAAACATTGACAAATGCAAAGGAGGATATAGACTTATTTTCCTCTCCCTAATGACTGATACAATTGGGCATTCAGTAAATGCTCAATAAATATCCCTTTAATGAACTAAATTAATTTCCCAACTTTAATTTCCTTATAGCTTAAGGGTACAGTGATGACAATAGGTATGGTCCTGCCTCAATGAGAAAACGAATGCACTGGAAATGATTGCCCCAAGCCACTATGTCAGTCATCCCAAGTCACTATGTTTGTGCCCTTTGTCTAGAGCACTAAGGTGAAAACATTTGAGAGGACATCTTTAAGAAGAGATGCTAAGGCCTTTGGACTAAAATTCTAAGGCATGTTAAGGCATTCAGACATTGTGCAACAGGTGATATGGCCAAACTACTTGTTAGTGAAACCATAGTTGGCTACTTATGGATTTGGCGAGGATGTAAACTTGGAGAAGAAACAAAAGGGAGTCTTTTGTATTAAGTGGAATTGAATTTATTCTTATTTAACTGCACGTAGATCATAAGGGAATTAAGAGAGATTGGTAATGCCAATTTCAGGCTTGAGCAATTAGAACAAGAATTGGACTGTTTGCTTAATTAAAATCACAGGACAAAGAAAAGAAAAAAGAAAATCACGGGCAAAAGATTTGATTTTTTGTTTTGATTTTAGATGTCTATAGGAGTTAAATGAATATTCAGGAAGACTATTTTTGCCATATTTTGAAATATTGCTAAATTCTTGGAGATAGCTAAAAAAAAGAAGAGTAAGAAGTGAAATAATTTTGAAAAGGTTTTAAGATGATAATGGTAGTCTCTATTTCATTTGATGACAAGTAGAAATACCTTTTAGCTTGGCTTATTTACCTTGGTTTTATTGTGTATGGGATATTTAAAGATATGTGTTGCATTAACAAATTGAAGGACCTAGTTATATTGCAATCTTAATAATTTTTTCTTGAATTAATACTGTTGGGAAAAATAAAGGTTTCATAAAGAAATGATAGGCTTCATTTAATTTCATATACATCTTTAAATTTCATGAGTATGTAATAAATGGTGGCAAAACAGTATAAAATTGAATATATTATGCTCCTAAAAATTTAAGAATCATTTGAATTGGAAATCAAGATTTTACATTTTAAAGTAAAAATATGTTTGAAAGAGCAGCTCATAAGCACATCTCAGTTCTTGTAAGAATATTTAAAATGCTTTTTATATGAACAAATCTAATCATATCAGACATGAAATAATGGATCCACTACAGAGTATATGTCATTTTTCTGCAAAAAGGAAGATAGAAGTAGGCACAAGTTCATTCTCGTTTCTTCATGTGGGTGTTTTCGTGCTCTTTTATTCTGTCACATTGCATAAACTATTCTAAGCTGAAAAGTATTTCCCACAGTAAGACTGGATTTCAGTCAATATGAGATAGAAATAAAAGCTGTGGGAATGTTATGTTGAATTAAGTTGAATTTTTTAGAGAAAGTATTTACTTTGCTATAATATTTTGGAATTATTTTTTTAACAGTCTGGTTAACAGGGTTACTTTTGTTATCTTGGGTGATTTCTTTATTTCTTTTCTAAGACTAATGTTTGCACAAAATAAATAGAGACATTACCATTATGCTAAAAAAAAAAATGGATTGAATTTTGTCTTTCCTTTTTTTCCCTCTCCCCAATACAGACAAAAAAGAAAAAATGATCTGGTAAATTGCTTTAGAAATCATGACATAGTTTTACGATTACTTTTTAACTATGTCTTGTTTGAAATATCCTGTCCGGGGTGAACAAATCTATTTTTAGAGATGGAAGAATGATAATTCAGTTTTTATGTTTTAAGGAAAGATAAATGAATTATAGCATTTATATACCTTAAGAGCCAGTAAATGCTAAAAGAATACAGTATGACTTAATAAATAATAACATTGCTGGAACAAACATTTTTTTTGTTTAAATTCTAAATATCTATAAGTGGTCTTAAAATATACCCTACTTATATTTTTATTCAAATTTTAAAATTATTGTTTTCTGTGGTAGATACTATTGATGATCTGCCTATAACCCCTCTCCTTCAGCATGTCCCAGATAAACTTCTTTACTTGAATTATTACCTCAGAGTTTGCTCCTGGGGCCACTTAAACTAAGGTCTCTTCTTTCTCCCTAAAATTATTTTAGAAAATGAAAAAGAATAGGGCCAACAAATAGATAAACAGGCTTCTAAAGGAAATGGTGGTTAAGATGTAAAAGTTTTCAGATAGTGTAGATGCCAACAGAGGCAGAAATAAAATATTTGAGATCTGTTTTTAGTCTATAATTTGAAAAAGGTTAAAAATAGAGGTCTAGCTTTACCAATGGTCTGTGTCAAAGTGTGGAGGGAGACAGAACAGAAGAGTTAGATATATTTTCATATTTTTACCAAAAAGAAGAAAAAAAAAGAAGCTCTTTTTGCTTTTTTTGCAAGGAGAAATACTATATTGTAAGTTTTTCTGCTACTCTGAATTTAGGTCAGAGGTGCATTTGAAAATATCAAATTAAAGGAAGGCGTTATTTTTGCTATTGCATCTGGAAAGAGAAATCTTTTTGTATGTTGGAATAAAAATGTAAAAATCTAAATCAATTGCTATGTTTGTTTTAGTTATAGCGTGAGAATGAACAGAAAGATAAGCTACCTAAATGCTTCTCTATAGCAGTCAAAGCTGTTTGAAAGTTAAAATAGATGAGTTCTCTCTAAAAATCTGTTTCACCTTTTTACTCTTGGGCAGGGTGCGGGCTTGGTTAGTCTTTTTAACTAGTATATGAAGGAGGAAGCTAGGTCTGGGCTAGTTGCTGTATGGCCCCAGGGAGATAGGGGTATCTTGTCAACCAACCATCACTATATTTTAATAATAATGTATCCATGAGTTAAAATATCTAACTTATTTAGCAATTTTGCTATTTTCCCTTATATAGCAATCTGTTACTCTTTTACTCTATCTTTTCAAAATTTAACATGTTTTACCCTTGTTTTGCTATTATTAGGTAACTTTCTTGAACTTTCACAAGAAACATAATTAGAATTTTAGAACATGTATTGTAACTTCTACATTAAAATACATATAAATGTAATCATCGATTAATTCTACTAAATCCAATTAAAATTTTATTTCTAGGTATATGTGATTCCATCTGATGATATACGTAGGAGAGAAAGGGATTGAAAGAGAACTTGGATGGCAACTGTATGATTGAAACTATTCAAAGTCAAGTATCCATATTCTTTCAATTATATTTGAACCTACCCAGGTAAGAATAAGTGATTGTTTATTTACTTTAAACCATTTTGAAAAAAAGATTTGAAATTACAAAAAAAAGTTTTTATTTTGTACCAAGAATTTTAAAAGATAATAGATAATTTTATTATAGAAAATAATAAAAATACATAAAAGCATAATAAAATTAAAATCACGAATGAGCCTATTTTCTAAAAATAACTTCTATCATTTTGTTCTTTATCATTTGATTTTTGTTTTGTTGGCTTTTTCCTTTACACAAAGTTGGAATAATATTATATATATTCTCTGTTGAATATCTTTACTGGTTTTGTAACAAATCTATTTTGTTCTTTATTTAAAAAATTATTAATTTTTAATTCTTTAATGTCACCACATATTTGACCTTTTTTACCCCATTTACCTCCCCCATCCCCCTAAATTTTTTGTTTTGATTGAGAATATGAATTCATGTTTCATAGTTTCCATTGTATCTGTTAATATAAGCAAATAATTTAAAAATATTTTTAGATGTGAGAATATCCTTGTAGATAAATTGACATATACATCACTCATTTTAGTGTTACTGAAATAAGCATCACTGATTCAATGGTTACCATACTTTAAAGGCTTTTTATTCTTATTGTTGAATTTACCTCCACAAGGTAGTAATGAATTACCGTTTCATTAGCCATTTTTGAAAATTTTTGTTGACTCATTGACATTTTTTCATTCAAAGAATTTCTTTAAAAAATAAAAAAAACCTAGTCTGTGTTGAAGAAAAAATTTCAAATTAAGATTCTAAATTTTGGTTATAAGTAGTATGCCATACTCACATATTTCTAGCCAATATATCCCTTACATAACTAAGCCTAGAAAAAAAATGAATGTTATATTTGCATAATCTTCTACAGTGTCTAAAAACACATCATTTGTAACTGGTAGCAAGTATACATTTATTCAATTAATATTTATTGAAAACTTACTACACTAAGCCTAACCGCTGTGATTATTTGAGTGATGATGTTGGTGATGGTAAACGTTAGGCACAGGAGGCACAGAAATAGTTTTCTGCCTCTTCTAATTTTCAGTAAAATATGGTAAGATAAGAAACATATTTCAGTTTCTTAGGTACTGGTAGGATGTACTAAGTGTCAAGAAATAAGTAAATGGAAAGGGCAATTGCTAACAAAAGTACTTTCATCTTGGAAGGCTAAGAACACTTAACAAATGAGACACCAATTTGAGTTGTGCTTTTTAAGGTAGGTAAGACTTTGGCAGGTGAACATTTAAATAGAGGTCCAAGTTGGAGCAAAAGTACAGAGCCAAGACAGCACGGGGGATATTCAGGAAACTGGAAAGGTGGGGAATACCTTCTGTGATTTGGATACCTAAATTTAAGCATTTATATTTCATCATTATATGGTGAGGGACAATAGCAGGGGAATAAGATGACCCATGTTGTCCTTTAAGAAGCTTAATGTGGAAGTGATATGTGTGTTTGACTAATGAAGAGAGAGCAAACCCAAAGGAAGGGCGAATAATTCGTACACTTTTCCTTTTATTTTCATCAGCATTTTTTAAACACTTGCTATTTACAAAAACACTATGATAAGAACTGTAGAAAAAACAAAGGTGAAGAAGACTTATTCCTCACCTCTGAGGAGCATATAGAGTAGCAGATGAGACTTCCGTGACAAACAGATGAATATAATACACCATGACAGTGTAACAACTGGATCACATTCAATGAAAAACCAGTTGGTAACTAATGACCTTGGGATGCAGGTACTGGGTTATTAATTGATAAGGTCTCCCAAAGACATCAAGTCTGATCAATGTTACCTAAGAAGCAATGTTTTTAAACTTTGCAATATTTCAAACAAGAAGCAATAGAAACTTTATCTAGAATGAGAGTAGTATAAATATAAAACAGAGTATGGATAAATGAAATTTGGTGGTAGTAGAAGTGTGAGATTAAGGGGAAGGTCTTTTATCTTAGGCAAGAAGGGATATGTTGACAGTGTTAACAGAAATAGATAAAACAGCAAAAGTGGGATTTTTGTGTTAGTAAAATAATAGGCTTCGTTTTGAACACAGGATTTTCTTCATTCTTCTCTCATTGTATTTTGCTCATACCTTTGCTAGAGCACTCAACATTTTTTTAAGTTTCATTGCAATTTCTATGTAATTGAGGATTCATTTATTTACTATTAACAATGTTATGGGTTTCTTTAAACTTAAAGTATAAAAGTTAAAATAGTTATAGCAAATAAAACATATGAAATACAATGTAAAGACCTGATTTGATTTATAACCACCTTATATTAATAATTTAACTTTAGCCTTTCCAGAAGTCACAGAAGCAGATATATTATTGCCCTAAGAGCTTAGATAAATTTATTATAGGAGTCTTAATGTAATGATAAGAAAATTGTTCTTACCACTTAGAAGTACCTTAAATATTGCATTGTTAAAAGGAAAGGGAACTTTGTTAATAATTAAGTAGGTAAACTTTTGGAAGTTAAAAATTCAGCTTTTTCAAGAAGTCCTTCCTGACTTTTGAAATCTGGACCAGATCCTTCTCCTATGTGGTGTGTACCTTAACACACTATTCATATTTCTTTGTCATATGATACATTGCTGTCTTGTCTATCATTCTCTGAGACTATAAGATTCTTGAGGGCTGAGTCATCATTTATCATTACTGATGTAAATTTATATCTAAATAACACTCACTGCCATGTTTGTTTTATAGAGCATACTTCATATATATTTCTTAAATGCAAAATTGAATTCGTTTCCATGGCTTGTCTTAATTATTGCTGACCTACCCTAGACACTTTCTGAGCTCCATATTGGTTGTCAATTGCTTTGTGATAAATCACTCTAAAACTTAGCAGCCCAAAAACAGTGCTCACGTATTATCTCACAGTTTCTGTGGGCCCTGAACCTGGGCACAGCTGACCCCATATCTCTGGCTCCAGGTCTCTCATGATGCTGCAGTCAAGCTCTCTGCTAGAGTTATGGTTTATTCCAAAACTCAACTGAGCTAAGGGTCCACATCCGGATTCAGCCAGGGAGGGTGTCTCTTTATAAGGCTGCCTCATAATATGGAAGCTGGCTTCCTCCGGGACAAGCAATCCAAGAGAGCAAAAGTGAGCACCTATGGTGGAACCCACATTCTTTTGTAACCAAATCTAAGAAGGGTCATCCCACCCATAGTGAGTTGAATGATGACTTCCAAAAAGATATGTTCAAGTTAAACCAGTGTTACCTCTCAATGTGACATTATTTGGAAAAAGAGTTTTTACAGATGTAATTAAATGAAAGGTCTCAAGTGTGATCATCTTGCATTAAGTGGATGAGCCCTAAATCCAATAACATGCATCCTTAGGAAACCTACACAGAGGAGGAGACTGTGTGAAGACGAAGGCAAGGAGTAGAATCATAAGTCAAAGATCACCTGGAAACAGAGGAAACTGGAAGAAGTAAGGGACAAAATTTCCCTCAGAGCCTTCAGAGGAAATGTGGCCTTTATGACACCTTGATTTCAAACTTCTGACCTCTGGAACTGTGAGAGAATAATTTTTTTGTTGTTGTTTCAAGCCATACAGTTTGTGGCAATTTGTTATGTCAGCCACAGGAAGCTAATATACCACCATTTCTGCAGTCTTTTAGTTTTTAGAAGTGATTCTCTGGGTCTAGCATACATTCTAGATTAGGGGATCACAAAAAGGCATGAATACCAGCAGGTAGAGATTGAAAGCCATCTTAGAGGCTACTTATTCTATCAGATTTCTAGATACGTCCATTCGTTTGATATAGCTATGTAGGTGGGCCAAACTCAGCAGGTCAGAGATTATTAGAAATTACGATTTAAAAAAAATATTTCCTACCTCTCTGATTAGAATTACTGTTCATTTGGATAATCAAATTGGAAAACTTAGAGTCAATTTTAATTCCTTCTTTCTCAATGTTCGTGACCTTTAATTGATTAACCAATCTTTTTATTCAATTTCTTAAATTTTTATTACTTAATTTTTTTTTTTCAATCTATCTCTTACTTTTTTACAGACTTTGTCTTTTGTGAAAATTAGCAAAATAGCCCCTAAATGGTCAAACCCGTTTCTGAGCTTTCCCCCTTTAAACTTTACCCTGCAAAATGGCTTTTGTAACCCAAATGAGATTATGTCTTTTTTTTTTTTTTTTAATTTAGCACTCTTAGGAAACAGAAGACACTTGTGATCTGGATTTTGAAATCCAAGTTTCATCTTTAATCATTCCTTAATATAGATCTATAAAAAATTATATAAAATTTTCCAGATATATTATGTTCTTTCATTTTTGCTTGTCTTTGGGAGTCTCTTTTTCCAGTAATCAAGTACTTTGTTTGTTTGTTTATTTGTTTTTATATCCAAAGCACTGAGAGAATGTCTAATATAATGACCAGCACAGAATAGGTTTTCATCTGTTATAAACTAATGTCAAAGATGTGTTGAAGAGAGCAGAAGACACCTGAAACAACAAAATAGCTAAACTTTTACATACTAGCCTAAAACGGAAACAAATGAAAGAGGAAGGGAAATTATGGACTAATCATGGAGCCAGACTGAGAAATTTAAGGGTAGGATGAAGTAAAATATATGTTCAATGTAAATATACAGAAGAAGTAGAAGGTCAAGCGAGTGTGACAGAATTTTAGACCATAAATGAAGTTTAGATTCAAACGTGATTATAATGTGGTTTTAAACTTTTAGGACTATTAAATGATACATCTTCATGGACATTACAATATACTGGGCGGAAAGTGTGAGGATGAAGTCGTTCAAGATAGTGAGGAGTAGAATAGATGGCAAAAAAATATGATGCAGTGTTAAGATAGTAGAAGTATAATTTCTTCTTCCTGTGTTTTAATGAGTAAGACTAATAACACTCTTATCTGAAGAGAATCTCTAGGGAAATGCCTCCGTGAAGAGCAAATTCAAAACCTATTCAGGAGATGTATTATGCTTTATCTGCATTTAAATGCAAAAGAAAATAACCTTTAAGTCATTGAAGAAATTGAAGAAAGCCATTTTGCTTTACTGACCTTAGGTTGTACATTTAAAATTTACATTTTGCACATCTCTCTATATAAATGGTGCTTCTGTTATAATAATGATATTCAAGTTAATTTTTGCGTATATAATATTAACATTGGTTTTATTTATTGAAGAGATTTAAAGGAAAACAATGTTCTATATACTTATGCAATTGTAATGAATAATTTCGACATAAATTAATTATTATTTGAATGAAATGGTAAAACCTAGCAAAGTGATGTTCATCAAATATATTGGTCTCTGTGCTGAAAAGTGGCAAACTGTGGCTCTTTCAGTATAAACTAATTATTTATGCTATAAGGGTCTCATTTATTATACCAAAGGCTTTACTTAGAAGTAACACCTTTATAAAATGGTTTAACTTGCTTTTAGAATGTGGTTTACACTGACAAAATTTAAAAATAAAAATCTTTTAAGTAAACAATATTAAAAAAGAGATAATTTTAATACATAAAGACAGAAATAAACGAGAGAGAATAGGATTTACATTAATGTGTGCGGTGCCTGAAGAAATGGAAGCGGCTAGCTCAGAGAAGGAAATTGGCAAATTATAAATTTTAAATTGCATAGTTCATCTCTAAGTGGTTTTAGAATCTGAACTGAAAACTTTCTGATCATGTGACCATTTGTGAAACAACATCTATTTATACAAGTAATCCATATTATGTAGTAATCACATCTACGTTTGAAGAATCTGTCAAATATCTCCAGTTTTTAAGTTGTAAGTAACAAACTAGTTCTGGGCAGTTTAAGCAAAAAAGGCATTTTGCTGAAATGAGGTATGGGTTAGCTCTTAGAATCAGAGGGTAATCAAACGAAACAGTTCTAGGGAAAGCTAGGAGCCAAAGCTGGTCCAGAGACCCAGAAAGCAGGAAGTGGAGAGAGACTGTGAAGTGTATTGCCATGGAGCTAAATCTGGACTGATAGTTGTTCTAATGCTTTCCCTCCCATATTCACAAAAGAAGTCTGCATGGCTGAGTTTGAATCATTTGCCCTCTGCGGGGAACCATGGCACTTGATTAACAATTCTCTCGAGACTGAGACTGCGTGCTTGCAGAGAAAGTAGGTTCCCAAAACTTCAAAGTTCTTGGGACCAGGATAGGGGTGGATCTGGGGCAAATAAAAACAATTGATGTTTGCTAAAACTCTTTTTCAGAATCGTCATTCAAAATCCATCAAATTCTAATGGCCATAAATTCTCAAATAATAAAGATTTTGCCAGTAAAATTAACTTAGATTAAATAATATTGTTCTTAGGTTTCGATAGATATGTATTATTATAAAAATATATTTGTTTTTTTATTAATTGCCTGTTATATACCAATTGATGTACTTAGCAGTGAACATAAAATTATAAACAGTAGAATTGATTCTTGCTTTGCATGGAGTTTATAGTCTAGTGAGATTTGAAATACAACAATTAATATTTTACAATAAATCTAGGATAGGAGGTGTATTTGTTTCCTAGGGCTACTGTAACAAAGAACTTCAAACTGGGCATCTTAAAACAACAGAAATTCTGGAGGCTAGAATTTTGAAATCAAGATGTACAGGGTTACACTGACTTCCAAAGACTTTAGGGGAGGATCTTTTCTTGTTTCTTCCAGCTTCTGATGGCTCCTGGTGTTCCTTGACTTGTAGCAGCCTGACTCCAATCCCTAGCTCCATCTTCACATGGCTTTCTTCCCTGTGTGTCTCTGGGTGTGTCTTCTTCTGTTATAAATATGTCAGTCATTAGATTTAGCTCAAGATCCTGAACTAATTACATCTGTAAAATGTCTATTTCCAAATAAGGTCACATTCTGAAGTTCTGAGTGAACATAAATTTTAGGGAGATCTTCCTAAACTCACTGTAGGGGTTGCACCATACTGCTCGTGTTCCTAGCAGGGTCCCTGGGCCTATACTTGGTGTATGTTAGAGAAGAATACCTAAAGGAAATGATGTCTAAACTACGGGTGAATGTTCAGTCAGAAGGGAAGGGACCCTCCCAACATTTGAGGAAGTATCGTTTATTGGAAGAACTGAAAGCAGTTCAGTGCAGTTGAAGTAAAGAGTATATAGGGCTAGGTAAGAGGTAGAGAGGAGAGATGATGGTGAAGAGGTTAAAGAGACATGGAAGGAATTTGACATTACCCTAAATGTAGTGAGGTGCTACTAGAAGGAATTAAGCAGAAGAATAACCAAATAAGATGTATGTTTTACAAAACCCACATTGGGTGCGATGCGGAGATAAAGAATAATCATGCAATGCTGGAGAAAGAAGCTATCTAGGAGACTCTTCAGTAATCCAAGATTGAAATAATGGAGGCTTGAAGAAGGAGATGCTGGTGGGAATGAAGAAAATATGATGTATTACAAAAGTGGAATGGATTTTGTGTGAATTAAAAACAAAGGGTGAAAAGAGAGGGATTAAGTATAGTGGCCCAGGTTGTTGGCTTCTGAGATTATGTTGATATGGTTATAGGTGCCGAGATTGGAAATGTGTGTGTGTGTGAGAGAGAAAGAGACAGACAGACAGGCAGACAGACAGCGAGATAGAGAGAGACACAGAGAGAGACAGAGAGAGATTGAGAAAAAGAGACAGACACACTCACACCTGGGAACAAAATACTGGGTTCAGTTTTAGATTTTCAGCTTGGGTTGTTGTGGTACTTCCAAATGAGTATGTTCAAGAGGCAGTTGTTTATATGGGACAGGTGATGCTGATTAAGGAATTCTTAGTATATAAATTGTACCTGACATTGTTAGGGATATTTGAAAAATTACTATATCCAACAAAGTAATATTATGCAGACTGAAATAATGACACTTAGAAATAATATATAATGGCATAGGAAATAGCCATTTAAAATCCAAAAAGAACAAGAGTGAAAGAACAAAGCTGGGACACACAGTTGTATCTACAGTAAGATCTTAACCTCTTATGTATGTGACTCCCTTTAATATTAAATACTGAAAGTAAATACACCTAGGTGTTAGCAGTGGTTACTTCTAGGTGATTTTAATTTTATGCTCCTTAACTTATTTTTAAAGTATAGTGAATCATTGGAACATATACTACTTTTATAACCAGAAAAAAATATTTTTTGGGGGGTATAAATTTTAGCACGTAAAATGTACTTGAAATAAGATTTTTATAGCATAGTATTTTTTAAAATATGTAACTGATTTTAAGCTTTGGGTATCTTTTGACTTAAGAGGAAAGAAGTTGTGAATGAAGGGACATGTACTAGCTGAGCCAGATATTTCGTAAAATATCTTGTAATATATGTGGGGATATGGATTGTGCATCCTTAGCTCGATTAATTTGGTATTTGATAAATCAGAGAAAAAATTACTACTTTTGGACATGAAACAGAAAATAAATTTAGATTGAAAGCATTTTTCACTTGATTTTGAGAACCCTATCAGTCTATGAGTAACTTAATAAGACACATAAATTGATCTTTTTATGTAAGTTGTCATTAGTAATGCCAGGTTGCCTTATGTAAGGTGATTAGATATTACATTCCTGTGCAGATTTTACTAATTTCTATAAGACTCGAGTGGTATTTAGATTTCTGGAATGCAAAATTAGAACTGTAATATTAAATCTACTTTACATATCCAAGGGTCATGCTGGGAGAACAGAACATATTTGCATGTTATGTTTTCTCTATGCGGTTTCAGAATATTAAGCAATTCCATTAACACATAGTGGGTGATATGATGGTGTAGTTAAAACTCTCAAGTCATTCTTAGGCTTTTTTTTTTTTTTTTTGAGTTACCAGGGGTAGCACAGGGTAATTTATGCCTCCTAATAACTTTCATAAAAGGCTGAATGCTGGCTAGTACTTGCAATAGGGAAAATTGTTTGACATTTATGTGGGAGTTTTTTTTTTTCTTTCAAATTTTGATAATTGCTTAAATAGAATTGTTTGATTCTATTTAATAAAATTATTTGCTAATCCTGACCTAGGATGAAATATAAAAATTTTGCTATTTAAGGATAATTCAAAATTCAAAGGTATGGCTTTCTAATGACTATAAAGTAAGCAGATCCTCTTTAAAAATAGTTTCAAATATACTCAAGTTGTGTATATGTGTGTGTGTGTGTGTGTACTGGAAGTAAATTTCTTGGTTAATTATTTTATAAGAAAATATAATAATAATTATAATAGAAAAGGAACGTAAGCTTAACATTTTACTCAGTTCAGTGGGGATTTAACTTGTTTATCCCAAAAATATTTTAATGACATGCAAAATTTGACTTAATTAGTACTATAAACATGTAATTGTGCTAGAAAATCTATCTGCTTGAAGTCGATGGGCCTTTTCTTCCTCATTGAGTAGAGTTTTCTAAATTCCTGAGTGAGTATTAAAAATCTGTCAAGGGATCCTTAGCAGCATTAATAATATTAATAACAATGGCCAACCTCCTAAAATTTTATAAAAAGCTGAATGCTTGCTAGTACTTGCAATAGGGAAAAATGTTTGACATTTTTGTGGGAGGTTTTTTTTTTCTTTCAAATTTTGATAATTGCTTAAATAGAATTGTTTGATTCTATTTAATAAAATTATTTGCTAATCCTGACCTAGGATGAAATATAAAAATTTTGCTATTTAAGGATAATTCAAAATTCAAAGGTATGGCTTTCTAATGACTATAAAGTAAGCAGATCCTCTTTAAAAATAGTTTCAAATATACTCAAGTTGTGTATATGTGTGTGTGTGTGTGTGTACTGGAAGTAAATTTCTTGGTTAATTATTTTATAAGAAAATATAATAATAATTATAATAGAAAAGGAACGTAAGCTTAACATTTTACTCAGTTCAGTGGGGATTTAACTTGTTTATCCCAAAAATATTTTAATGACATGCAAAATTTGACTTAATTAGTACTATAAACATGTAATTGTGCTAGAAAATCTATCTGCTTGAAGTCGATGGGCCTTTTCTTCCTCATTGAGTAGAGTTTTCTAAATTCCTGAGTGAGTATTAAAAATCTGTCAAGGGATCCTTAGCAGCATTAATAATATTAATAACAATGGCCAACGTTTACTTATTGTATAGTTTGTGTCAAACACTGCACAAATGAACACATTTAATCCTCATGGAGGAATTTTGAGGTAGTTTACAGATGAGAGAGTTTAGGCACAAAGAGAGGAAGTAAACTTGCTCAAGGTCAAATGGCAGAGATGGGATTAGAACCCAGATAGAGTCCTTGTTTTATCTACTATACTCTATTGTGTGAGGAAAACAGATATTAACAAGAGAGAAAGCATTTTAATCCAAAAATATCAAACACTTAGTATTCCATTGTCATTTTCTGTGACATTTAGTTCTATGCTAGACAAGTTACATATTTTATTTTCTCCCACACTTTTGTACCTCACTTTTTTCTATTTCGATCATTTCAGATAGGTGTAACTTTTCTGTTCACCTATGTAATATTCATTTTTATAGTTTTATATGCATGTTTTCTAGAATGTAACATTATAAAGAGATTCCAAGATAAACCTCTTATTTTGAGAGTGTAAAACACAAGTCTACGAGTCATATGCCCTAGGTTGACACTAATGCAAACCCCAATAGTAAGTTTTCAGAGTAATGAGATTATTAAAAGAGCTTTTGACAGCCTTTTTATTATTTAAGTTTATACTTAGTATTAAAGCATATTTTGAAAGAAAATTACAGATTTTCTATTCTTTATGAGAAACTAAGCACACTCCCAGTAATATCCCACTTACAAACTCAAATCCCTGGATTGAACACAAAATAAATATATATAATTCATTTCAGAATTGTGCTGGAAAACAAGTCAGATAACTCTACACCAAAAAGTGTGAGCTATCCAGAGAAGGAAGGATACAGTGTCAGATTTGAGAAGGAAGCCACGACTCAAGATATGTACAGGAGAACACTGTTAACCGACGGTAGGTGTGGCACCATGAATGCTCCATACTCAGAAATGCCAGGTTCCAGATTCCTGGAGAAGCAACGTGTCTAGGGAGAGGTAACTAGTTGCTTAGTTGGGATATAGCAGAGGATTCAAGCATTCAAACCTGCAGAACCCCTGTTTTTATTCTGTGGTCTGGACAGTAAAGATGTGATCTTAGATTAGACAAAAACAGTGATGTATTCAAATGATTAGTGATGATGAAGGGAATCAAGGAACTTAGTTACCAAAATTGCCCTTTATTCATTGTGCTTGCCCATTCCTCCACTTTCACTGAAGAGAGATTACAGAACTGAGATAACAAGAATAAATAAAGTAAGCAGAATGCAATTAATATGCACAGCAGAGGGATATGAGAGATATTACTTGAATAGAGGAGAGTTAAGCAAAAATCAAGTGAGTTAAAAACTTCCATCATGTTCCTTTAACATTTCAACTAGGCCAAAGGATAAATGAGAAATATTTCAACCAAAAATTCTGCTGTATATTTAAAATGTTAGAAATAGTGTAAAAAATCAGGAATGAAGGTGGAGGACAAAGGTCATTATGTGGTTTCAAAACAAAACAGTAATTTTTTAAGCATGGCATCTTTTTTACTTTTTTGCGTAATTCTTTCCAAAATTACAGTATATCCCATTTTTGTTATAACATAGTCAAATATTTCAACACTAACCATAGAAAATATTTAAATCTCAAATAGTATAATAACCAGAGTTTCTGAAAGTTATTTTCTAATAAGTATAAGTAATAGCAGAGTGAAAAACATTTTGCCTGTATAGAGTTTGAGTGTATCATTTATTTATTCTCACTTCTCAGGGACAATATAAACAATGTTGAAGAAAATAAACTCTGATGAAAAAAAAAGAAAGTGTTTGGATTCAAAGTAGTAAAGAGTGCACCTTTTCATCTTCACTCCAACTCTTATTTAGGAAATAAATTGAACCCACTTTAAAAAGTGGCAGATGACACTTTATTTTGTCAGGCTTTCATAATGACTGGATTTTTATTCTAGAAATAGAGAGCTCTGTGCACATGGTCTATCTGTGTGATAGGGCATAAAGAATATTTTTCTATTTCCCGAGCTTTGGGAGTTTTCAAATAGTAACAAAATATTTTCATTGTTTTTATTCCAAGGTTATACTGTAGATTTTTGGCTTTTTAACACTGACTATTTAACCTATTATTCTCAAGCCTAACAGATTCCCAGTCATACTCTTAATATCGCATTACAAACAACCCTTTTAAGTTTGTGTTGAAGAGGTGCCAGACAATTTTTTCCTCTTCCCCTGGTAGCGATAAGTATCATGCTGAGGAAACTTGGAATCTTTTGGATTCCTTTGTTCTTTCCAAATTGCAGAATTGTTATTTTACCAATGTCCTTGGTAGTACAGAACTAAGCGATTTCACTAACAAGTAGGTATGATTTGGTATAATGCAGGAATCAGAACAATAATATATATTATTTAGCCTGTACTTAAAAACCCCACTTAATTAGTGCCTGCTTTGTCTCTGGTACTGGTGTCATTGGTACTTCATCTGCTGTATTCAGTAACTCATTTTCTTCTTACAATTAACTCACTATATAAGAAATTTATCTTCTCATTGTGCAGATGAGAAAGTTGAGGTTCAGAGAATTAAGTGACTTGCCTGAATACTCTTAGCAAACATAACGCTGAAGACACAGTTCAGCTCAAGCCTTCCAATGAAAATTGGTCATTCTTTCTCAATATTTCTTAATAAATCTTATTAATAATGCATACCACTGATGTTTTCCGAAATAATATGAGATCCCTAAGAGTGTAGTCGAAGATCTGGCTTCTCCTATGCTATGTCTTGATTCTTTCTCCCGGCCTCAAGCCCTCAAGAGTTAGACTGTAGATATTATTTCAGCCTCCCTAGGCGGATGCTATGAGTTGCTGGAATCGTTGGTTTCAGTGTGGACCTGTGCTACCTAGTTCTGATCTGAGATTGTATTTATTTATTCATTTACTCTTTTGTTCTGCACATATTTATTGAACATCTTTCATGTGCCTGGCAGTATTCTAGGTACTATGGAGTCAGTATAAAACAATATAGACAAAAACTCCTGCCCTTCTGGGCTTCGCTTTCCAGCGTGAGGGCATCATTGCAGCCTCCTGCTCCTTCAGATCCATGACCTAGAATTAAACCTTAAAAAAAAAAAAGAACCTCTTCAGTTTTTGCATATTTGAAAAAATAAAATAATAATGAAAAATGCAATGAAGTTATCAAATAACTGTGCAATTATTGTTCTATTGACAAATCTGACCAACTTGTAGAAATTGTTGACTTTCAGACAAGTACCACCATTTTATAGCTTGACATTCCATTAAAATACAAAAGAATATATTCAGAACAAGAAAGACTCTGTACAGGTGTCCACACACAATGTTCAGAAGCATGGAATGAAAGTTAAGTTCCACCTCTAACTGTAGCTGTGGATTTAACTATCAATCCCTTCTCATTTCCACACATAGACAAGGGTAGCTAGGCCATTCTCTCTGTCTGGGTTCTGTCCAACTCCATCCCTAACTTCAAATACTTGATCATCTTATATGCCTCGAAATTTCACACTTGTTCATTTCTGCTCATTGTGGATTGGTCTTTTCATGTTGTCAGAACTCTTATGTCTGAGGTCTCCCTGAGAGGTTACTCATACGTCTGTATCTTAACCATAATCAATAACTTTTATTGATTATATTTTTGAACTTTCTATGCTATTTCTATAGAATTAGCTAGTTGTATTCAAAAGAAGGGGCGACTTTACTGCTTATAGTCACTGATAGTCACTGTTTTCAGCTAATCTGTCTACAGCTGTGTATTACAGTATTTTCTATGAATTTTCTGTATCAACTCAAGTCAGGAGATTGCTGACTTGAATTGTAGAATTGCTGCTGAGTGTGAGACAGAACATCAATTTATGTGCAAGATGTTAATTTGCATGATTGAATGATTCTTCTCCAATACTTCAATATAGTAGTAGGAAGCATTTTCCTTCTGAGATGTTTTGTTTCTGTTTTTGTCTCAGAATAGTATGTGTTCTCTCCTCAACCACCTAACAGATACAAGCAATAGTTAAGAGCTGCCTGATGCTGTGATATTTAAATATTTCATATTCATAAATTATTATAACAAAATTCTCAGTTAGCCTTATAATTGCAAATTATGACCATTTTCTGTCTACTTTTTACTGTTTCTTAGAGTTCATCTTGATTATCACTTATCTCATCTCTGCAGTATTCCATATTGGAACAGGATTTATGTAATCAATTTTATGAGAAGATGGAGATTTGACAAAACCCAATTAAGTATCACGTTATGCCTTTTCATCTGTAATAAATATTTTATAACAAAATCTTGTTTTTACAGATGACTAACCCAATTCTCCATTTAAATGGAAAAGCACCATGGCTTTCACCCTTTCCTTTGGAATGTCTGGATAGGTTTCCAATTATCTTTCAGTTTTTCCAAAAGCCTTGAGCTCTGTAATCAGTAAGTTTGATTTAACAATTAATATAAAATTGTATCAAGTCGTGAAAGGAACCTTTTTTTTTTTTTTGCCCGGAATACCTGTTTCCTAGAAATCCAGCCAATCTTCCAGATCTACCTGGGCATCACACTGCTTCCAAAATTGTAATTCTGTAATCACTCTGTCTGCCTTCTCACCACCCCCTTACTTTCAGACAATAAATGCAGTCCATTAACTCTTTTAAATATAATGCATTCACTTTTTTCCCATTCTCAGAGATAGGCGTTGTTTCTCTACCATCATATTTGCCTGAGCTACAATAACAGCTTTTTAAGTCTTCTTGTAGTATTCACTTAAAAATATACATACATTAATATGCAAATTTACATTTAGATTTATTATCTCCTAGGTAACTTGAGTTGCATCTCATTGCAAGTTGGGCTTATCAGGCCCAACAGGTTTCTTCGAGGTGTCAGTTTTTCTTTAGCTATCTACAGGTTTTTCCTCCTTCCCCTTTTCTCTCCGCTCATCCATATTGGTCTATTTTCAGTTCTTCTAATGCCATGTTTTCACACCTTCAAATCTTTACACACAATGTTCCTTCTGCTTGGTAAACTTCACTTACATCTTTCAAGCTGTAGCTTAAACATCGCTTCCTCAGAAAAGCTCCCCTTGATGTCTTTATACTAATTAGGGTTCTCTAATGATATGCCACTATAACACCTTATGTATCTTTTTTTACTTTTGCTTCTCATTATCTGTGTAATTACATTTTACCCCAATATCTGCCCTTCCAGATAATATGTGGGCTCCATTGGAGCATAAGTTAATTCAATCTTGTTCACCCAATAGCCACAATATAAATTCTCATTAAATATTGTTTAAATAAGGGACTGAATGATTAAAAGATACCTTTGTTGCTATTTTTAAAGATAGGCCATTTTTTGAAAGAAGTAAGTTTATCCCTTTTGGATTTTTCAAATTCTTTGATACTGTCTTTAAATAAAAGATATGTATAATTTAAAAAATCTATGCCTTCACCTTATGCACTATTACAACTAAATGTTAAAACAACTGTTAGGGGAATAAATGACATACATAAGTGGGTTGTTATATGTGTTGAGAGATGTTCCTATTTCAGTTTGCTTGTTACACTAATATTTTAATGTATTAAAATAAAGTTAGTGTTGTTTTTAAGGAAAATGTGTTTAGAATTATTGATTGATTTTTATATGCTTCTGTTGGTGACCAGGTTTTGTTATATATCTAGTTTAGTGAAATCTGTGATTTTCTTTACATCGAAGTTGCATGAATATATATTTTAACTGAAATATTGCCTACAGTTGTGTAACCATTAGATATATAATTTTTATGACTTATTAGTATGAATCTAGCCGATAGACACTTGTTCTAAGTCATAACACTTCAGTCATCTTCATTGGAAAAAAAAATTTATGTGTTTTTTAGAGCTTAATTTAGCAAGAACTAAGTAAAGGACTTGAAAAATAAGATGCTTGCCCTCCCAGAGTGCTCAAAAGAATATTGAGACTGGAAAAGCTCAATATGTCCAAACTTGGCAATTCCTCTGAGAACTCAACTCATTAATTACTAAAAAGAGTTTTTATAATATTTCAGGGGCTTATAATTGTTTTCTATTCTAATATAATTTGTGACAGGAAGATTTCAATTTCTGTGTTATTTAATCTATCTAAATTTTAAAATCACATGTGATGACTGAAATAGTTCTGGTCTCTTCAGAAAACAAACCTTGTATAATTAGAGTAATTTACAGTTTCGTAAAATATCCCAAGGTAACATGGGATTTAATATGCTTTAAAATTATAAAAGAGGATTCTAACAAAGTGATTAGGTGATGTCCAAGGGCCCCTTTCAACTCCTTTGTAATAAATTACAATTTTTGGTTTTATGAAATAATGTTATATCAAGTATAAATATGTTACCATGTGGGAATAAATCTTAAGATGTCGAAATGCAGTATTTAAAGATGATTTTTAGCATTAAATAACTTAGACAAAGTTCACTTGTTTACAAATAACTAAAATTCCTTACTGTCGATTATTAATATGGTCTTGAGAATTTTTTCCATATATTCCTTTGGAGCTTCTGATAGAATAAGGAGTAAATCTAAAGTAACTGTGTATTTCACAGATAAGAGGAAAGGGCACATTTTCAGATAAGAGGAAAGGGCACATTTGGGGGACTTTATTTTTATTTATTTATTTTTGAGACTATAGCATGAAGGCTACTATGGTTTCTATATCTCAGAGCTAGCTAGAATGATCTTTGATAAAATCTGTTTCATCTAAGTAGTAAAGCAACTTTATCTCAGAAGACCTCAGGGCTGTATATATACATCTGTGAAATAAATGTAGCCCAGATACTGAAATATTCCTGGGAGTTGGCTATTTGGAGTCCTATGCTAATTTGGAGAATGTGACACCTATTCTTCTGCCTTAGCAAAGTTCAAAGAAAAGTTAAGTTCAGAGGAAATGTTATCATCTGTCCAGATCCCTTTTCAATATAGAACAAATCAGAGAAAAAGGTGTTTGCAATTGGAGAAGGAAAGAGTAGAAGAATTGGAATATGCCCTTAGAAAAGATGAAGCAGATGAATCTAGGTGAATTAAAGCTGCAACTGATGCCAATTTTTTGATTGTCAGTCCATCTTTTCTATCATAAGATTAAAAAGCACAAGATTGTTAACAACCGAAAGGACATACTAATTGTGTCCTGAAACTGAGTATTAGAGTAAGAATTAAAGGAAAACACTTTTATTGTTTCAAAATATCCCAAGGTAACATAGAATGAGTCCAGCCATTCTCAGTTAATTTCATGTTTTGCAGAATGATAAAACTAAACTAAGATGCCTTAGTGCTGTGTTACAGGAACACTGTTCATTTGCAAAGCCCTTTTCTTGGAATCCTTTGCCTATTCTGTGACTAATTAAAAATTAATAATACTTAATAATGGAAAAGGAAGGAAAGATAAAATCATCTAGAATAAGGTGGGACATATGCTTTTAAAATTTTACTGACTTTATCTTTCCAGTGATTTTTCAATTTTATAAGTATTGATTTTACTCTTTAAAATGAAATTTTTTCTATGCAGCTCTCCTCTCTTCTTCCTTTCTTCTTTCTTGTCTTTCTTCTCTCCCTCTTTTTCCTCCTTCTTTCTTCAGCTCTTCTGTTGGATGGAAGTAACAGGTCTCTTCCTGAGGTGATGAAAATGTTCTACATAAATGTAATTAGATTATGGTGATAATTGTACACCTTACAAATAGTCTAAAAACCATTAAATTGTATATTTTAAATGGGTGGACTCTATGGCATGTAAATTACATATTAAGCAAGCTGTTTTTAAAAAGTAAAATGCCAACCAGAGATTTAACTAAGGTGACTGACATAAGTACAAGGACTCTAGCTTAGTATTATCTCAGATTGGTTACAACATATCACTGAGCTAAACACTCAGTTTCAGGACTCAGTTGGTATGGCCTTTCAGATAACAATCTTGCACTTTTTAGTCTTGTGATAGAAGAGGTGGACTGAACAATCAGAATATTGGCATCAGTCACAGCTTTAATTCACCTATATTAATTTGTGGGTTTTGCGTCCTATATCCTGGAAAGGGAGACTGTCAGTGATAATTCAAAGATAGGATTTGCCCTTTATGAAGACAAGCCACAGGGTAGCAAGCATTTGAATAAATAGTATTCAATTAAAAAGTGATTGAATCACACAAAACATTTACTGCATTTAATCAGATATAGCTGGGTAAGTATACATTTATTTTTTTAAGCTGAGTAAGTTTTATTTATTCTCAAGTAAATGCTAAATTCACAATGGCAAAGACTGATTTTTTTTGAAAAAGAATTATACTTTCTGTTTTTGAAAAAGTTTCGGGTGCCTGGAAAATAGTCTTCATCTGCATCAGAAAATTTTTCAAAATACTTAACAGTTAAATTTTGTTGCAAAACTGAGTTAGTGAGAATCCATGCAATCAGAATATATGTAGCATTATACAAATGCAATGTTATTTTGTTTTTATTGTTTTGTCAAAGCAGTGTCAATTTGGTTGTTTTTGTTGCCTTGTCTTACTCATTAAGATGGGAAATTCCTTTCTCCATTATCTCTTATGACATAGCATGGTTGCTTTTAAATTGACTGCTCGTTTCTCAGGTGTGGGCTGGGACCCCTCGCTTCTCACATGGAACGTCCTAAGCTGAGCTACTACCCCTCCCATTTCTTAACCGCCACACCATGGGTGTGCGGCCTGCCCATTCCTCGTCTCCGCCCCTCCTACCAGTTTCATCAGTGGCTTCTTCTGTATGTCCTTAGGACTTCTGTTTAGCTAAACTTAAGGTGGTTCTCAAGGGTGGTGGTTCTGTAAGTTTAGCTGTAATTTTGATGTGATCATGGGAGGATATGAGTACAGCATTCACCTACCCCACCATCTCCAGTTCTTATTCATGGTGTTTTTTCATATCCTCTATTTTTTTCTTAATTTTTTGGCTCATTTTGAAAAGTTAGGTTAAAGTTTAATCTGATTTGTTGGCAGGACTTTTGGCATGCTTTCATTACTTGTAGAGATATTATTCTCCTCATTTTCTTTTACATTCTTATTACAACTTTACATGAGATTAGAACACAATCCCATTTTTGTTTTTAATTTTTGGCATGCAATTAGGTGTGCTGAATTTCAGGGAAGAAAAAAACCAGTGGCTTAATATCTTCTTTAGCTTCAGAACTCAAAAACTCTCTGTTCTATAATTTTCCTGAAGAAAAAATTATAGCTTTATAAAAGATAAAAGTATAGCTTTATACTTTCAGATTTATCATGGCCCTGTCTTCTCAAGTTTTTCTGGAATTTTCCTTTAGTCACTTTTATTCTAGTGTATCTTAATTTGTTTCTATTCTCAGAATTTATCTTTGTGACATGAGCTTTGAGAAATTCATAGGGCCCAGATTACCACAGCCCTTTTGGACCTAAACACAAAAACCTCTTGCCCATCCCATTGAGTTGGAATGGAAAAGGCCCTCTCAATTTCTGTGGTTCTTATTGAGGATGTGTTGGCTATTTTGGTGTGTTAAATGGCCATTTGATTTTCTTCACTTTCTCCATCGTTAATGCTGATATCATAAGTGTTTCTGGCTGGCAATGGTTTACCTTAACCTAATTGCATTATGAGGTTTTTGGAGATGGCTTATGTACCAGCCATTTATTACTTCATACTTTTTTTGTGTTAGAGTCCCATAGGCATCCTCAGCTGGGTCCTCTGCTTAGGGTATCACAAGGCTGAAATTAAGCTGTTGGCTGAATTCCATTTTCATCTATAGACTCTGTGAGGAAAGAATCTGCTTCCAAGATCCCTCAGGATGTTGTCAGAATTCATTTTCTTGCAGCTATACAATTCATGGCAAAGCCAATGAAGGAGAGACAACATCTGTTCTTCTTAGAGAATTTAGGGAAAGGCTGGGCTCTCCTCACAAGCACTTTTCGACATGGCTCTTTGCTTCTTCAAGGCCAGAAGGAGAATTTCTCTCTTTAGAAAGGGCCCAGAGTCTCTCTTTAAAGGGCTCTACTTGATTAAGTCAGATTCACCCAGGATAATTTCCCTTTCAAATAATTTAAAAGTCAACTGTTTGGGGACCTTAACTGTATCTGCAAAATCCCTCCATATTTACTATATTGCTTAATGTAATCGTGAATGTGATATTCCCTTATAGTCACTGGTCCTGCCCACTCACAAAAAGGATGTGTACACTAGGAGGAAAGAATCTTGGGGTCCATCTTAAAATTTTGCACATCACATTTGTCACTTAATTTTGTTGTAGATTTTTTTTCTAGATTTTTCATTTTGCTATCCTGGTTGTACTATCTCTTTTTATAAAGGAATTCACAAACTAGGCCACCATTATCACATTTTCCAGAAATTCTATAATTAAATTTTTATGTTAACAAAATTAAACAGGAGATGCTATCAAAATAAGAAAAGATACTATAGCATTGCAGGTATGATCTTATTTTATCAAAGTATAGGCTCTTAGACCTTTATTTATTTTGGGATTATCTTCCTCACTAACTTAGATGCTCCTTCCAAGTTCCCTTCAGAGAAACATGTTCATGCCTCTATCAAGACAATGTCCCTGAATCTTTCATAGAAATGTAGAGCTTGTGCATTCCAGGTTATGTTTTGTTCCCCAAGAATAAAGTGCATTAAGTAAATTTACTGATTCCTTTTGAAAATGTTCTTTAGGCCTCTTTAAAATTCAGAGCCCACATGATCTAATTGGCAGTTGCACATATCAAGTTGAAATTAGAATTGATTACACATATACATTGATATCATCTGTTTGTTTTATTTAGAGGTGAAACAGCATTTCTTTTTCCACTTGGCTTCAATATTTGGCAATCGAAGTGCTTGGAGTTGTAAGTTACATCAGCATAAAAGACTAAAGGGAACTTTAAAAAAATAACCCTTCAAAATCTTTAGCAGTTTTGAGATCAAACAAAGGTCAGCTACTAGTATGTTGTGTCTTATCATCCATAAATAGGTATTAATTTCCCAAATGCACACAGTCCTAAGCCTATAGATCAGCTGTCAAACATGCATACTTCCTGGCTGACAAAAAACGATATGTTGATGTTGTGTTTTTTGCCCCCCTGAGTAAAAGATTTAAAATTAAACATCAATTTATATGGATATTTTTGATGATTTTCTTTAGCATTATTTTATAACCATTACATTTAATCCACCTTTAATGAAAATATTTTATTATTTCAAGAAAATAAAATTAACTAAAAGCAAAAGGATTGCAAATTGATGCTGGAAGCGAAGCTTTACATATTAATAATTTATACATATTAATAATCAACTGAAGAATGTAAAAAATGTAGGAAATTAAAACTTTAAGAAATTTAAATATTGAATAATATAAAAATATTTTTACAGGCCATCTGTAAATTAGATCTTATTATCACAAATATAGCTGAAAATGCCAGATAATTCAATCAATTATATCATCTTTAATGTGTACTTGAATATTTTTAAAAAACAGTGATTATTTTGCATACTACATGAACTGCATTTTACCCTTCGTTCTAGTTGGAACCAGGCTCAGGCATAAAGAAAACAACAGATACATGGCTTTTGCTTTAAGATTATTTCTTTAAAAGTGTTTTTCCAAAGTTATAGTAATATCAGTACAGAACTATAAGATAGAATTGCTTAGAAAGTATTCAAAATAGAAACTTTGACTCACAATTTACCCTCACATTTCCTTATCATTCATTCTTTTCCTTCAAGCTCTCACAGATCATGGAACTCTCACCTTCTCCCAAATCTGCTATACCCCTCAGTCCATCCAGTAGTAAGAACTTTTGGCTCCACTCTCGATTTTGTATACACAATTGACCAATTTTCACTTCTGCATGACCAATACCTTAGGCCAAACTACTTTTTTGTATCATTTCCACCAGACCTTCTACTTGGCCTACTTGCTTTCACTCTTGTACCACATTCCTTCCCTTCAGTGGTCTATTTTCATTTATTGTCACAGTGATACTTTTAAGTAAAAAGTCATACCACCTTTGTGTTAAATCTTACCAGTGTCTTCCCTGTTATTCTTAGAACAGAGTCTGTACTCCTTGACCATGTTTATCAAGCCTGACAGATCAGGCCTTTCCAACTTCTGCTCCTTTCACTTTCCTTCTTACCTGCAGCCGCTGCACACTGGCTTCTTTGTTGCTTTTCACAATGCTTGTAGGCTTGTTTTTTCCCTTTTGATCTTGTCAGAAATCTTGACTTACCGCTTCACTTCTCTCAGGTCTCTACTCAAAAGTCATCTTCCCCATGCAAACCCTCAATTTGAAATAGTTCCCCATCATATCACTTTCTAACATGTTACCCCGCCTTGTCCACCTGTTTCATAGTACTTTCGCTGCCTAAAGTCACTATATATATATATGTGTATGTATGTATACATACATACATACACATATATATATACATACACATGTATACATACACATATATATATATTTATTTATTTTTTTTTAATTACTCTCTCCCCTCCTGTTCTCCCCTGGAATGTCATCTCCATGAGAACGGGGAGTTTGTCTTCAGATATATCTGCTCAGCACTCAAATCAATGCCTGGAAATAAAGAAAGTGTTCAATAAATATTTGTGAAAGAAAAGAAGAAGGGAGGGAAGAAAGAAAGAAAGGAGAAAGGAAGGACAAGAGGGAGGGAGAGACAGAGGGAAGATGGAAGGAGTGATTTCTTCAAGGCCTATTTTCAGTGTCCTTCTAAAAGGAAATGACTCTTTCCTTCTACTCACAGCACATCTGATAACTGATATGTGAGTTTTTCCACAACAAACAATTCTCTGATTCTTGGAGGACACAAACTGGATATCCTTCAATTTAATTCTGATACTATCTACCTGATGTTAGTGCACACCTCATGGGATAAGTGGTCAGTCATGATAAAAATAAAGAAAAAATAGGATACTAAATATAGGAGACCAGCTATATTGAGCATTTGTTATGAGAAAGGTGATATAGGAAAACCATAAATAAATTTACTGTGTTGCATCAAGTAGTAGTAGATGTTAGAAAAGAAATTTATAACCTTATTCTTTTATCCATGTCGTATATTTTCCCAAAAACAGAGCATAACCATAAATCTAAGAGAATGCAAAAGTGAGAAAATAACACAGAGGGAATAAATAAGTTAAGAAAATATGTAAAAATAAAGGTGAGTTGGTTTATGAAATGCATATCTTGGTGTTCTAGCATATTTGCTAACATTAGGCCACGAATATGAGTTCTGAGATTTCTAAAATCCAGAACAGATAAAGAAACATAATTCATAGTGTCCATTACATAAAAACATATCTCTCGTTGGGAGACCATAGAGATCATTTTACATTGAGCTGAAAGGCAGAGTGGGTAACTACTGAAGTTCCTTTCAAGTCTCGCTGTTACTAAACTTAACTGTAGAGAAGTTCCATTTTGAAATTAAGATAAAAGCCAGGTTGTCTATAGACATAAACTATCTGAGAAGTTATCAATCTGGAACACCTCTGTCTCAAGGGTAAATAGGACATTAATGTATTTTGTGCAGAATTACACACACACAAGAATTTAATTTGATATTATAGTATCTCAACTTTGTAATGACTCCTGTCTTTAATTTATCACCTTTGTTGTGTATTATGGCTACAAAATTTGATTAACAGCAATTTTCACTAGCCATTTTTGTAAGAATTAGAAGGTATGTAAAACATCCAGACCTACTTATAAGTTATCAACTGGAAAGTAGAACCATAAGTAATCATGTACTTTGTTACTCAGTACTTCACTCTAAAGATTATTTTTGATAGAAATTCCCATCATTGGGAATTTTCATTTCTATTAATGGCAAGATGATATAATAATTCTTTTTAATCAGTCCTCAGATATATGCTGGGACTTTATGCTCAGCACGATGTTAGGAACTGTAGGAGGAGGGATGGGGAAAAGGAGATGTAAGAAGTGGCCTCCACCCTGGTTTGCTTACACAGAGGGCAAATGTGGAACACTGGGTTGGCACTTCACAAATCAAAGTTTGGAGATAAATACAATATAACTGACATCTACATAGCACTTGAATATTTACAAAATACTTCCCCATGTGTTTGATCTTTCCAGAATCCATGTATTAAGAAGAAACCACAAGATTTTTCTTATTTAAAGTCTCCTAGCACATATAATAAATGGTAGCTATGTATCAGATACTCTATAAACCCTTTCACATGCTCTTTCATGTAACCCTAATTAAAAAATAAGTGGTTATTATGACCTTTAACGTTTAGGAAACTGAGGCCAGGGAGGGTTGATATTTAGCCTAAATCACACTCTGAATTTTGTAGCTGGGAATGAAATCATATTTTGCCCTATAGGTCCAGTGAGTGTCCCACCAGTGAATTCCCAGTACTAGGAATCCTATCACTGGTGCTCTGCTCAGACTTGGGTCCCATTCCCTGGCAGCTGAGACTCTGCAATGGGTGTTTGCGTTCAGGCTCAATCGTCCACCCACAGTGAGTCTTCTAGAAAGATATCTAAAAGGGGAAATCGGAAAAGCATATTATCTTAACATCAACACAAGTGATGGAGAACAGAGAGGCCTGGTGCTGTCAGGTCCACCTTGAGTCCAGGCCCAGCACTGTCCACCACTGTCCTTTCTGTCTTCTATGGTTGGTTAAATGAGCCAGTAAAGACCTTCCTTTTCTTGCTTAAGCTAGAACTGATTTTTTTAAAAATTTAGAAATAAAAGAACTCTGGCTGTAAGTTTAAAATAATGGAACAGATATAAAATGGCTTCTGTTTACTGAACAAGCAGACGTTTTGAATTAGACTTTACGATGATGGATTGAGTTTAAGATTATTGGTTTTCAAAAATATGAAAAATAGCCTTTGAAAAAAACTAGGTGAAAAATGTTAAATGTCAGCTAATAAAAATGGTCTTTTTATTTTTAGAATGCCAGTGAAATTCTTCTTCTAATAACAATTACAGAGGTTAAATTCTTTGTGTGGAAAGTAAAATAATGGACACATTTGGAATGGAAACAGTGGTTGGTGGCATTTTAAGTTTATGTGTAAATGTCAAAATTAATTTTCTCCCCTTTGATGTTTTTGAATAAAACATAGAACCTCTTACAACAGTATATTTTCTGCCCATAAAGTAATGTAGCTTCTTTTCGTTGTTATTTTGGTCTTTGCTTGTGATGTTTAGCTATACCTGGTAAATGGAGTTAAGTCAATGAGTCTTTAGGTCATGTGTAAAGTCATTAACTTTATTAGCCACATTCTGGGCATTTTATACAATGAAGAGTGAAAGAATAAAGTTGTGATGGTGTATAACCAACTTGCTTTCCAAATAAAAAGATATTTAGATGTTATATTTATAAAAAATAATACAAAAAATACTTTTCGAGAAACTTATTTTCGGAGAAAATATATAAAGTACCTGGAAATTGTTTTGTTTTAATTTGGTTACTAGGTAAAGGCTGAGTTGCTTTTAGGAAAATAAGACTAGAGAGCCTGGGTCTGAATCTCTTACTTACTATTTGAACAACTGTGGATTAGTTTCTCAACCTGTTTCCTTGTGTATAAAATAGGGTAATAAGAGTACCTACCTGATAGCATTATTGTGAGGATTATTGAAGGTAATTTTTATAAAGTGTGAGAAACAGTGCTTGGCTTATATTAAAATGTAATAGCTGTCAACTATTTTAATAATAGGAAACAGTCTTAAGGGACTTAAAGTCTGGGTGCCCTATAAAGAAAACAACAACAAAAACAAAAAACAAAAATTCAACAACCATTCATAGCTTTAACTATTAAAACTATTCACATTTTAATCTCTACTGGTTTGTATCATGGTCTGGGAGGGAAATAAGAATTAGCAAATATCCAGAGAGATGTGGTAAAGAACTGGCTAAAGCAAGGGACCCACCCTGTCTTCACTTTCTTGCCAGTATAGTGGTTAGCCAGATGTTTTCAAGCTGGACATATATTTCCAGGTCTTCACAAACTCCACTGCCCTGTGATGCAGTTGGCATGACTTACATGTTTATTTTACTTCTTTCTTGATTCTTGAAGGCCTCTGAGTGTCCAGCGTCTTATCTAGTGCCACATAATGTTATATTGTAGACAATGAATGGGAACTCCCTATGGCATTTTAGTCAACACTAAACACAATGGCTACCATTTCACCATAAGAAAAAAAACGTTTGTAATGGTTGCAACTCTAGGACCTAATGAGTGAAGCAAATATAAAGTTAAATGGAGTATTTCTCACTTAGTACAGGATTTTATCAGTTTATATTATCAGAAGTTTAGATTACAAACCTACATACTGTTGTTTGAAAGTCTCTTGTTAAAAAATGATTATATAAAATAGCTTCAACTAAAAAATATGAAATTTCTAATTTGAATCGTAGCTGAGAATGAAATTCAAAATATATCAGAGTAATGATTCTAATCTATTTGCTTTCTCTCAGAGGAAAATCAAGTGCACATGTTTTCTTCTTTTCCAAAAGATGGTTTTAGAAAAATTTTTTTAAAGATTGACTGTGGCATCCCAGTTTGTCTCCTAGTGCCCATGGTCAGTTTCTGATAGTCTTGCCCATTTTCTATTCTACTTTGGCCTTTATTACTTCTGGCCCAGACCATTGCAGTACGCCCTTAGCTCTTCTTCCCACCTTGTAAAGTCTTCTTATTCAAATTATCCTGTTCTCTGCTGCCAGATTACTCTTGGTAAGATACATTTTCCTTGATCAATATCTAATATCAATACCTTTCAAAGTATCATTTTCTACCCTAAATTTAATTGCAAGAGCTTACTCCTCCATAAAGTCAGCCAGGAGTGATTCCTGTCTTCACTGAACTTCGGGATCATTCCTAGTTCATAGGCACGGGGCAGTTATCCATGACCACATAGCAATTTGTGTGTATGCCATTCCTTTCTGTCATCAGCACATCAGCACATAACTGAGCTGGCATGTTGAAAAGTGCCAAGCTCCATGCTTGTTTGATCATAAGCAGTCAATAATTCTGCAGTTGTGCATTCCGGTTTGGCAAATGTTCCCCAAATTGCCTGCTAGGATTTAGACAGATTCTACAAAAGTATTCTGTACCTTCCTACCTAAAACTGACATTATCTTATAATTTTTTTTTTTAAGAATCTTGTTTAATAATGTATTTTGAATTTATAGAATTGTAAAAATATGAAGGGATTTCAAAGCAGATTTGAACTGATGAAGTCACCTGCTGCTTTTAATGTTAACATTCTCACTGTTTTGACAAGCTTGTAATAAAATTTAACTTTCTAATTGTCAAAGAGGGAAAGGTTTCCACTTCATGAAGAGCTAGAACTTTGAGTTTTTTAATATTCTTAGTTGTGGATCCCAGGCCTATATTGTTTTTTGCTTTGTTTGGTGCATAAACCTTGAAGTCGATTCCGTGTTTCAGTTCTAGGTTTCCTCCTCAAGCTGCTAACTCTGTCCTGCCATCATCTATGCTGGTCTCTCAATAAATAAAAATTAAAACAAACAACAATGACAAAAAATATTTGAATTAAGAATTGTTAAGAAGACATAAAAGCAGACAAGGAAGACATAAGTTCAGAACATGTGTTTTACTGTAAATAATTAGGAGAGTGATTCAGATACATTAAATGTGAGGGAAGACTCAAGAGAGGCTCATTTATGAGTGGCCAAAGCTGTATTTATCCATTCTGCTAAATATATGATTTCATACCAAACGCTGTGGTAGTCATTAACTTTGATAAAATAAATATAATATTTTTGGAAGACAAGATTAGCAATAAAAAAAAAGCATATTTAAGTCCTCTGCATAATTCTTTTTAACTTCTTATTATAGGCTCTTTGGGCCTGTAGCACACATTAATGCCCCATTCTGTTTTTTTTTTTTTAACAGAAGTCTCTCATTTTAGGTTGGGATGGTTTGGCATTACCAAGGATATTTTCATTTAATTTATGCTCAGTTCTTCTATTTTTCTTTCTTTTTTTTTTTTTTTCCATTCTAAATTATTACTAATCCTAGAAGTTGAAACAAGTTTCTTCTGGATGAATTTTATGGATGGGTGAGGAAAGGCAGTAAAACAAAACTGAACATGTCAGGTAATTTTAAGATTTAACTTCAGCCTCTGTTGCAAGGAATGACCATTTAAGATATTTAAACTTGTTTATGATTATAGATTTATATGTAGGGAATCTGCATAGCCTTCAGCCATTCTCACATCCTTATCAGTAAGCCCACCTGAAGAAGCTAAAATGTCTGATATTCACTTTCTCATGCCTGTGAGACCCACTTCTCCTTGGGAGCCTCTAGAAAGTTTTGTGGGTTCTTTTCCTGTGATAAAATGAGATACTCTTCTAGCTACATTTGTATGTGTTTAGGTAGATAGGAGCTGCCACTGTGAAGGAGCAACCTAACAATAAAAGCCAAACTGCTGATAATGGGAGAGCGGAAGAAATGAAAGCACTATGGACTTTAATGACAGCTTTATGTTGTTGTATTTACCAACTTGAGAACTATTTGCCTTCTCATTTCTTGTTATGTAAGATGATAAACCCCTGTGATGCAAAACAATTTTAATCAGTCTCTTACTTGCATCCCCAAAGCATCCTAAGACAAACTATATCCACTTTTTGGCTACTCAAGACGGCAGCATAAAATTATGCATAGGATACACTTCTAACTTTCTAGATTCTGAGTTCAGCCCTGCTTACCAAATCTTTGTGTTTTGGGTTCTGCTATTCTGACTGGTTATAGGTTACTTGTCTGTCCTTCCCTGCCACCAGTGACTTGTCTGTTCTAAATCTCTTTAGTATTAGTGCTTGTTTTGTTCTCTAAGATCCTCTCTTCCCACTGTATGATAACCAGGCAAGACTTTAAAACATTAAATTTCAATTTACATACAAAGAAAGTCTTATCTGAACTTGTATATATGAAGCATGATTTTACTTAATGATGTATTGATGTTTCTTGCTAGATGTTAGACATTTAGGAATAAGAGTTGTTATGACACTTTCATTGGACCCAGTGGTATTTTGGAGGAAATATGCTTTATAATAATGAATCCAAGATAAGACTCAGCCCAATATACTAAGAAACTCAAACATTCATTAGAGTCACATCAACTTACAGTAAAAATCTGACTCTGCCACTTGATCCGACACATACATGTGGGTAAATCATTTTGCTACATTAGTGTGGATACTGTCATATTGAATTGCTACCACTCTGAGAATATTATTTTGAGAAGTAAATGAGATGCTATATTTAAAGCATTGATTCATTGCCAGGCACATACTAGATGTCAAATATATTGTACATCAACTTTGCATAGCTCCCTGAAAATGAGACTGAGGCAAGGAATTCTAGTTATTACTCTGTTAACATGCTGATTTTATTTATTCTATATTCATAGACTGTATGACCCTCTAAATGTGTCTTGTTTTCTTACCAGTGAACACAAGAAGTCCTTTGGGAGAAAACATTTAAATTCATTTCTTTCATGGTTAAATATAAAAAGTATCAGTAATTGATGCTACTCTAAAAACATAGAGTTTCTTCTAGTCAAAGCAAAAATCAGACATCTAGATGGAATACATAACTTGAATCATCAGAGCATGTAGTCTGTCAGGTCCGGAAATAAGAAGTAAAGTCAGAGAGATATGGTTTGGATTCTAAGATAGTGGAATTTCTGGAACATTTGATCCTTTATAGTGGTAAAAAATTATAAGCATCTTAGAAGGTCTGTGATGAAAAGCTTAAATAAAGGACAGCATGTGTGAAATATAGTGTAGATGTCTCCTGAACTTGCTATTAGAAAACCTAGGGTTAGTATTTACTGTGTCTCTTACCAACTGTGTGATTTTGGGAATATTTATTGATAGCCTATATGGATCTCTGTATCTCTTTCAATAAATTTAAGATAGTATTACGTGCTTCTGAGAATGGCTGTATTAAATGAGAACATATGTGAAAGCATCTAGTTATATAGCGCCTGACACAAAATAGGCACACAGTAGATGTTTGTTGAATCACACATCATTCTTAAATTCAGTGTTTGTCTCCTCTTACCTCATTTTTCCCTAGCCTTGCAGAGAATCCAAATATTTATCTTGCAAAAATATGCTAGTTCTATAGTAACTCCACTGTCATTTGTCTTGTCATGTAGTAAAGTTATCCTTGGGGTAGGAAATTTATTTCATTATTTTCCCTTCTATCTTCATCGATAACTTTTCTGTGTATTCCTCTCCTCCTCCATCGAATATCTCTCTTTGATTCTCAGCTTTACCTGCCTCCCCAATATATCTGTGTATTTTTCTCGCTAAAGAAATTGTGTAACAATGAATACTAATTGGATGGTAAATATACTTCTAGTAACAGTATTATGGAACTGAACATATAATAGTATCAGAATACAGATGGCACAAGAATTGTGAGACATCATTGCTTCCGAGGGCTGATGTGTGCAGCGTAGGGTAGCAGAACAGCAGTAAAGCTAGAAAATTAAAATAGATATTTCTGCTATAGATTTTCCAAATGAGAATGTTTCTGCTAATGCAAAGGATTGCAAAGCAATTCTCATCGCTACTCTAGGATTCAGAGTTTTGGAATGATGCCTGGACATAATGCATTGGAAGGGTTGTAGGAGACTATGACTAAAATGAATTATTGCCACATTATTGGCAAATTCAGTGAGAAGTTGGTTTTGTTTGAACTGTCAAGGAAGTGGAGGGCAGCAGTAGTTCAAAAGGCCTCTGTAGAATATTTTTTCATTTTTTATTCATTCAGATAGTTATTCTCATCCGATTCTCTTTCTTTTCTAATATTATCCATTTATATTTCAGCTAATTCAATTTAATCTAAATCCAAACAATATTGCAATATGAATGGCTTACATTTTAATATATACAAATTGATAATTATCCCAAGTAACATTAATTATATGATACAAAGAAAATGCCCCAAATATGTATTACATTATTGTCATCAACACTGTAAAATATATTTTAGTGATCTTGCACTGTACTTCTGGCATTATACCAGGTGGTTTAGGATTTACAGAATGTGATAAAAAATAATTCTGATTTTAATAGAGAAAGTAGAGATTTTCTCTCAGATTCACATGTATTTATTTGTCTACTTTTTTTTACCTTAATATTTAAAATATTTAATTGTTTATTGGCTTATGATGAATAATATTACAGCATTAGTGTGTATAATACAGTTAAATTCTACATATTATATTTTTTGAATCATTTCTAGTCAATATTTTGATTTAGTGGAATAACAGTGACCTGGAATATAACCAGATGGAGGAAACTAGTGCACAAATTTTGTAGTGTCTCACTATGTGTGTGTGTGTGTGTGTGTGTGTGTGTGTGTGTGTGTGTATTTATATTATTTTCCTCAAGTGTTAAAATCCGTGCATCCTGTAGACTCAGATGAATTACTATCATCTTCTTTAACTCTCTTCAATTTAGAATGTTTTACTTAATATGATAGAAATAGATGATATTAGAACATGAGATTTCTAAGCCAAAGATGTTTTCTTTAGTAGATATATTTGGACTTACTAAACTTTCAGAAGAAGTTGCTCTTTCATTGTCCAAAGGAGGGAATCCAGCGGAAACAAGGGTAGGATTCTTCCATGTTATGGGAGCCTCGACTTTATTATTCAAAAAGGTTTACAGTTCAGTGTGAAGCACCATCTGTGTCACAGCTGAACATCATTAAGCTTAAGCATCATTTCTGCCTTCTCAGTTCCCAATTTTTCCCAAGCAAATGAAAGGTTTTACCTTTACCTTATAGAAAATTACTGTTAGTGAATGAGTATATACACTCATTTAAACTGTAGAATTTAATGACTCATTTTAGCTTAAAACAAAGCAGCACTGATGCCTGAACAGTAAATTTTGTACTTTGGTGATTTCTCAATTTGAATTTTTAAACAGCTAGTTTTCTAATGAATTTTTCTAACAATTTATGATCTATAAAACGTGATATATTTCAGGAGAAAGATGCATTGTTGTTTTACTTTACCTGGCCAACATTGGCATAGAAGTGATCAAAGACAACAGTTTAGTCACTTTTGTTGGACTGCTGAATGAACACATTTATAACGTTAAAGGAATGAGTCGGCTGCATATTGTTACATATGGTTTGCATTATGAAAACAGAATGTTAATAGCAAAAAAAAAAGCACTGGGAAACATGAGAGAACGCCACATTTATATTTTCTTAAAAAAAGTTTTGATTTCACCTCCACCAAGACAAGACTTCTTTATAATGGTGCATATACTATATTTTTATCATTAAATAATAATTATTTAATTATGATTCTGTAATATGAGTTAAGTGGATAGTTTCCAGCACTTAAAATGTATTTTTACTTTGCCAATATTCCCATAATTTAAAAAAATGCTTATTTTAATTTAGGCTTCTTGTTATTATTATTTCATTATTAACACTGTAATTGAAAACAAAGTGTTTTTGTTCTGCAGATTGTAAAGAAAGTCACTGAGAAATTTACATCTTGTCTTTCTTTTCAGTTTATTCTTCTCTTTGATTTCCCTGCTAAGGTGTACTAGGAGAAAGAGGAATAAACCTCAGATTCTATCAATGCAATTCAAATACATTAAAGCACTTTGTTTCTATGCATGTAGAAATACGTATCTTCATAACATACAGTAAATTAAAGTTTTAATTCAGAGCTAAGATAGATGGACCTCAGTTTATGATAGTAAATAGTATGTTTAAAGTAGAACAGTTCTGCAATGAATAAAGTAAAATTTAAAAAAATAAATATATGTAGAGTTATGGTGAATTGTTTTATCATTATTTGAGTATTTATATAATTTGGATCATTAAAAGTAAGTATATATACTATATAACATTCAATATTTCTTAATACACAAACTTTGCTTTCTAAATAAAAGAAGGCTACATACCAACCTGTTTTATTATTCTCAGACAAACTAGTTTCTTCTGTCTGGTTGTCAATCCTAAGCTTGTGCTTTTGTGACTCCTATTTTTATATATTAAGAATAACAAGTATGTGTTTCTGTAAAGAAATCACATGACAAGTAGGTGTTTCACCTCCAGGTCATTGGCCTGAAAGTAGAGACAGCCTACCATGATTGAGCCTGACAACATTTTTGTGATATAAAAATACAAAGTAAGAAGATGGTTCAAGTCTCCTTGTTAGATATTAAAAATGCCAAGGAATATAAGGAGACCGTGCTTTTCCCCAACATATGTATGAACTTTTCAAACCCACATTACATAAAAGAATTTCTCACTTTATTTCCTGCAGTTCTCAACAAGATTTTATAGAGCTTCTTGTATTTTCTATCATGAATGTAATTATTATTAAACTGTTCACATGTTTTTCAAAACAACAAATACTAGGTGCCCTGTCCTGCTCCAACTGCTGACATTCTGACATGTCCTCCTCCCTCCCACTCCCCACATGAGAACCTCTAGTCCAAAGTAATCCAAAGTTAGTCTTTGTATTTTTCATAGTTAGAATGTTAATATTTTATTAATATAACAATGTGCCATATTTCAATACCAGTAAACATCTTTAAGACTATTAGAAATTATAGAATTAAGTGGTAACACAATGGAAAACTCAAGTATAACTTTGCAGAGGATTGCCTGTGAAACAGTGAAGTTAAATGGCTATAGCTATTAAAAGACGTGCTTGCTTTTTGAGATAAATAAATGACTCACTAATGTCTTCCATTTATTTATCATAACAAATATTTATGTGTTAAAATTAGATAATTCACAAAATACTGACGATTCTTTTAATTTTGTATGTGAGCACACATCAAAGACACTAATAAAATAGGGGGAATTCAAGAATATTGACATATTTAGAAATGTCAATGCTTATAAATATTAAAATTATTATTGCACTGTAAAACTATTTCACACTAAAATTATTATTCTAGATTTTTTTGCTACATATAACCTTTCTAGAAAATGTTTACAAGAATATTTTCATATCATTAATTCTGTGCTTTTATAGGAATTTACATCTACATAGGTTGGGAGATATGACTCAAAAATCTCTATTTCCTGAGACTGAAAACAAAACCAGACCTGAGTAAAAATATAAATGTTCATCACAAATCTCAGAGTACTGGGAGCTCTAAGGGTTACCTTTGCTTTTCAGTAAGCAAAGGCTAAGTAATTATTGACATATTCAAAGACATGGAACAAGGGCCATATTTGGTTTGGACTTACTTTTTTTTTTTTCTCAGAATAATTGCTGAAACATAACCCTTAATTAACCTGATATCACTCCATTTAGTGTGTAGTCCAAGGGAAAAAAGGAAATTATTCCATGAATGGAATGGTGGAGGTATTAAACAAAAACTTTTATGGCCTAAAGCTTTCCTGAAAGTGTTTATTGAGCTAAATGCTATCCGGAAAAGAACTAGGTCCTGGAGCATGCCATTTAAAAACCACCAGCATCTGCTCTTCATGGAGAAGGCAACATGTCTTTTGTCTTGGAGTTGACAGGCTCTTTATGTTTCAGGGAAGAAAGATAAAAGTTGCTTTGAAAGAATTCACATTGGCTACAGATAAGGGGGCAGGAAAAGCTTAAGTGGGAACAGTTCTAGGATAGATGCACAGTCCATAAGGGAAAACTATTTACTACTTTTGATTGGTTGAGGGCAACAGTCCTGGAAGTTCATGCATAAGCAGGATTCTGTGGCATTTGGTAGTTACTATAGACATTGATTCAAAGCTCCAACATACACTGTTTGTGAGCAGTCTGTTGTTAGTTGGCCCACAGCTATTAACTGATTAAACAGTCTTGTCTTTCACTCTCCAACTCACTATGATTTAATTTAGGACATCCCAGAATTTTTCTGTTGTCAGAGGCCAGAAATATGAAGAGAGGTCAGGATTTCAAGATTTCCAATAGGAAAAGATCTTCTAGATTAGAAATGTGTGGTCTGCTCATTATAAGTGCAAATGCCTGAGTTCCTGCAGTTGGCCCCTTCTCTCTTCTCTGTAGCTGCAGATACCACTGGACTTCAGCTCCCCAGCCCAGAATTGCTCACTCCCTTCTGGTAGATCAGGGTCAAAAATGTCTAATTGAAATTAGAAATTAGGCAAGAAGACTTACTGGTGAAAATGATGGGGGAGCCTAAAACTTAAAACTCATGTTACTAATGTGTAAAGTTAATCAGTAATTTTAGTTACTGATCCATATTTGTGTTGAAATCTACATTAAGCATCAGGATATGAAAATATATCTTTCCCTTCTGCCTCTTACCTGTGCTTTCCTGTTAGATCTTCAAGAAAGCCTTCTTGGATGTAAATGTATTAGTATGACAAACATAATGTATCAGAATGTACCTATGTGTATATCTTCCCCTTTGGTTAATTTGTGAACAAGTTTTTACAATTCAAAAATAATTCTAAAGCAAAAAATTATAACTGAATATTCATGTTAATTATGATAAAGGGATATGAAAAAGACAAAACAATTGTTTGATGTAGCTTCTAAGGCTGAACCAATTTCAAAGGCAAGTCTTATTTCAGTATATGAAATATAATTTATCAATACATTTTTGTCCTTTTTTCTCTCTGTGTTACTTGCCTGAAAAAAAATCCCAGTTTCTGTTGATGACTAGATACTCTTTTTCACTTAAGTAGGTAATGTGGCTGGAACAAACACATGCACACACAAATTAAATATATGTTTAGATTGCAGTCCTCATCAGGTCATTAAAATTCCCCAGAATTCAATTGCCTGGCCTCTTCAATTTACTCTTGTATTCGAGATGACTATTTTCTGCCTGCTCCTCTCCACTCTCATCTCTTTTCCTCCTCTGTTTTTCTCTTCTTTAATCCTTAAATCTCTTCATCTTCCTCACTCAGAGCTAATGACATACTTATTTAAATAATAAAATACATGCAATGAGAAATTTCTTGAGAAGAGAATATTTTCTCATCACTAAATTTACTGAACTACCAAATTTTAAATGTCTCAGACTTCTTATCTGTTATAATGAGTGAACTACCTCTCTTTTTTTCTAAGGACAGTCATTTTGCTTGTGGATTTGACCATTATCTCTTTACGCCTGTTCAAGAAATTCGTTTATCCCGCATTTATCCTCTCTTTTTTCTGTATCATCAATTTTTTCCTGTTAATTTCCCATCAGCGTAAAAAGATGTACAATAGTACCCAACAAAATGTCTATTCCTGAGTCTGTGTCACCCTTCAGTCTTGCATTATTTCTTGCTTTCATTTGTCGAAAAATTCCTTGAGTTTCTCTACTTCCTTACATATTATTCTCTCATGAACTACCACCAATCAAGCTGTTTGAGCCCCTTAACCCCTGAAACTACAATGCAGAAGTCATTGAAAATCTCCATGTTTTAAAACCAATAGCCATTTCTCAGGCTTCCTCTATGTAGACAACTCCATATTATTTAATCTTCTCTTAATGAAAACATTCTTCATTTGGATGCCAGAAGTATACACTTTCTTGGCTTTCACTTGACTTCACTGGCTGTTCCTTAACCTTCTCCTAGCTTGATCTTCTTATTCTTACTAGTTTATAAAATGTAGTGTGCCTTGGGCTTAATTATCATTTTTCTATTTATGCCCACTTTGTAGCTGTTCTCACTATCTGTAAACTGGTTACTTCACAAATCATATCTCTATTCCCATGCTACCTGCCACTCCACACTCCTATATCCAACCATTCACTCAACATCTCTTCTTCAATGTTTAATAAAGTATCTCAGAACTAACATCTAAAACAAGGATCTTGAATTCCACCTTTCAACTTTGTTTTCCCGAAGCATCCCCCTCTCCATAAGTGGAACTTTATTCAGTTAAAAGGAAAGTAGTCTTTGTCCTTGAGCTCTTTCTCTTCCACTCTCAATATCCATCCATCAATTAGACTGGTCAGCTCTCCCTTCAAAATATAAATCAAATAATACTGCACAGGTCTTTAAGATATGACACAGTGGAAAAGGTACCAAAATTTCAAGAACTTTGTGACAAAAGTTAAAAGAGATATCTATAGCTCTAATGGTATTTAAGAGATGGAGTGAGGATGATGATAATGCTATCAGGTGTTTGAAACTGGGATTGAATAGAACAAAGCAAAAATGTAGGGAAGAGGAAGCTGTTCTGTTCCTCTGAGATAAGAGAGAAGGTAAAGAGAACAGGCAAAAAGATGAATGACTGGTATTTGTATTTCAGTCTTAAAGTGGGCAATCACATTGCCCAGTTGACTAGTGGAGATAAAAAAAAAAAATGAGGAAATATTAAAGGGCCGACATCAATCATCTCAGTAAAGTAGGAGACAAGATTATCACCTAGGATACGACTTGACAAGAGCAGAAAACATTTGAAACAGCTGCTATGAGATATCAAAGGACAAGGAATAAAAGGAATACTAAGTATCTGGAAGGGCGCAGTCTAGATGCCTTAGTTGTATGGAAAGTATAATTTTTCAGTCTCAAATGAGCTTCTGCTTTTTCCTATACTCAGAGGCAGGGGCTCTGACATCACCCCATAAATGCCCACAAAACTCCATGTACTCTGGGTAACTAAATAGAGAAGAAGAACAAGAGTGCCAGCCTTGTGCCAAGATTTATATATTGATGGCAGGTACACAGCATTGAAATAATCCTGCTCCTTAGGGCTATTCAAAGTCACTGTCTTTCCTCTATTTTATTCCCTTTTATGCCATTCCTTATCTCTTTTCCCCTCTTTACCAGTTGGTTGTTTAAAGTACATATTTTTGTTTGTAATTTTTCTTTTAATATTGATTTTTTTTGTATATAAGCATTGCCTATTTGGGGAGTTATCTGGTTCGCCTTGTTTGTTGCAATCAACATTGTGTCTAAGATCTATTCATGTTATTGTTTGCACATTTAATTATTTTCTACTGGTGCTCGAGGACCAGATTGCCTCCAGCTTCTTACTACTACAAACAATAATGAGATTTCTCACAGAAGTCCTTTGTGGATCTATGAGAATTTCTTTGTGATGAATACTCAGGAATGGAGTGTCTGAATTATAGGATATATGGACATTCATTCAGTTTGTTTAAGCACTATGACTTGTTCTTCAGATGGAGAGTTTATTTATTTAATCTTTGCACTCCATAATTTATCTATAAATTATACCTATTGTGCAATTTAGTCCATTTATATTGCTTTTTAGAATTTCATCCATTATATTTTCTTAAAAATATTTTCATGATTTATTTTTATTGTTATACATTTTCAACAAATTTTGAGAGCTAAGATATATGTTTGTATTACAATAAAATGTATTGTTTTAGAAAACTTAATTTGTTAATTAACTTTGTAATTCAACAGATATTTACTATAGATATGAACTAGATGCTAGGGATGCAAAGATAACATTTTTTAAACACAGATTCATTTACTTTTCTAGGACATGCTTTTGTAGTTCAGTTGATGGTGAAATGAAAACACCCATTAGTGCCAGAGAATAAGAGGGCTAGCTAGCTCTACTTGAGTAGGTACATTGAAAGGAAAATTTGCAAATTAGTTCAGTGAAGTAGGTTGGGGTTAGTTGCCAGAAATCTTCTTGAATTTGATCAAATGTAGCGTCAAATAAAAAACAAATCTGGATTTAGGTAAGGAAAGTCCTTATGTGAAATGATTATTGCAATAAGGGAAAGGGCCATTAGAATAGGGAGAATGCGCCCACTATCTATCTCAAAGATTAGGTGGAAAAAGACTCCCTTTATAAGGAGGAATGAATAATGTGAGAAAGAATAGGATGTGGGAAGGTAGGATGATTTGAGGTGTTACAGTTGGG
>NW_006442484.1:54616649-54618633 GCF_000325575.1 Pteropus alecto
GGAAAAGATCTTTTTGCCCTGAGGTCAGCCTATTCTTAGGAGAGGTTATGAAGGAAGAGCTGAGTCTGCTAAACTGAGGAGTGGGTCAAAGTTCAGGACCCTGGGAGAAAGAGAGAAGTTTACTTAAATTTTGGTAGCAGGTCTCTTGTCCAGATTAGTCAGTGGCACAAACAGTATGGCTAATCATTTATGAAGCTAAGAATGAGAATTTGGAGGGTCTTTGTCTGGCCTTGTCACAAGTAAACAAGGGTAGTGCTCTGAATCTTATCTATGTCAAATGGGGAAGGGTGGTTCTTGGCAGTAAGCCATTTCCAGAACACAAAGGGGTGAAGGAATTTCCTTAACATTTGTTATTTTCCAGGATCTCTGGGCTAGTGTAAAGTTCAACATGATCAGGATAGAGATGAAGATAAGAGATTTAGAAGGAGAAATGTTTTGGCAGCTATATGTGAAAGACTGATCGAAACCCACAGGAAGAAGACCATAGAATTAAGGAATACCTTAGTCCCACTAAAGTTAAAAATAGGGCATACATGATTTTCGTGACAGAAGCAGAATTCATTTTTAACTGTGACTAAACAGTATTGTATGTGGGCAAGTGTGGTGGTAATATCCAGCACTGCCTCTCACAGTAAGAAAAGCATGATTTCCCAGTGTAAATATTTGGAAACTTTGTTTTTAAAGATTAGATTTTCTGCCAATCCGTTCTCTTCCAATGAGACCACTGACATTGTGAGATGCTCTGCATATCAAGGGAGAAGAGATAGGAGAAGTTTCTTCTGAGGGCTGCTTTAAAAGATGATGAAAGGAATAACTTCTCTCTCTGACTTGATTAAAACTCTTAAAACAAAACTGTAAAAATGGTAAGTCGATACATATCTATAATTACTGATTGTTAGAATTAAATGTGAGGATAAAAATGGGACTTACTCTACAAAATACCAATCTAAAAACAGTTGATATTAAAGCAAGAGATTTAAATGAGAAAATTCTTTTCAAGTGAAATACCTTAATAAAAAGCAGAAAATTTGAAACTGAAATAAAAATTTTATATTGTTTTGTTTGTAGAGACCAACTGAATCTTCACACAACATATATTTTACAAATTCTAGTCTTAAAATCCATAAAGTCTTGAGTCTTAGACTCTAACAGCATTGAGCAGTCAAGCTATTTTACTGTAGTCTTCCAAACAAATTCATATAGTTTTGCAAAAGATAATGCTACCTGGATAGTTGAATCCCACAAGTTATCACTCTTAGTTAGGTTATGGATATCACAGTTCTTGGTGAAATAGCTAAAGCACAGGTCTAAAAAAGATGCAGTTATTATATACAATCAAAATAAAAAGAAATTATACTGTTAGAGAAAATATTGAGTAGGACTTCTACAAAGAACTTCATATCTAAGGTTCAAAAGGAAACTAAACCTAGCTTACTCTTAGGTCTATACATAGGAGAGTCGTGTGTTTTCTATTGTAAATAATGATTTCTTCAATATACAGAGTTTTGTCTTTTAAAATATTTCTCTTAGCATAATTTATTTACTGTGTAATTATCTCATTTTGGAGAAAGATAGCTGACCACCCATTGAGGACACAAGATAATGAAGAAAACTCAGTGAGAAAGAGTTAATTGATCATTGAATGGAGTTTTTGTGAAAAATCTCAGTATCTAATTGTTGAAATAGACTGCTATAAGTCTGCTAAAGTTTAGCTCAGATATTTATACACACTTATAGAAGTATATTGGGACACTCATCAAATATATGCGAAAGAGATTGCACAGAAAGATTGAGAATTCCAATACGTCTCCTTTCCTGGAGCTTTCACTCCCTTTGTTCTTAATGTAGTTGGTAGTCAGGTGACCGAAACCTGCCTTTGGGGAAGCAAACTTGAGCCATAGCTTTCGACCAATAAGGAAAACAAAAAACAAAAAACAAAAAATGAAACGGTTGGAAGAATAACCACAACAAAGATGTAATCAAA
>NW_006442484.1:54618831-54642208 GCF_000325575.1 Pteropus alecto
AAGACCCCCAACTTGCATGAGTACCAATTGAAGGAATTGTCCTCTATTTGACCTCTCTTCATTACCATAATAAATGACATACCCACCAGCACCATGACAGTTCCCGCTTAGTCCATATGTGACCAAAAAAGGGGATGGCAACCCAATTCTCAGAAATCCCCATCCCATTCCACAGTCCAGAAAGATTTATGAATATTCCTTCCCTCAATTAAAGGTAACCCATCTTCTAACCAAACCCATAACATTGCAATGCCAGTGGAGCTCGGGGAGCCACATCCATTCTCTTGGAGTGCGCTCGCATGGTACATCAAGCTTTCGCTTTAATAAACCTTGCAAAACTATTTTGCCCTCTCTCTTAATTTCGATCCTCAGAGGGTCAGTGACCCCAGTGCTGATAACACTAAGGGCACAAAAAGGACTCATCAATGTCCTCGACCTCATTGTCTGAGTGGTGGTGCCACCTCCAGTGCAATACACCGAACAAGGGGTATCTCTAGAGTACCCAATCTCTGCATGGAATTTTGTGGTATACCAACATTGCCATAATTACTGCTGAGATATTTATTGTGCAATAAATACGTAGAAGATTTACAGCTATAGAAATGACTTGAATATACCTCATCATTACAGCAGATGTTATTGTCAGAATAAAGTGATTCAGATGTCATAGCTTTCATTGTCAGAAAGGCTGTTTGTGCCCATTTTTCTTTTTGATTCATTCTAGACTTTATTTTGACTTCATTCTTGGCATTGCTGGAAATTCAGATCCTTTTTATTTTGTTTGACAGATTTGGTATTTCTGGATCCTGTATATTAAGATTTTCTCATGTATAAGCCATTCTGAAGAGTTGGACACATTATCAGGTGCCCAAAGTGCTCCCCGTAGACCTTCTCCCGCTCCCAGTCAAGGGTGTTGGAGAACATCCTAGAGGAGACCTCAGTGAGGACCATGGATGGCTTCCTGAAGGCTATTAGCCATGTGGCTAGGAGCCCCTTGCCCACAATAACCACGCACCATACATGTTCTGCCCTTCTTCCTGAAATCTTCTTTTCTCCTCTCACCCTTAGCCGCTACCCCTCTGGGAAATGACTGTTTACATCTATTCTGCAGCTTTCCCCTTGAAAATAGCAGTCATCCTGTGCTTCATTCACTCATTTTCACTGGTATCTACTGCTTCTATAAGGCTTGTTTCTATCCACAGAGTCCCACATCCATTCCCTCTTCTTCTCAAAGATGGAAAATTCTTTGAAAACAAAGACCATATCATATTTATTTTTACTTCTTTACTCCTATAATGCTTGTCACATAATGTGGTCTCAAAATGTATCTATTGAAAGACCAAAGGATTTTTTATGAGTATTATGAGATGTGGGTCAATATTGTTAAAAAAGGAAAATAATGATAATCATTTATATCCCAAGTCAGGGAATTTCAGAAAATTATAAATGTATATTCTTTAGGACATATCACACAGCTTCCTCTCCTGGTAATGTGAAATTTCTCAATTTTTGCACCTGTTTTCTTGGCTACACTTAGATAGTATTCATCTATAAAAGTAAAGACCTTTACAAATTACAGTCATAAAATACAATGAAAAAGAATATTATAAGATGTCTTACAATTTGGAGATTTAAGGAGAGAACCTTTACAATAGACACTTACTAGATCAAGAATAGTGTTAGAAATGTGTGAAGTAGAATTTGGAAGCTTTTATTAACCATTGCAAGCAATGAAGTTCTAATAGTTAGCCATTACTTTATTATTTAGCAACCTGGAGGTATTAATGCAGGATCTAAAATTGTCTTGACATTTTCTCATTACCTTTTGAATTAAATATTCAGAAAAGCACACAAACAGTTTGAGAAAATACATCTTGTATGCATTCACAAAAGCAACTTTTTTTTAACTTCGCCTAGTTTACCTTCCTAGAACTAAACCTAATGATTAGACTTCATTATTTTAGCATTATCTCTGATCTCTTGGTGAACAAGATTTTAAAATGATTTATGACTTACATTAATGTGGTCTATGTTGCAATCAATTTTCAGATTTTTAAAAAAATTTTTAACCTTGAAAGAATTCTAGGAACATCTGCTTTTAAATGCACTCATAAGGATAAAAATAAAATTCAGAACCAGCTGTTTTACAGGTTTGCATATTCATACCATATATAGTTTCTTCAGTCATAACAATATGATTTAATTTATTTTTTAAATAAGAGTTTGGGCAGCAGGTTGCAAAGCAGGAAACTGACATTCATTAAAAAGTCACTAAACTTCTTCTGAACTAATCTATAAATATCAGTGGATTTCCTATGGTAAATCAGTTTTCCAACGTGGATATGCTGGATTTATTTAAAAAAATGATTGTCGATGCTAAACTTTTTTTTAAAATTAGGCTTTAAAAGGTTAAATTTGTAGGGTAATGAATACCAGTTGGCCTCACAGTGTTCTGTCAATGTGGTTACTGATTTTTAAATAAAATTTGGGATTAAAATAATTCATTTAATGACCTACCTTTAATGTTTTTGGTATATTTTTAAATTTTTATTTAGAGATTTAAAATTCTTTCCAATTGGCTTTAAACTTGGAATGATCATGTTTCAATAAATTATGAATTATAAAATGTTTTCTCAATCACCTTTAAATATTTCATTTATATTTTTGAACATAGCCAGATTTACTATAGATATCAAATGAATTAATAAGGTTGCTTAATGATATTTACAACATAAATATTTAATATAGGGTCTTTCCTCTAGACTTTTAAGAAAGATAAAAGCAAAAATATATAATAGTGTTTTGTAAAGAAATTCAAAAAAGGCCTTAAAAAAATCACTTTTACTTTCCCTCATATATAATGAGATTTTCTGTTTCTTCTTGATTAAGCTTTGGTCCTTTCCATATTTTGCAGATGTTGTTCCTTTGTCTTCTAGTTTGCAGTATTTCAGATGTGAAAACTGCTGCCATTCTAATCTGGTTCCTCTGTACATAATGTCTCTTTTTTGGGCTGCTTTTGAGATTTTCTTTGTTCCTGGATTTGAGCAATTTGATTTTGATGTGTTATGGTGTAGTTTTTTTTCTTGTTTCTGATATTCGGGGTTTGTTAAACTTCTTGAATCTCTGGGTTCATTTTTTTTTGGAAAATTCTCAGCCTATATTTCTTCAAATATTTTTCTGTCTTTCTGCTCTCTTTATTTTGCTTCAGAGACTATTTGACCAGTCAAAGTTTTTCCACAATTTAGTGACCTTTCCTCCTTCCTTCCTTCCTTCCTTCCTTCCTTCCTCCCTCTCTCCCTCCCTCCTTTCTCTTTCTTTCCTTCTCTTTTCTTTCTTCTTCCTTCCTCTTCCTTCCTTCCTTCCTTCCTTCCTTCCTTCCTTCCTTCCTGTTATACTCTGTTACATTTTAGATAGTTTCCATGTCCGTGTCTTCAATTTCAGTACTTTTTTCTTCTGCAATGCCTTATATGACATTAGTGTCATCTAGTGTATTTTTTGAAATCTACTACATCGTGGTTTTTTATTTCTAGAAGTTTCATTCAGGTGTTTTTTAATATCTTCTCTATCTCTTATTAACTACTTAATCTCTTAGCCTCTCGAGCATATGGAATGTGTCTGAAGGCCTTGCCTACCACTACTGTTATCTATCATTTCTGAATCAGTTTTAATTGATTTTTCTCCCCATCGTAGATTGTATTTTTCTGCTTCTTTGCATACCTGATTTTTTTAAATTGGCTACTAGATATTGTGAATTTTATTGTGTTGGGTATTGAATATTTTTATATCTCTTAAAATTCTTTTGAACTTAGTTTGAGATACAATGAAGTTACATGGAAATAGTATAATTTAGGGAGTCTTGTTTTTAAGACTTGTTAAGTAGGGCCAAAGCATCATTAATTCTAACTTTAACTTTTTTCTACTTATAAGGCAAGATACTTCTTAAGTAGTCTAATTAATGTTCTATGAATTATGAAATTTCTCTCCCTCTCTGTTGGCTCATGTGTGAGATATAAGCACTGTCCTCTATAAACTTTGTGAGTAGCTCTTTCCTCAGTCTTGGTCTGCTTACTAGAGTTTTTCTTCTTAAATTTGTAGATAAATATAATTAATGATGGATGTATAATAGGAAAAAGACAAGAAGATTATAGAATTTTTGAAAGTTTCATTTGAAATATTCTTATCTGTCGTGCCATTCATAATACTGAGTACTTATGTTTATTCCTAACCAGTGTCCTCTGGAAGATTTTGGAATATGGTTTGTAAACATTAAAATATTTTAAAAGAATTTGGGATTAAAATACATTTTCATAAAAGAGGTTGGTTAACATTCTTTTATTTATGCTTCGATATTTTCTAATTTTTATAGGATATAAAACGTGATTGAATTGAACATTTATTTGGCTGATTCTCATCATGAACCGTGCTTTTAGCAGAAAGAAAGGTAAGTGTGCCCATTTAATGGACCCAGGGTGGTCAAAATGAATACTACTATGAAAAGCAAGCAGAGATGTTAAGAAATCAGTTTTTTCCTGTTACCAAACCATGTGGTTCAGGAATGAAGTTAAAAGAGAGCAACACATTATCAATTAACCTTTTTTTTTTTTTTTTTTGGTTATTACTCTAATGAAAGAGTGGACTTAATATACTTAGTTCAAAATACATTTGTGACATCATGTTCTCTGACAATTTTATTTTGTGTTGTGAAACTACAAAAAAAATAAAGTGATTTGAAACTAATCCTAACTTCACCTCACATAGCCATACAATAATACTAAATTCCCTGGGTTTATATTTAAATTCACTTGTGTATGTGTGTGCATGCGCTTTACTTTTAATTGAATAATATGTGAAGATTGATGATAGGTGAATTGATAGCAATGAAACTAAAATGTTTGTTACAATTTTAAGGTAGGAATTTAAAATAAACAAAAATGTAATATCATTACAAGAATGAAAGAAACAGCTTTATTTTTTTTTAAGGGGCAATAAATGGCATTTGACAAAATATTTCATGATATACTCATAGGAAAGATAGGAAAGTTTGATAGTTTTATCTAGTTCAGTGAAAGTAAAATAATGTATCTTTTCATCTCTGGTGGGTACAAGGCTCTCTCCTGTTTAACATGCTGTCACTGAATTGGGAGAGAAAGCACACAGTGCTGCTCAAGTTCTTAGATGATTGAAAGCTGTAGAAGATAATTGACATGATAAGATTACAGATATGTATGGAGCAGATGACTGGTTGGGTCATATTATACACTATAAACTTAATAAGATACTGTTAATTGCCAAACATGGATTAAGGAAATCTAACATTTTTATTGTTATTTATATAATGTTATTATTTGGAGGATGTACTTTAAGTGTTATGTGGGTAAAAAAAAAAAAAAAAATAGCCGAAGAATAAAGTCAACAGTGTCATTATCAAAGATTCCAGTTCATTTTCTAATGCATGAATGAATAGTGAACAGTCCAGAACCCAGGGAATAGATTGTTGTGTTCTATCCCATGCAAGTCAGATACAACTAGTCTCTTTAAAGGACTAGTTGACACATTGTAACATGCCCAGATGAGAAAGGCTGGGATGACTTCAGGACTTTCAGCCCTGCAACAGGAAAGCATGGCTGAGAACTCTTGGTATGGTTCTATAAGAGTTGTCTTTCAGTATTTGAAGGGCCATCATTTGATCATGGGACTAAGTTTAATACAGTACAGATAGGTGTAAATTATACAGTCATTGATTGAATGTTGGAAAAATAATTCCAAGAAAGTTGTGCAAAAATATAATGGAATTACTCAAAGTATTAACTTATTTTGTAACTGAAATGAGAGGTGTTTATTTGGATGTGGTACCGAGGATTAATGTATTTAGCAGGGATTTAGGTAATGTGATCTTTCAGGTACTTTTCAACCCTTGGAAGATAGGAATTTATTATTTTACTTTTCTGAATAAGGGAAAGGCAAAGTGACATTTATTGTGCTCTGTAGCTTGCTTCTGATTTAAAACATATACTGAAAGTAAAATAATGTTTCTTTGTTTATTACTTTTACTAGTAAAAAATAATCTAGAAACAATTATCTAATAGATGAAGTATTTCTAGTAAAGTAATAAAAAACCTTACATATCAACTTATCACTTTAATCACACTATCTTATTTTTAAAAAACCCTTCTGGACCTTCTCTTTTTATTTTCCTACGATTCTCTTTCTGATGGTTTTAAAGTTGAAATTCCACATTTCTGATTAACTCTTTATTTGAAGGGAATCTGGAGAGCTTTTTCATTGAGAAATTCCAACTGTTAGATGGTAATATGAGTAACTAGCAATTGTATATTTCTCATTTGAAGATGGTGGGAATAACAACCATGAGGAAAATTAGAGTGATTTAACCTTTTTGGCACCAAAGACCAGTGCTCCTATGAGAATCTAATGCCTGATGATCTGAGGTGGAGCTGAGGAGGGATGCTGGGCTGAGGAGTGGCTGCAAATACAGATGAAGCTTTGCTTGCTTGCCCGCCACTCACCTTCTGCTGTGCAGCCCAGTTGCTAACAGGCCATGGACCAGTACCGGTCCACGGCCCCGGGATTGGGGACCTCCGATTTAGAGAATCAAGAAGCATAAGTACTTATTTCCTACTTTGCTTCATTGTATTTAAATTTCTTTTGACTTCTCTTATTTTTTCAGATTTAATGATTGTATATCCTTATCTGGAAATTATTAATATTTTACTCGAATTCCAGTTTAGAGCTTGATGCTGGAAATTCCACCCTAAGTTCACCAATTGCTTCTGATTCTCTCATATAGTGAGATTGTTAGGGAAAAATTATTAGAGCCTCGCTCCTAGTTTCAACCAATAGCACTATTTGATTGAATTTTAATTTGAGTTGGAAAACTTGAATTATATGAGAGAATTCATATGTCTTGACAATAGGGAGTTTAATTATAGCACTAGAGAATATATAATTCAATTTATCTTTTCAATAACTAGCATCTACAAACACCGTGTTACCGTACTCTAAACACAGTGTTTAGTAAGACAGGCTTCTATCACTAAAAACTTATCTCTTATTTCATAGGTATCCAATTTACTTAATTATCATGTGCAGCATTGCTAAATCATCCAGGGCCTCAGAAGCCTAAGGAAAAGAGATTGTTATCTTAAACCTAAATGTAATTTTATTTTCTCTTTTTATTAAATTCTCCAATTAGTAATTTGCCTGCTATTTGATTGAATTAGCTAGGTACTTCACTGATTTCTTTGCAAATGATCTAATAGTATTAGAGCTGCTCATAGATTCTGAAAAGACTGAATGTATTAGAATTTCTCATTTTGTACAGTTTTGAATAGTTATATAAAAATTAGTCTAAATTCATAATCATTAATTAAATTTTAATCAACATTGTTTTATAACTCCTTTATGTGAGCTTTCTCTTTGAATTTTTAAAAAATCCTATATTTTATTTATTACATAAAAATGAATAATTTAGTAAAAAAGCATAAACATAGCATGAGAATAAATGTGATTAAATAATGCAACTAATTATACTTTATTATCCTTATCAATTGACATACTGATGAGTAGATATAATCATAGTCGTGATTAGAATTCAGTATTTAAATATTACTTTTCTTTTTGTGATCCATTCATATGCATCCATTCATTCAACAATATATAGTTTTAAATTTAATACACTCAAAGCATTAAACTCTGATAGGACAAGAATAAAGAAATTGCTGCATCTGTTTTTATGAGGTCTTAATCTAAATGCATTTTGAATATCTAGATTTATTGACCTAGCAGTGAAAGTGGTTTGAAAATTGTTAAATATTTTGAAATGCTGGCATCTCCTTTTATGTGAATGTTCACTATTGAATATGTGATTATAGTTTAATTTCAAGGAAGGGAACATGTTCTGTATATATACTACTTATACTAGAGGTTTGTAATGAAGAACCACTGAACTATCAGTACTTGTTGTGTGGATATAATTTTTTTGTCATTGTAACAACTGCTGCTTGTCCACCAGTAATTTAATATTGTAATTATTTTAGTCTGTCACCAGTAACAGTTGGATATGCCTATTCCCTTTCTTGGTCACTGCAGTATAAGAGTATAACAGAGGTAATATCAGTTTTCAAATAATAGTGGCTTACAGGAGAAAGTAGTTATCTATCCGCCTCAGGATTGGAGTGAGCCAACATATTCAGACTTCAGTCAGATTTTACATCCTTTCCGAGAAGTGTTGTATGTCTGGAAAAGGAAACATGACAAAAAATTGAGTTAAGAGATGAAAAAAATAATTGGTTATCTTTTTAAGTTTCCTAAAAGCAGGTGTTTGTTGTTCTCATTATTTTGGTGTTTTTATTGTATTGTTATTTATTTCTTTTAATATATGAGGGCAAGATTATAGCCCAAATTTAAGTATAAATTATCCTTGAATTAATTGTGTCACTATCCAGTAGCAATCTTTAAAAGAAAATGATAATTAAAATGAAAATTCATACAAGAAACAAGAGTTTTACACATTAATGTCAATGTCAATATATGTCAATATTGCTTTTCAAAGTCTGGAACGTATTGCTTCTCAAAATGTTTCACCCAGCTACAGCTATCACATATCCACTTCCATAGTCAGGAATAGTCCTGAAATACACTGTGAACATGGGATTTCATTGATTCCTGTTTTGCCTTAGAAATTCTTGTGAATATTGCATTGTACTCCAGAATCATGTTTAATATAAATATAGTGCATTATCCTTCATATGATATAAAATAATTGACATTTCAGAAAAAATATGCCATTTTTTTCTGTCTTTACATTTTTCCAGTTTCAGAAGAACATATTAATGCTATCAAACTAGGTTCTGTTAACACCATTTTCAAATGTTCTGAATCGAATGTTGAAAACACTTTGTTAGTATTCTAATATTTTCTTTCAGTATGGATATATATTTTTCATGGTAAAATATGTCTGATATTATTCTCCTTATAATAGTGATTCTAAATTTGTTAATTCCCGTGAGGAATAAAACATTCATAAAACTTTACTAAAAGAAGCAACATATTTGAAGATTGAGAAGTCTTACTATAAAAAATGCATTTAAAAAATAACAATTTGGCTTATGTAAACAATATTTTTTGCTTTTTTCTCACTTATGAATTCAACAAAATAATTGAGAAGCTATGTGGAATATATAAAATTCAATAATATATGTTAGTTTCAATATCTTCTATCATTTTAGTTACTTTTATTTCTAATATTCAATTATACTAAACTAAGGAACACCTTAAATTAAGATTATTTCTGTCAAAAAATCCTGATAATAGATCCTCAATGTTTCTCTAAATTTAGACTAAAATAATTATTCTAATATTATATTGCTTTCTAAAAGAACTTAAATTGACTTATTTCAATTTTACATAAATGCAGTTGTTTATTTTTTGGACACAGTAGAAGACCATTTATTTTTGATTTCAAAAACAATAAATATACAGTATAAGGAAACAGAAAAGTATAAATTTACAGGAAAAAAAGCATTACATTCTTAGTATAAATATCTCTCCTACCTTCTTTCCTGCCTTCCTTCCTTCCTTCTTTCTTTTTTAATTTTTATTATTTTTAATAACCTTTTATTTTTCAATTACGGTTGACATACAACATCATACTAGTTTCGAATGTACAACAAAACGACTAGACACCTATACAACTCACAAAGTGATCAGTCTGACAAATCCAGCACCCACTGACACCACACATAGCTAACACAGTAGTACTGACTACACTACCCACACTATACCCCACATCCCCATGACCATCCTGCAACTACCAATTTCCTCTTTTCACCCATCCCTACCCCGCAATCTGGCAACCATGAAAATGTTCTCTGTATCTATGAGTTTGTTTCTGTTTTGATTGTTCATTTATTTTGTTTTTTTTAGATTCCACATATAAGTGAAATCATATGGTTTTTGTCTTTATCTGACTTACTTCACTCATAATAATACCCTCTATGTCTATCTATGTTGTTGCACATGGCAAGGTTTTATTCTTTTTTATAGCTAATAGTCCGTTGTAGGTATGTACCACTTCTTCTTTATCCATTCATCTATTGATGGACACTTAAGTTTCTTCCATATCTTGGCTATTGTAAATAATGCTGCAGTGAACATAGGGGTACATATGTCTTTTCAGATTAGTGTTTTGGTTTTCTTTAGGTAAATACCCAGAAGTGGGATTGCTAGGTCTTTCTTTGTCTCTTGTTATAGCCTTTGTTTTAAAGTCTACTTTGTCTGGTACAAGTATTGCTACCCCAGCTTTTGGTTTGTTTGTTTTCATTTTTATAAAATACCTTTTTGCATACCTTTACTTTCAGTCTGTGTGTGTCTTTCAATCTGAAATGAGTCTTTTGTAGGCATATGCAAGGGTCTTGTTTTCTTATCCATTCAGCCACCCTGTCTTTTGGTTGGAGCATTTACTTTATTTACATTTAAAGTAATTGTTGACAGATATGTAGTTATTGTCATTTTATTATTCATATTTTTGACTTTTTTCCCCTTCAAGAAGTCCCTTTAACATTTCTTATAATACTAGTTTGGTGGTGATGAACTCTTTCAGCTTTTTCTTGTCTGGGAAGCTCTTTATCTGTCCTTCGATTCTAAATGATAGCTTTGCTGGATAGAGAGTAATCTTGGTTGTGGGTCTTTAGATTTGATCACTTTGAATATTTCGTGCCAATAACTTCTGGCCTGCAAAGTTGATTTTGGGAAATCAGCTGACATTGCAATGGGAACTCCCTTGTAGGTAATCAATTGCTTTTTTCTTGCTGCTTTTAAGATCGTCTCTTTGTCTTTAAACTTTGGCATTTTAATTATGATGTGTCTTGGTGTGGGCTTCTTTGGTTTCCTCTTGTTTGGGACACTGCTGTTCCTGGACTTGTATGTCTATTTCCTTCACCAGGTTAGGAAAGTTTTCAGTCATTATTTCTTGAAATCAGTTTTAAATTCCTTGCTCTCTCTCTTCTCCTTCAGCTACCCCTATAATGCGAAAGTTGGTCCACTTGGTATTGTCCCAGATGCCCCTTCAACTGTCTTCATTTTTTTGGGAGGGATTCTTTTTTCTTGTTGCTGTTCTGATAGGGTGTTTTCTACTATTACATCTTCTAAGTCACTAACTCGATCCTCTGCTTCATTTGATTTACTGTTGATTCCCTCTAATGTATTCTTCATTTCTGACTGTTTCTCTTTTATGTTTTCTACCTCCATTTTTATGTTTTCTTTCTCTTTGTTGATGTTCTCATTGAGATCATTGAGCATCCTTATAACCAGTGTTTTGAACTCTGCATGTAGTAGCTTGCTTATCTCCATTTTGTTTAGTTCTTCTGGAGCTTTGTTTGTTTTTTCATTTGGGACATGTTTCTTTGTCTCCTCATTTTGACTGCCTTTCAGTGTTTGTTTCTACTTATTAAGTAGAACTGCTATGTCTCCTGGTCTCGGTAGGGTGGCCTAAGTAGTAGGTGCTTCATGGAGCCAGCGGTGCAGTCTTCCTCATCACCTGAGCCAGGTGCTCCAGGTGTGTTAGTTGTGTGGGTTTGTGTGTGCCCTCCTGTTGTAGTTGAACCTTGATTGCTGTTGGGATGTCAATGGGAGGGATTAACCCTTGGGCTGATTTGTTATAAGAACTGGTAGGTGACTACAGTGGAGGAGCTATTGTGCAGGTGCTGACCCTATGGAGCAGGATTTGCTTTAGTGGGGCTCTGGTCTCTGCTGAATCTGCCCTTTTGATGTGTTGTTTGTAGAGGTGGTTGGGTGGTGCTCTGGTGTGGTCTGAAGCTGGCTACCAGATGTGTTGGTTCTGGAGCCTCTTGGGAGCCAAAGTCAGCCTATGTCCTGCCTAGGGCCACTTGATATGAATGACAAAGTGATCTGCAGATGGTGGCCACTTGTGCTAGGTGTGGAGATGCCTAACAGAGGCTAAACTGTGGACTGAGGCCTGCTGCTGTTAGAGCCTGACTTGGGGCTGCTTAGCAAGAGGTAAGCATCACACTGAGGGCAGATGCCAATTGACTAGGATTTGTGAATCTTTGAGAGATTTTATAAAAGTCCACAGCATGAGCCAAAACAGATCATTTGTATAGAAAAGCCACTGGATGTGACTTGGGTTGGCCCACAAATTGGGTGGGAGCGGGGTCTCAGGGTAGGGTGGGGTGCACCATATTAGCGAGGTTGATGGAAGCTCAATTATGGCTCCAGTCTATGTGTGCCGGCTGGGTGAGGGTGAGGGTGGGGGTGGGGGCTCAACAAAGGAATAGTGGCCTTTGTCAGCATTTCTGGCTTGGAGAAAGCTGTCCTCCCAACTCTTGCTCTGAAGTCAGTCACTTTAGTTCCTCCCCTATATGCCTGGTGTCTTTTGAGCTGCTGCCCCAGCACTGGAAGTCAGAGTGAGTCAGTCCATCAGCAAGTAAGTCCATGTGTGTGTGGGCTCTTTTAAAGGAACACCTGTGACTCCAGCAGTCCTCCAATCTCACTTGCCACAATCTCCACTGTTTTTCACAGACAGAAGTTATGGGGACTTCTCTTCCCCATATTAGAAGCCTGGGCTGGGGACTTGATGTGAGGCTAGTAGTACCCTTCATTTTTCAGAAAAGACCTCTGCAGCTGAGATATCCCTCCCAATTTTTAACTGCCACACCACACGGGTGTGGGACCAGCCCATTCCGCATCTTTGCCCCTTCTACCCATCTCCATGTGACTTCTGTTTATCCTTAGTCATAGCACTTCTGTTCAGCTAGACTTCAGGCAGTCCTCAGTGATGGTTGTTCTGAAGTTTAGTTGCAATTTTGAGGTGGTTGTGGGAGGAGGCTAGCACAATGTTTTTCCTACTCTGCCATCTCAACCATAATTCTGTTAGTTTAATATTAAAATTTCCTATTACTAAATAGTTAATTATTTGCTAAAGAATAATAATAATGAGTAAAGAGAAGGTTACTTTTTATTGATTAGGGAATTAAGCAAAATATCCTGTAATTCATGAGAGTATAAAGTAAAAAGAGAAAGATATTACATAATTAATCACATAATTGATATAGTCATAGCCCAACTGCTGTTATCATTTCTTTATATTTTAAAAAAAATCAGTAATGTTTGACTCATTTGAAGACATTTAAAAAGAAAAGCAGAGACTTTTATACTAAAGAGAGAATTCTATAATCACTTTCCAGGGGCCTCGTTCTTACATCTGGCTACTTATTCTTTCTTATTTTAGCAAAAGAATCTCAGAATTAGAAATTCTCCCACCCATATTATATTCCTTACAAATGCTAATACATGAATATGACACTCTTGGAAACTACAATTTAATTTAACACTTTGTATTCTTTTTTGCAGACAAAACATGGATGCATACGCCTGAAGCTTTATCAAAACATTACATTCCCTATAATGCAAAGGTAAAATAGTTTATATGATATTATTGAATTTTATTTGTTATACTATTATTACTCATTCATGATTGATCTTAGAAAGTTTATGAATTTGCATTTCCTGGTAGATAATTCCTGACAAAATTTGCATAAATAAAATAATCTTGTAGTGTGTACTATGGTAAGTTATTTTTCTCTCCAAATAAGTAATATTAAAAAAAGTATTCTTTATAATTTTTGTTTAAGTCACACACATATTTCTTTTAATAATTTTGGCTGTTGTTAAAGTTATTTGCAATATCATGGCCTATAGGAAATAAAATAACCAACAGATTAGTGTTCTTTAAAAACATTTTAATGTTGTATTATACAAACAAACATAAAAACTAACCCGGATATGAAAGAAATAAGCTTCAATTTTAATGAATGTAATTATCATCCAAAAAAGGAGTCAAAAAAACCCTAAAATTATTAAGAAAATAGAAAGGAGTGCATTTTTTGGTGAATCTTTTGTTCAGGTTACTTCATTTTAATAAAGAAATAGAAACAATCTATATTCCGTGTCTTTAAAGATTTGATTCATTGTTGTTGAAAAACACGACAAACAACTGAATGAAATTTACAAAATGGTCTTTAAAGAAAAGTGTTATTTTTTGTTTAGAAGCACTAAACTGAAATAGATTTCAGAGAAATCTGAGTTTAAATTTGTAAGAGACAAAAGTAAATTAAAGAATTGGGTTTTGGAATATGAGAGTGGGTCAGACGTAAGCAACTAACCTTTGGAGACAGCATGGGAGAAAACAGAAAATGGTAAAATTATTTATAAGAGAATCTAAGGGTTCATGGATTAGTAAAGTATATACTGGGATATAATGAGATTAGATATGAAGATTTATTTCAGGAAAAAATTTAAAAAGTTATTGAAGAGAAAGTCATTGGTGTTTAATAAGGAACCTCTAGAGTGCTAGTCTCAGTCCAAATCAACAGGAAGAAACATTTAAAAGGCCATCTAACTATACTTGAAACTAATTTAAATAAATAATTTTTTTTTAAAAGGCCATGCAGAAGTTCTCCCACATCTGTTACTCAACAGTGAGTTTGTAGAGTGCAGCAGCTATGTTTTCTTGCTGACTTTGCAGTAAAGAAAATGCTCTAAAATATTTTCCTTTTAAAAAAATATATGTTATCTTTGTAAAACTAATGTACTTGAAACCATTACAATGCTTATGAACTTATCTGTAAAGTTAATATGAGGATTTGCTATAACTTAGCATGAAAAATTTAGTTAACTGAAGGTGAAAATTGAGTTAATATTATCCATCTCTTCTACAAATATTCCTCCTTAGCTATTGAGAAACTATATGAAAACTATATAGAAAAAATTTAATCTAGAAAACCACTACTATTTTAAAGTGCATGCTCAGTTTTTGTTAATATCGATAGTACTAGAATTCTATCCTTCCGGTGAAACCACCGCAGATTATTTATTTTTATATGTGATTGAAATGTCTCATCTTGAAAACGTGGTTTATATAGGATTGAAAGATTCTAATTAGAACTATCTTTAACTTTGAGAGTTCACGTGACAATGGAGATCTGCTTGTCTGCATGAAAAAGTTGCCTGTGCTAATTCACAGGTGCATAACAGCTGTAAGTCATCTCACATGAAATAGAGGGCACAGAAATATTTTCCCAGACTGGAGTCAGTAAAATATGGAAGAGCAGGTTGGTTTTTTTTTTATTCTAATGTAGCCTCCCAAGTGATAATGTATGTCACGTATACCAAGTAATGTTAAAACTATTTGAAGAACATTTTTTTTCTGAATTCCCTCCTTCATGGCACTTTTAAAATTGATCATTTAGTAGTTATTTTTGAAAAAAATTCTGTAGTTTTTTAGAGTACATGCCACTTAAAAATCAGATCCACGTCCACAGGAAGTACCTCAGCACAACAGAAAAAAAAAACTACAGACCTAGAACTAGATTGCCTTGGTTTAGATCCTTTGTCCAACACATGTTAGCTGTGGGTCTTTGGGCAAATTACTTAACCTTTCTCTGTCTATGGTTATTCAATCTGGAAACAGGAATAATGCTAAATAGAGTTGGTATAGACGTGTAATGGACTTAGATGAATATTAGAAGAGTATTTGGAATAAAATAATTATTCAATAAATGTTAGCAATCATTCATTTTTTAAAAATTTTTCACAGAACTTACCAAGTGTCTATCTCATATATATATATATTTGATGAATTAATGCATAATAACCTTTCCAAGGTAATTACAAAATACTTATATTGCATTTAGTCCCAGTATGCCAGGCAATATGCTGGTGTGTTTTTACATGATCTTGTTTAATATTTGCCATGATCCAGTGTAGAGATTATTAATCTTTACATAAGAGAAAACTTTACATTTTACATAAGAGATTAGTACTTTGCCTACTGTCAGAAAGCTAGTAAGATAGAACCAGACTAAAACTCTGAAATCTATCTGAATAAAGCTTTGCTTTTTTTTATGTATGTAGTAACACTTGATTATTCATTCATGCATTTAAATGGCTGCTATGTATAAAGTGTTATTGCTAAAATTTCATGAATGTTGGTGAAGCTTCAGTTATATGACACATGGCTTATATTTTTATGGATCTTATTGTCATAAGATACTATAATACAAAAATAACTAACATAAAAAGGACATCATGTTCTACGCCATTCAAATGGCACGTAACAGAAAGCTACATTCAGAGAATAGAATCTCTAATTTATGAATCGGTAGGATTTCCAAGGGTCAAACCATTTGACTCATTTCAAGCAGAGATGTCTGGAGGAAGATGAGCGCAGAGTCAGTAAGGTCTAAGACACAAAATGAATATGACAGGAGTTGGGCTGCGGCATAAAGTACTAATAATGGTAAAGTACTTTATCAGCCAAAGTTCCTTCTGAGAAACAAAACTAGTAAGATCTAGTAGGATGTACACACACACACACACACACACACAATTTATTTTAAGGAACTGGTTATATAATTGTGGGAGTCTGGCCAGGCAAGTCTGACATATATATGGCAGGCTATCAGAAAGGGCAGGCTAAATACTCTTGGGCAGCAGCTGACCATGGGTAGAATTTCTTCTTTAGGAGGTTCTGTCTCTGTTCTGTTCTTGAGGTCTATAAATTGATTGTATCAAGCCCACTCAAATTATCCAGCATAACCTCTTTTACATAAAATCAACTAATTGTGGATGTTAATCATATCTACAAAATAACTTCATGACAACATGTAGATGAGTGTTTGATTGAATAATTGGATGGTATAACCTAGCCAACGAGACACATAACACTGACCATCACAAATACTAACGCTGAACAAGGCTAAAAATAAAAACATAATTTGAGAAGGCTTTGCATGGCAGGAGAAGCAGTTTGAGTAATCAAACTAATTGAATAGGGTTTAGGACAATAAATCTGTAGTATTCTGAAAGTTGATTCAGATTAAGAGAGATAGGATAACAGTAAACTTCTTAAGAAGTTACAACATGTCCTGTAATGTCATTTCTTTCAATGTTGTTTCATTATTACATTGATGAGATGCTGTAGGAACTTAACTCTTCTTTATATCAATTAGCTTATGGTAAAATTGATTTCATTATATATATCATTTTGCTTAAAGTCGTAGAACCTATAGATGATTTTAAGTGATGATTTACTGTATTTTAATGACCCAAGTGTGTGGTCATAAGTTTATATAAGGTAGTAGATAAACATATAGTGGAAAATAAAAATGTGCTCAGTATTTCAGGGGAAGAATTAATGCAGAAGAGGAATAATTTGTGTATTGGGCAAAATATATCTGTTTTCATTCAGCCTAAAAGGGAGAGAATGGTCATACCACTGAAAGATTCTCATTACTTCATTCACTTTTGGCATCTACTGGTTACAGATAAAAACTGATAAATTTAAGAGAGCTGTTTAAGAATTATAATTCTCCCTGAGGAAATACATAATAACATTTTACATTTAGATGTTTTCAGTTTTAAGGTGATAGTTTTCTGCTTTAATGTCATAATTCCTTTAGTTCTTTTCTTTAAAAAACATATTTTAATTCCACATTCTTTCACTTTATGGAACATTCTGTTTCAAAGAATCACATTTACTATTCATAGTGTACCTATTTCAGATTATGTGGGTATAAAATAGTTGGTTACATTAATACTAATTCACTGAGAATTCTGCATATTATCCTTTGTACTCTATAGTGATGTTTTTCAGACAACTGATTATGCTCCATGAAAAAAAAGTCAGGTCATGAAAATAATGCAGTAGGTCATGGGAGACATTTACACATGAAATAGAACAGAAGAGAAAGAGGAAAGAAATTTTCAGAATGCATATGGTAAACATCAATTTGTTGTATAAAATTGTGGTTCATAGTCATAAGAGTTTGAAAGCCACTGACTTTAAACAGTAATTTGCCTTTAAATAGTACTAAAGACTTCACCAGGTTTAACTAATTTAAATCATAAAATAATAAAAGGGGGAGCTGCTTGAAAGATCAATTTAATTTTTAATAGAAGAAATGATCCACATGTAAGTTTAACCACATGGCTTCATTGAATATAACATCTTAAAATGATTTCTGAAATATGCATGTAAACATGCTAGGAATGGTAGAGGAATAGAGTAAAATATAAATATAGTTTTGTGTACTCATTCATTCACACATGTACTTCTTTGTTTGACTCAAGCTCCTAATATATGCCAGGTTCTAATTTAGACAATGAGAATTGATTAGTGAACCAAATAGATAAAATCCTGCCCTCCTGGGACTTATATATAATAAGCAGAGTAATGGTCCTTTTTTGAGAGACACCCAATAAGAAAATATTAAGTATATTTATATTTGTATTTATTACTATAATATTAATTAGTATTATATAATATAGTATATATAGTATAGTATTAACATATTTTATTTACTAAGCAGTATTTCAGGGTGTAATAGTTGCAATGGAAAAAATTAAAATAAGATATTGAGGATTGGGAGAAGTGAGAAAGAGAGTGCTATGTTACATAAAGTGGTCAGGGAATATCTCTGAGGAGGGCAGAAACCTAATAGAAGAAAGTGAGTGAAGCATGTGACTGCATGAGAGAAGAGTATTCCAGACATGGGATAGCATGGGATGGCATGTGCAGGGTGGGACCATGCTTGCCTAGGACATAACTAGCTAGCTTCCAGAGTGCCTGGAATGCAGTGGAATGCAGGGAAGTAGTAATAAATGCATTCTGAAAGGCACACATAGAGTAGAGCAGGTGGGATGGCAGGTGCCTGGTAGTGCTTATAAGGCCTTGTAGGCCAGTGTAAAATTTAAGAAGCCCTCAATTTAGAGAGTTTTGAGAGAGTGACAAGATCTGAGACAAGTTTTTAATAGGAATTAACTATAAGGAAGTAAAGGTGAACACCCATCAGGAGTCCAGTGCAGGAGTCTAGGCAAGGAAGGTATGATTGTGGCTTGAAGCTGAGTAGGAGCTGATGGAGCAAAGTAGTGGGCATTTGGGTATGGTTTGAAGGTAATGCTGACAGGATCTACAGATGGATTGTGCATTAGCTTTCTATTGCTGGCTATAATTAGAACATTAAAGCAGAAATTTAAAAATATTTGATAACCCATGAGGAAGAGTATAATATTTTCCATCCCTCAATTTTTGAAGAGACTGCTGAACTATCTTTTCTATAAAAGTGAAATACTGGAAAACTTTTGTTTTAATGAATTTATTCTCTTGGTGTGAGATAATCATTTCCCAGATGGAGAATTGTGACAAATGTTTCATAAAAACACTCATTAAATATTTTACTGTAAAATGTATAACTATCCCAAATAAGTCTGATGTGTTTACATTTTTATGAAATATCTAGCTTTGTTAAAATATATAAGAATGCAATTCTTAAGAGATTTCTACATTACTTTGCACCATGTAGCAATAAAGAGAGTCAGCATGCCTTGATTTTCTGTTCACTGTGTTCCAAGTTCTAAAAGTGAGTGATTCCAAAGTAAATAGGAACAAGGACCTTGACCTTGAAAACTTATGACTTCCCTTGGAAGAGAGAACAGGCACATAAAACAAATAAAGAATTTTGGGAAAAAAAAATAAGTAGATGATGATCAACAATATAAAATACCAATGTCAAAGAGAGATTTAAAAGAAAAATTTGTTATATTTTAATGATTTCTAGAGTTATCAGAGTCTTATACATTAAACATGCATTGTTTGCCAGTGCATGTGTTTGGTAAGAGAGAAAGCTTGACTGAGCTGTTACCTTCAAAATTTTTCTAACTCAGTGAGTTGTATGGTTTCTAGCCCGCTTTCTCAACTTTCACAACCTAATCTTCCCCAACATTTGTAGCCTATAAGCTCCTACTTGGCTTCAAAAAACAAACAGAAAACAACAAAGAACACAAGCAAACAAAGCAGATGCAGTCTCAGATATGAAAGGAAGTGATTAGAACTTAAATATTCTAACCCTTAGTAGTTGAAATCCACATCTTAGCCACTTAAATTTGAAACTTCTACCTTAACTTTGTCAGTAGTCATTGATATAGGGAAATTAGAATCTGGATATATGGTATGCTCAGATGCACCCCAAACGACAGTATTCAACCCCAGCAACTCCACTGATACTATCAGAATTTTATAGCCACATAGTTGTTGTATCTCATGACAGGTTTGGAGTAGCTACTTCTCATCAAACTATCTGGATTCAAATTTCAGCTCCTCCAACTAATATCTGAATTATATAACTTTTATCTTCGAGTTTTCTCCTTTGTAAAATGAGATTAATAATTATACTTAACTCAGTGGATTGTTAAGAGGTTTAAATGGTATTGTATATTTTCTGTTTACATCAGCAACAGTGAGATCAGCTTAAGATCTCACTGCAGTGGCCAGCTTAAGAATTACAGTGGAGAAGGAATGGCTTTTCCTTCAAGCATGGTAGCGGACTCAGTACTGCCAAACTTACAGGTTTATAGACAAGAGAAGGCTTAGGTTGTTGAAGCGAAATATCATTGTAATCGTATTTTCCTATCACCTTGAGTTTTCAACAACTGCATTCTGGAACAAGAATGCACAAATCATCTTGGTCTTAAAATCAAATATAGAAATAGAAGGAAGTCAGTGCAAACTTTTTAAAGCTGTTTTGGAGTTTTATAGGTAAGAAGTTAATGAGGAGAGAAAGTTACAACATTATGTGTCCTAATGAGTCATGGCAAAGAAAAGTTTTAATGCAATTAAATCATTTTACTAATACTTAACATTATTTTTGCTGAATATATGATAAATTACCCTTCACTGAAATGTTAATATTGGTTTATGAATTAAAAAGAGAAAACTTGAGTCTTAGAAGTGAAGATATCTGTAACTGTCAAAGAAAAAAGGAAATCAGCAAAGAGACCATTCACATTGAACCTTATGGAATCATTAAAAGTTGGGCAAAAGACATATCCCTGTGGTCAGTGAGGTGCATTGCTAAAATATCTAAAATGGAGTGGAATTCCAAATTCACAAGATTCTTTAGAGTAGCTTTGTAATAGCAAGCAAAAACATTTGCCTGGTTGTAGATACCACGGAAAATATAAAACACACGAAGAACTCAACTGCATTCCATATAATTCATTTCATTTGTTCAAATATGAGTTTTTAGTTAACTTCAAAGCATAGGAACCACTTCAAAAGAATCAATCTTATATAGACCTTTAAGAAAAGTTTTCTTAGATTTTACAACTGGTGTTTCATAACGCTAATACATACAACTTACATCTATTCCAAACATTTTAACATTTAAGAATGAACATATACATTGTACCTTGTCATTTCTTCCAATTAAGAATGATATATACTATTATAAGTATTTATAATAATTATGCATCTGTAACCATTATAAACTGTCCTTTTATGTGCCAAAGCAACACTGATTCATATTTAAAAGGAAATTCGAAAGCTATAAAGTGTTATTTTTTCTACCTTTCTTAGAGTGGGAAGCTATGAGTGTTTTTCATTTTAAAAAATGTGAAAACAAATAAGAACATATTAATAACTGGAAGCTTGTTGAATTGTGCCTTTGTAGTTGGATTATGCTTTTAAAATATAGAATAAATGGGAAAAGAGAAATGATGATAAACACATGACTAACTTTTCAGTTCTCAAGATGAATTTATAAAACCAATTTAATTTCTAAAAAACATATGCCTATTTTAAACAGGATGCTTTTGTGTTTTTCCCATTAAGTTTTCCCAGGTAACTCAAATAGTTATTAAACATAATTTTGGAGGTCATCATTATTGGAAACTATTACTCTACATATGAGAATGCTCTAAAAAAGTATAATAAAGCTGCTAGAAATTACCGAACAAAAACTAAAAACTACATATTAATTATTCCTTATAACATTTCGCAATGTACTACTATACTTTTTTCCTTAAAAAGATATTACAGATTCAAAGACTTTTAATGTTCAAAAGCACTTCAGGAATCACAACATAATTCTGTTATTTTCTTGATAAAATAAATTGAGGCCATGAGAGGTTAAGTGATTTACTCAAAATTACACAGCAAAATTGCAAAATTAGGTATAGAAATCAAGTCTCCTATTCAACATCCATTTTTCTTTCATCATAATATTCTATAACCAGGTTTAAGGGGAATAATCTACTTAGCCAGCAGATAAATGAATCCAAAAATGAAATAGAATACGTATATATGTCTGTCCTTTGTATATGTTATATGTGAAATTTGTTTGTCTATGGAATCCTGTCTGAAAATTGATTTGTAAGACATCATTTAAATCTGTCCAGCCAGGGGTGTGAGCTAAGTAGACTAAATAAAGTCTGTATATTTGCTTCCCTGACAGAGAGGCCACTGAGTCTAAGCTTTTTAAAAAAAACTTAGACTTTCATTTTCCTTATTTTGTCTTTCCTAATGATATTTCTATTAGTATAATCCCTGGGTAAAAATGCCTTGGTGTTATCTATATATTTAAATGCTTCTTTAACTTGAGAACATCTATTTATAAATAGAGAATTTTCTGAATGTTAAATACATTTATAATTTATTTTACATTTCTACATGATATGTTTGGCACTAGGTAAAATAACAGGAAAGCTCATTCATAGTCAAAAAATGTTCGTGAAAAAGAAAAGTCTGATTTTGTCTTAAAGGGGTCAAGCAGTAGCATTCTGAAGCTGGGAATATGAAATTTAGGAATCTAAGCAGAAAGGACAGGTAGGGGATATTTTAGTTTGGGGTTGGGGGACATGTTTGAAAAAGCTAAAAAAATAATGTTTTTATCAAGATCATTTCATTAGTGGTTTTCTGAGTAACTAAGCAGATGCTAAATATAAGAAAATTATAAAGAGGTGAGCATTTTTTAAACAAAGGACTTAGAAAAAATGAGAAATGGGAATGAAGAAGGGATTGTTATAGGAGGTAAGGTAAAGTAGGAAACACCGGGGTTATGCAGATTATTTAGATTTAAACATCAAGTCAACATTATCATTGGAGAGAGAGTTGCATTTCAAATACTGTTTGGAAAGATAGATGTTAAGTAGAATCAAGTTGTGTCCAGAATTTTCTCTTTGTCATTGATTTCAGTGGTGTGAGATAAGGAAAGTAGCCAACTCACTTCAGAGACAGAATCTCTGCTGAAGGAAAACCAAGATTCCAGATCACCGTGTTCTTAATTTTAAGAGACATTTGGAGGAAGTAATCTTTCATCTCTTAAGAAATATGTACATAACTACATATATTTTATATCGAACTAAAGTCTTTTCTGTCTTCTAATATTATGAACTATGAATAACTTCATCTTCGGAGCAGTTATGCATATTATTACATTTAAGAATGGCCTCCTGTTTTGTGCCTATTTATTTCTTACGTTTCCAAGAAATTTTTATCATTGTGTTT
>NW_006442484.1:54642291-54645587 GCF_000325575.1 Pteropus alecto
TGCTGAAATTAATCAGTACTTTTTTCTGAACCTTTATAAATCATATTTTAAAAAGTAAAAGTAGAGTCCAGGTATAGCAAAGCAGTAAAAATAAAGGCCATTGGGGAACTAAAGATCCGATATAATTATGCAACCATAGTCTGAGAAAAGATGTATCTCAAAGTGTAGAGAACACAGGACAAAGCGTTGAAGAAGCAGTTGTTCACCTGAATTATTAAGTCTTCACTCTATATTATTTTCTAAGGATAATGACTTTATTATTTCCTAAAATGATCTATGCTAATTATTAAAATTTAAGCACTTCAGAAAAGCACAAAAGTATAGAAATTAACACATAGCTCAGAATCCTACCAGGGAAAAATAATCCAGTGTTAACTTTTGGTTAACAGTGATCCAAGCGTCTCTCTCTGAATGTATACCAATGCATGACTAGATATACAGGTAAAAAATAACATTCAACATTACATAAATAACTCTATACCAATAATTATCTAAGCATTTTACATCTATCATTACAAATGCTCAATGAGATTGGGACTATTAAGCAGCAAAATCATAACATTAAACTGCAAATAATTAAGGAGAGTAACACTGAGGATGAATAGATAGGAAAAATCAACTTTTATAAGAAGGAAATTATAACATGCATGGTACTTTACAATAAAAAGCATTGAACTGTACATGAATTTAACAGAAGAAAAAATGAAATCAAAGTGAATCAAAAGAGTTGCAAAAGTTCAGATATGTATATCTTTGCCAAAGACATATTAGCTCCCAAAGATTGCTCTAGGGTTAAAGGAAGACGATTATGAAACTCATTAAGTGTTTGGCATCCGTATGTTTTTCCTTAATAGCACGTTTTGGTTTTCGACAGTGTGCACATATGAATGATGAGGTGAATAATCTACTTACATTTCCTCCCTCTAGCATGCTCCACTCCCCAGTTTTTGTTGCTTATTTCAGTTTGACTTGCCAGGATTTGCAGCCTTTACATTATGTTCTGAAACTATAATAGTAGTTTAATCTTAATTACATTTCGAAATGGATTCAGATCACCATCACTCCATTTACCATTTCTTCTCTACTTTTGAGATCTTTTTTTTTATTTTGGTTTTCCTCTTCAAGAAGTTTTTCAAAAAAAGCTCAAAGACTCCAATATTTTGTGGGATATTTCACATTTAAGAATATTTATCATCTTAGATTTTGATTTCCCTCAGAACATGAGTTCTGGTTGCACAGTCTTCCCTCATTCTCCTGTTGAGAAAAATATCTGAATCTACCTCAGTTTCCCCTCAGAAGTTGTTTTACTTTTTCTGGATGAATGAATACCTGAGACTTCATTCTTTATCATTAAATTTTAATAACATGGCACGAGGACCTAACTTAAATCTCAGCAAATATCTCTAATGCCTTGGAACTCAAAAATGAAGCTCCCTAGGAGGAGAAGTAAGTAGGAAATGGGGCCCGTGTCCTTAAAAATATAACAACAAACTCAATTTCTTCAAAGAAATATGTATGTGATTAAGGGCTATTATGCTATTTAGTACAACAGACCGATAGTGTTGGATCTAGGAAAGCTGTGTGCTGTAATCAAAAGAACAAAGGATTTGGAGTCTTAATGAAGTAAGTTGAAAGCAGATTCTACAACTTAATATGGCAAGCCTAGTATTTAATTCAATTTTCACATCTATAAAATACAAAAGATACCTTCTTTATATAGCTTTTGTGACAACTAAATAAGATAACATGTAGAGTGACAGGCACTTGGTTGGTGCTCACTAAATGTTTTCCTCTTTACTCTCTTTCAGATATACCTAGATTTAACAAAGATTTGGTATAACATTGTTACTATTGTAAAAAGCTTCCATCATTTCCAGCAACCAACTTACAGATTGGAGTTTTTACAACACAGCACATTCATTAGGAGATTAGTTTCCAATTCTTTGCATATTTGAATAGCATGCCTATTCCAAGATTCAGTGTTATGAAATAGTAGAACCAAGATGAATAGACTTGCGCAATCTTCCTCTCTCCCTGCGCTGTCTCTCAGACCAATTTTATCTGCGATTACTCACGGATGGTGATTGGTGATAGGCAAGACAGCAGTGGTTAATTAGAGTCAGAGAAGCATACATCACCCCACCCCAGACTCTGTAGGTTCAGATAAGAAGTGGTACCCTGGGAAGTAAGCAAGCAAGTAATAAAGGGGCTTGATCTGCCTTTAGTTGATCCCCAGTTATAATCCTAAATAATTAAAGCTAGATCTCCGGCTTCATCTGGTTTTTCATTTACTTCTGAGGATTACCACACCACTTACTTGGTTACATGTCTGTTTTTATTGCTCATTAGAGTGGTATTGCTCCAGGCTTGCTCACACAAACATTTGCCAGAGATGTCGGAATAAAAACAAAGCAAGTCTTAGAAGCAGAGAAGCTATTTGCATTTGCAAACATTCAAACTAAATAATATGCTATAGGAACTGTTGGGGTAAAATGAGATTGAATATGCTGAAGCATCATTAGGATAATATGCTAATATAGTTAGTTTTTTTTTAAGAAAAAAAAGTGAAGAAACCAGCTAAATAATTTAAGAAATGAAATTAGAATTCTACAGATAATTTTATATGTTTGTGTGAGTATGGCATAGCAGGTTAAAATCAGGTATTATAATTGATGAATTGTCCTTTATGGAAAAGTAAATAAGAGAGAAAAATTTATAGCAGAGATGTGATATAGAGCACAGACCTATGAGCATTTATCAATGATACTTTGACAACTTTAGCTTGGACTTTTATAATGAATTAATGAATAAATATTAATTACTTTTATCATTTTTTTTAAATTTCATAAGTAATGTCCTATATATTTTCCATATAGTGTAGTAAAAATTGCAAAGAATGCAAACACATATGACATTATAGTAAATGATCCAAATAACAGGGGATTAATTGACTAAGTAAGTACAGTTTGCTCTTTTAATGGCCATCAATATAAAATAGAAATCTTTGTAGTTAAAAAAATGGTTAATGGGTTATTAAAGATTTAAATGATTTTGTTGTCAGTTTTATCATGAATCATTTCATAGTGTGATGATAAGTATAATTGTATCCATAGTGAGTTTGATTTTGGGTCATAAAATAACAATCTTTTAACCTAGTTCCAAGAGTCAAGTTTGTAATTCCAGAATAATTTATGAACAAAAGACATTAATATTTGCCTTAAAGTTTACTTTACAATTGTTTATGGACAGGTTCTGCCTACCTCTTTTTAGCATGACCTAGGTGCCAGGCTTCAGGT
>NW_006442484.1:54645597-54653825 GCF_000325575.1 Pteropus alecto
CTGCTTCACACTCATGAAAGAGATGGTATCCAAGGATCACACAGGATGGATGATTAGAAGGACACATATGAGATCCCTTGGTTCTCATGTGTGTCCTTACTCATGAAAGATTTTAGTAAAAGTGATGAAAATGTTACAGCAAGAAAAAGAACAAATACAAAAATATCAGGAGACTGAGAAGCTTATAGGCACAGCTCTCTAGAGTCCTCGGTTAGTTACACAAGACTCCTCTCCAGATTATGAATCACCAACATATGTGGAAAGAATTTTGGTTTCAGAAGACCTTGTTCTTGTCTTGGCCAAGGATAAATATGAGACTTCTACACGTCCCAGAGATACGTGTATAGCTGGCTCACTGTCTTATACACTATGGCACCTTGAGTTATACTGAGGAGAATCCACAGGAAAGGTAAACAAAAATTTCCTAATGGAGATCAAGAACCAGTAGAAATAATCTTAGGGATTGAGGTGAGGTGGCCATTACAGTCTGGGAGGAGCATGTACAATGTATCAGAGACATCCTAGAACATGGCGCGTTTTAGAAAGTCTAAGGGTTCAATATGGCTGGAGTACAGAGTATGTGTTTACGTTAAGTAGATAAAGAATTATGAGGATAATTCCTCAATTGCATTCCCAGGTGACCCGTAGTGTAGTGATGAACTTGAACTTGAGATAGAGGAGATAATGAGGTCAGAGATACCTGTTACTGAACTGAAATAGCTTGTCTATCCAGTGTTAGCAGAACCAAATACTAAACACCAAGATTGCAGTGAAGAAAGATTGGCTATTTTATTATGAATAGCACCACCCAGGAGAATGGGAAGCTAAAGCTCAAAAGCCCAAACTCTTCGATGATTTATAGACTAGAGATTTTATAGAGCCAAAATCACAAGTCATCACTAGTAGGGGGTTTGGAGTCATGGGTCTTGCTGATTGGTCAAGAGTGAGGTAAGGGCAATAAATCATAATTTCAGATCTTAAAGTTGGCTATGTGTCCCTCAGTCTAGTTTCCTGGGGATGTGTCCAGAGGTCATTTAGCTTTTAGGGCTCAGGAGCTAAAACACAATTTAGGCCAAGATATTATCTTTATCTTAACAGAGACCCATGCCTAGCGACCCTTAGTTAAGGCATGGCCACTGTTTCTGGCTGCCAAAGGGTGTAACTGACTGGTAAGGGAAAAGACTGAGGTTTACAGGGCATGCTGTGAAGAAACTGATTCGAGTGCTGAGGCTACATGTTAAATCAAAATCATACATTAAACCAGACCCCTTGGTTTTAGTTGGTGGTTTGCTTTTTGGGCTGAAAACCATCTTAATAATGCATGTTACTAGGTTATCTTGGCATGCAGCAGTGGACACTATACATCTTGTGACTCTTACTCATTATATGTTGTTATTATTTCTGCTATCTTGGTTATTTATTTTTCCTACCATCTAATAGGCCCAAGGCTAAGCAATTTCTGTAATGGTTAACAGGATGCTGCATGACTTCCTTCTTATGGCTGTTAGTCTAAACTAGCATACAAAACTTTTTTCTTTTAAATAAATTCATTTTCTAAGGGGTCTTAACTCCTCGTATTCATCTCTTAGTTCTAGACATTGAATTTTAGATCCTCTGAAATATCTAGGTTGGGGATATCCAAGAAATAATTAAAAGCCAAGAGATAATTAAAAGGGCATAGTATTTTGTGACCACTCAGTAAACACGAAACAACTAAAAGACTAATGCTGTCAGCTTACATTTTAAGAACTCTAATAATTCCTGTAGAAACCTGTTATAAATAGGAAAACAAAAAAAAATGTTTTTAAATCTGTCTCATGCTGTGAACAAACTACTGTTTTCAAGTTTCAACACTATCAAAGCAAAGAATGTTTTCTCAATTAACAAGGCACTTGCAGATCAGGTGAAAGCTGGCTTCCTGTGAAGAAGGAATTTGCCTTGAAAATTTCATTATGGCTTCTTTCCACCATATGGTGTCAAATGAGACATTCCTTTCTCTTTTATCCAAGGATTTTAATTGACTTCTGAAATAACAATTAATTGAAGTTAAATTCGCATGTGTGTACACATATACATAATTTACACACGTGTAGATATACACACAAATAAGTGCACATTTTATATAAGAACTCTGAATTTACTGCATCTTAGAACTCAAAGGACAAACAGTACCAACTTTTAAATCTGGCTATCTTTGTGTTGACTTAATATCTTTCAAAGAAACATTTCTTAAAACCTGCAAAAAACACAGAACTCAATTTTTTTTTTGTTCTGAGTGATGAGCCAGTCATTTCCTTTCATGTACTAAATAGCAAAGATCATCAATATTATATTGCATATGTACCTCATCCTGCCTCATGATTAAATGTCTAAAAAGTAATCACAAACTTCAAAAAGCCATTTCCTGTGAACTATGAAATTGCACGCCATTGGCCTCTATACCTTTGCAAATGGCCGTGTCTCTTTGCCTTACTTTTGTTTATATTTTTACATTCCACTGAGGTAGTCAGAACTAATACCATTATATCTTACAAATAGTAATACAAACTCAGAGTACTCGAATTACTTGTCAAGGTCATATAAAAAGAGAAATCTGGTCTTCCACGCAGATAATGTTCTTTCAGGTTCTAACCTATTTGAAATGTCATGCTTTTCCTCTCCAAGTTGCCTTCACTAGTTTTAAAAATGCAAGAGTAGAGGAATATGTTTTCTAACTACACTTACATTTTTTAAAAGAGGTAAAGATAATATTTTTATTATAATTTATGCAACTTTTATTTTGAATTTTACATTAAAGCAAGTTTCTATATAGAAGTATATAAAAAAGAGAAAGCTGCTTTTGAGAGTGGCGGACTCTTAATCCATGGGAATGCTGCTACTTGGTACCCTATTACCCCATTCTTTTTCTTAAAAACCTGTACACTTCCTTTCTGCACTGTCCTTACAAATAGACATTTTAGTAAGTAGGGCATGCATATCCTTGACCAGATTAAGAGGTGTCACAGTACTCTGTAGCACAAAGAAACATTATCACTGAATATGCAGATTTAATCTTATTTGGATTTATTTAGAATGGCTGTTCCTTAAACTGGAACATTTTAAAAATGCACATTTCCTGTCCACTTATTCTGATTTAGTAGGCCTCAAGTGAGCCTAGAAACCTGCATTTTGATTTCAGTGTACTTGAGAAGCTCTAGGAAAGATGAGGGTGTTTTCTTTGTATTGGAGGATACAAAGTAGCAAAACAAATGAAATACACGGATAAAGTCTATTTAATCAGTTTGCATGCACCTTGCTCCCTACTTGTCTTTATAGGAAGCTAATAACAAGCAGCAAAATCAGGTGGCTTTAGTTTCACTTCTCTCTGCTCTTGCACACCAGCTGTGGCAGCATTAATAAGCATCAAAGCCATCCAAAGGTGAGGCTTTAGGAGAATAAAAGACTTGCAGGATCTGAATAATTCGTTGTACTGGTGATACCTGGATCAATAAACCTTTTGGGTACAAAGGTCTCATAATAAAATTGCTAAAATAAGGAGTAACTTTCCAATGCAGTGGAAACACTTCTCTTAAGCCGTTCTTAGATGTGCTTGCATAGTACATATACATATCACCATCAAGGTTTTCTGAATGTCCATCTCTGATTAGCAAGACTTGATGGAGTTAAATTTATATAGTTGCTTGTCTTAGTAATTCCCTGCTTTATTCCATTTTTTCTTCACACTCCCTCAGTGGTGACCTTGGTCTTTCCCTATCCATGAATTAATATCTTCTGACCTGCTACTTTCAATCAGATTAGGTAAGAGTTAGTGATTGGTCATTGGTATGTGCTGACTGATCAGCTCATACATTAGCAGTAATAATAATCTTACTAGCATTGTTGACTGCTTATAGCTTGTGAAGCACATATTGTCTTCATCCTCATGTCAACCCTATACAGTTGGTAATGCAGTTATAACAACTCTATACATACTTACCTACTCTTACGGCCCCCATTTTACAATTAGGAAAATTTAGGTTTAGAAAAATTAAATAGCTTGTTCATGTTAACATAGTTAACAATCAGCAGAGTTCTCAAGTTCAGACAGCATTATTTTAGAGCCTGAGCTTCTAATCACTATAGCAAGCCACCAGGTAGTAGAACGTTAAGCCTTTAGTCTTTATATGTAAATAGAGGATGTCTTCCTGTTAAAGACCTTTCTGTATTTGTTAGAAAAAGGATGGTCCTATGTCTCATAGCTTGATAGGCTCTTGCTTTTCTGATGGGTAGTGTCTAGTGATTTATTCTTGAGAAATTAACAGAATAGAGAAGAACAAGTATCCTATTGTCACTGCCTTCTTCCAGAAGATACCTGCCAGGAAGCTGTCTTCTCTCCCAGTCCACAGTTCCCAACCTTGAACACTCATCATATCCCCCTTACCTCTTGTGCACTAGGTGTTTTGGAGCCATATGTCCTATTTTCTATCCCTCGACTTAATTTTATAAACTTCATTTTATCCAGAAAGTACATTTGTTATTCATTTGCCCTGATTTTATAGAAAGCCTAACTTACACTTTATTAGAATTCTAAGAAAGCCCTGGAAGGGTAAGAAGCAATTGTGAGGAGGCTTTGAATAGAGAAAAATGCTATTAAGGTCGAATGGATGATTGTACATTGGGCCAGTTCCAATGAGAAGGGGGCTGGAGGAGAGCTACATCTGATGGCCATGGAAGGTGGTGCTCCATTAGGCATTTAATTTGTCATGATTATCCCATGGGTGGCAAGGCAATTCTTAAGGGAAGATTATCTGTACATATTAGAACACTTATATTCTAACTTATCAGAATGTATTCTTAAAACTAGACACAGTTTTAATAAAGATATTATTGCATGTTTGTTATTAGTGCTATAAGAATATGCTAAATTACTTATTATATCTGTAAGGTAATGTCTATAATTTTAATTTATGTAGAAGTGGATACTATTTCACTAAAGGTGAAAATTATCTGCCTTCAGTTTAAAAATTTATGGAACACTTCTTGATATTTGTTACCCTTAAATGAGGTATTATATTAAAAATGGTTTCCGCTGTGTGTGGCACATAATAGAAGGCTAATAGATATTAGAAATTGTCCCTTTCTCTATACTTTCTAGCCATCTGCAAGAAGCTCATTTAATCACTGAGTATTTCAAAATGTCAGCAGAGTATAACTTCTTGAAGGAGCTTTTAGAGGGTGTTCTAATGGACTTTTCTTGAAAAGTCTCTTTTTCCTATAAACATAACTAGACATGAACGCAGCTGCCATGGACTTTCTGTATATTCATAACCATATGGTACAAAAGAAGTTAGTCCGAATATATTCTGTGTATTCACACATTGAATCCTTTCTGTAAATGACTGAGTGCACAATTACCCAACTAATGCCTTGTGAATCCCTGAATTTATAATGCTATCATCGGTTTTTTTTTTTATAATAATGTATAATATAAAGTTTAGTAATATATATACATTTAAATTATCAGAAATCTATACCCACGTGTATCCTAACTCTCTGGATTTAATTTTATGTTAACATATACTTAATAAAATAAAGCCTTGACATATCTTTATAAATGTTTATCATAATTCGCCCAACACATTTTTCCCCTGATAATTACCACCTTTGATTTAGTACTCTAGAATATCTCAAATGATGCTAACAACGATTCCTAGGAAAGCTAAGTAGCAGAAATAATTCAGCCGCCACTATCCTGTACTGTGAAAGGGAATGTCATCGTGGCTTCTAACTTCTGACATTAACAATGTGAGATCGGGATAGCTCCAAAAAGAACATATTGCCTGAAAAATAAAATTGACAAGATGTCATGGTTCATGTATTTTCTATTGGCAAAACTTGACTCTAGAAGTTCACTGGGGCTTTTAAAAGCTTGGCAGATCTACTGGAGGTGGGAACTATATGGAGAATCATTTTTAAAGCAGGGTTTGAGTTACATATATGCTATATAGTACATACTCTACAAGGCCTCAAAGTGCATTTCACACCCAAGAATTATTTCCTGGTTTAATAAATTAAATGTTGATATAACAATTATAAAGAAAGTTATTTAGATAGATAACTGTGTAGGACAGACTGAAAAGTCAAAAGTAGTTAATGTTTTATCCCATTTTGATCGAAAGTGATAGATATTTATCCAAAGGACTTGAAAATAGCAAAGAATATGATGGGTTGAAATGAAGATAATTGTGAAGCTGATTTTTATATTCATAGTTATTGTAAAAGAAAAAAAATCTAGTGGGCTATTTGAAATTTAATGAACTATCAAACACCTCTGCCAGTGAAATCACATATTAATCCTGTTGCATATCAAAGTCCCATCATATATATGAAACACGTTTATTTTACCTTGTCAACAGTGAATCATTCAGTCAACTGATTGTTTCTTTATGCTGCTGCTGAAGAACTTGTAGCCTAGTTTATGATTTATCTCTAGCAAAATTTATAGGATTACATGGCTTTTGACTACAAACCTATTTCTACTCTATATTCTGGCTTTATTTTTCTTGTGCTTCATTTTTCTAATTTTATCTTCTATTTATGAATTTTTTTGTAAGCAGAATTTATATTTATTAAAAGAGAAAATGAAGAGAATATAACTTAGGCAAATAGGAATTTGACATCTTGAAGTTAAATTATGGATGTTAACTTATAAATCAGTTTAGAATCCCAAACTCACTACAAAAAGAAATAATTCTAAAAAAGGGTCATTGAACTGCTGATCTATTGATCTGATGTTACTTTACTTATTTCTATTTTTTTTATGTTTCAATTACAGTTGGCATACATATTTTATGACTCCTTATAAACCATTTTAAATCATTTTACTACATAGTGGAATATTTTTTTAAATCAATGAATTAAAACACACACACACACACACACACACACACACACACACACACACACACACACACACACACATATATATATATACAGTTTCATAGAAGGAACTATGCCTGGGTTTGGGTTTCTGGGAATTCAAGATCAGTCATCAGCAAAACCCCCTTTATCCTCCACCTCTCCTCTGAACTTTGCTTCTCGCTCCAAAGAAAACTGGCTGTCTTCTGAGGACACTTAATCTTCTGTTGCCTTTCCTACCCTCGAACGTTTTTCACAAGTGGTGTATATTTCCTCTGTACAACTCACCCCAGAACACCTGGCCTGGCAGGTGAATTTACTGTCCTTTCTCCTTAAAATCCCCAAGCCTTGAGTCTTGTGTTATCAAACTGTGCCACTCTCCCTCTCCTAATTGAAGTCATCTACATCCCCAGGTCACTCCTTCATTCCTTCAGTACTTTTGCTTCTGTTTTATTGTCATTCTCCCCAAAATAATTACATACAAGGAAGAATACTATAATATACAGAATAGTCATTATAAGAACACATGCTCTTGTGAGGTAGTGATCTCCCTGTGAATAAATCTTCTCAAGCAAATAGACACAGCATGCCAAATCTTTGGATAAGGCCTATGACTGAGTCACCTATTAAGTGCAGATGTGCTATTCTAAGCTACCACTGGACTTATCGGTGTACAATTCTATTCATACAGAAAATTATAACCAATAGGTTAAATACTTTGTCCCCAAATCGATACGTCTATCTATCGATATATTAAACTTGGGACATATAAATTAGAGACATTGAGATCATTTACATATTTCCTGAATGCTATGCCTTGACCTTCATAAACTGGATTATTTAACAGGGCAAATTTCAGACTCTAACCGGTTTATAGTGACTGAACCAGTGTGCTTCTCTGATTACCTCTGACTAACTTGTACCATGTGGTTGACCAGCTGCACAACCTCATTGATGATATCACCACACACCTACATAGTACACTTAGACCACTTACTGTAACTGCAGCTATGATTATAGTAACTTATCTAATTATTTACTTTATTAAATTTAGAAAAGAAGTTTCTGGAAATTATCAAATGCAACATACTTAGCACCTAATAAAGTTTTAGTGCAATGTTTCCTACAAATTTTAATCTCTAAAATTGATAAATAATACCCTATTTATTCACTTCTTTCCTTTTGTCTTTTGTCTTTTTGTAAACTACAGTGTCATGGATATATTTGCTAATATACATATATATTTCATAGCCTTTTTTAATTTCAGATTTCTACTTAACAAAATTCCTGCAGTTGTAATGGGACATTGAAATCATTGAGGAACTATTGTG
>NW_006442484.1:54656922-54669004 GCF_000325575.1 Pteropus alecto
AAACAGAACTGATTGATTATAGTTGTTTTCTATAACATCTGGATCATATACTATGGAACGATTTATTTCAAGGAGACTCCTTGGCTTTTATTATAATATAGTTTTAGTTCTCCCACTTGATTAAGAGAGACACATCTATTAAATACTAATTTATTAAATACCAAGTACTAACCTGTATTGTCTTATTATCTCAAGCAATCTTCAGAATATCTAAATAGAAGTATCACTACCACTTTTTATAAAGAGTAGTGGATTTGGGATATATAGTAGATTGACCAAAAAAACAACTTAGTAACAGCAGAGCCAGTATTCAAATCTTAATCTCCATGAGTTCATAGATTCTTCTGAAGCACTATATAACTATGCAAAATAAAGTTTGACCTCCTTATTCAATAAATAGCCAATCTTTGATGACAATAAGGATTAACAAAAATAAAGCCCTTGACTTCAGCGTTTACATGAGGATTTGTATTTTATACATCGTGTGTACAGGAAGTTGGTAAATTTGCTATCCCAATAACAAACCAAAAATTCAGTCAAAGTAGAGAAGAACCAACCACTACCTCAACTTATTCCTTCTCCCAGGAAGTATTTTTACAGCAGGAAGTCAAAGTACTCTGAGGAGCGGCTAGCAAGATTGTTGAGAGAGTCAGAAAAAGTTACTTGCCCTTCATCTGTCATTTTTTTCCTTATCATTCACCCACTTTGCATTCCTTCCTGCAGGGCTGCTGGCAGGATTTCCACAGACATAGCTTGGCAGATGGGATTCTAGTGACTGAGGCCCCTCCAGTTCCAATGAGATGTCACCAAAGACTTAAGAAAGGCCCTTCACCAAGCTGACTGCTATATGAAATGCTATCTGACCTTCAGATAAAAAATTAATCATGTTAAAATGGCAGTAACTCTGAGAGTCTCTGATAAAATTTCATTATGGAGTTTATTGGGGCTTTATAGAGTGAGGCTCCCTGGGTTTGTACGAATGTTTCACCTTGGATATTCAATAACAGAATGTACATTTTTGGAGCAAAGACAGAATGCCATTTGTTTCCTAATTTTTACCTATAGCAGCATCCATAATTTCTGTGGACATAATGTGATTTCGATATTTATGCTAGATTAGCCCTGAAATGAAAGCAGATAAGTCTCATGATTCCAAAGCTATCATGTCCTTGCACATACTTCACTTATTTGTTCATTTTAATGCCATTTATCGCTTTTAAATGAAAACAAATTAATCTCAGGATTGAGTCAGTATATGCACTTTATATTAAGCCTGATGGGCAAGGAATTGAAATAGCAAATCACAAAATGCTTAAATTAAAACTAGGTTAAAAAATAAGTAGCTTACTGTAAACTTTAGTCATATTAATAATGACAGGTATGTACGGTAAGAGTTCATCTCAAATACCAGCTCTACATTCTGAAAATAACAAATTTAAGTATTTGATATATTAAATATATCATGGGAAATGGAAATGTATATAATTATTTTTTAGAAAAGGAATGTACTGTAATATAATTCTGTATATGTAAAGGGAAGTTTTTATATAATTTAGAATCATAATAATCTGGTTATTAAATTTTTGACATAGTCCAGTAAAAACATACAGGTTAATGTTAATACCAGGATTAGAATTTTCAAAGGGCAGCTGAAAAATACTCTCAAAAGCTATCCAGGAATATGTGAGGATTGATTTTTTTAAAGGCCAAGGAAAATCAAATAAAATCAGCATATAGTAGGGTTCAAACAAAACCAGTTAAGAATTATGGTGAAGACAAAGTGGTGCTAATTAGTGATAATTGTCTTCAAGTATTGACAAAAAAAATAAAGTTGTCTTTAAAAAGAAAAAAAGCATGGACTTTAAAATATAAATTGTTAAACTGAAGTTAGAAGTATATACGAGATTGCCCTAATTGTAACAAGAGCATGAAGAAGAGTTGTGATAACGGAAGCAGAATAGTTGCTTACTTTTACTAACGGAGAAAGGAGAGTTAGGCTATTAGCTATGAAATAAAACAGCATATGTGCTCACATCAGCATCTGATTGCAAGGCAGACTCTTTAATGTAGACAGACTTGATTGATTATGCAAAAACACAGTGATTCACTCCTTGCTCTGCTCCACTGTAGGAATTGCCAGGACCTTGCCACTGCCGGATGCTTGATGCTTCTGTATTTCCCCATCTGTCACTTAATTAGCCAGAGAGTCACCAGCTTCCCAGTAGAATTATTTAAGCCCTATTAATAGAATTATGCTGAATCTATAAAATAAGACAGAAAGAAAGAAAAAAAAAAAAGCCCTGACCCTTGTTGAAAATAATCAGTCACAAACCCTGCTTTTCTAACATTACTCCAGGATCTAGAACCAAATAATCAAAACTAAACATCGTTTAGGAGCATTTTTTGAATAAAAGTAAATGTTTATTGAATGCCTACTATTTGTCAAACACTCTACCCACACAACTTTTGCTCATAACCCACTTATAAGTATAGGAATATTTATCTACATTTTATAAAAGAAGAAACTGGTACTCAGAGGTGTTAAGTTTCACCAGAGCCCGAATTCAAGCCCTATGTTCATGTGACTCTACCTTTGGCATGGTTGCACCAAGCTACTTCCAGAGAGATCTTTGACTTTTCTTTTCATCACTGTACCCAAATACGTGGAACAGTGCCTGGCACATAGTAGACTTTCAGTAAACAGCTGTTGAATAAAAGAAGGCCTGCTCTGGAGCAGAGCCTCCTCTCACTTGTGCCTCTGGGGGAACCTGATGGAAATGGGGTAGAACAGCACATTCATAGTTACTGACATACGCTTGTCTCGGTTTGTTCCAGATCTCAGGTTTTTGTTTTTTGATTTTTGATTTTTGTTTTCTTTGACTTTCCTTGTCTGTGTTTGAATCTTTAAATCTAGGAGATAAAACCCCAGGGATAGAATCCAGTCTTCTTTGCTTGCACCGTCATAGCCCACTAATGAAAGTTCTGCATGCTGCAATACTTCACAGAATTATCAGGCCATATTAATCATTGACAGAAAGTCTGTTAAAGAAATAAATAAGTTTCATTCATACTCATTTTTCACTCAGAAAATCTATGCACAGCCTAGCGAGATCTGAAAAGTAGATTTTTCTCCCTTTCTAAAGAAATGAGGAGAGCAATTTGAGTAGTAAAGTCTCTTAATGTGATTATTCACACTGATATTCAAGTGTGAAGGAGAAGTTCAGCTCACAGCTAAAGACGCAATCTTCTCCAAAATGGCTTATGATTTCAAACAAATAATGATCACTTACAGCCAGAAAACTCCACTATGGGAATTATTGTTTATTTGGAAGCTTTTTTGTTGTTACAGTCTATCTAAATTGTACTCAAATAATGAGTCTCTAGGTGGAGTGGAATGAAATAACCTATTAGAAAAAGAACAGGCATCCTCTCTGGTCATTGAAGATAAGGTGTAGCCTATAAATGCATTAATAGGTCAGAGATTTGGGTCTGTTTTGTTCACTGCTGTATCCCTTGTCTAGAATAATACCTGACACAGATGATGCACAAATATGGAGATAATAATGATAGTTATTGATTATTATGATGATAATAATTAATAATACAGTGTCTCAGAAGAGAACTACTAGGAATGCTATACCTGAATTAGGAAGACACCAGAGCTTTTAAATAATGTTCTCTTCATAAGGGAGAAAAAAGAGATAAGGGGAGATAAGAGGGTTCTTGATATATTAGGGACTTCTTCAGATAAATATATTCTTTTTGGACAGAGTTCAGGAACACAAGCAGATTTGAGACAATCACTTTGTCAAAGTTTAAACCTGAATTAGAACAATAGCAGTATATTGCATTGCCAAAAGCTTAAGTTCCATTAAAAATTAAGAATAAGATATGGATACTTATTATCTCTATTATTCATCATTATTTTGTAACTAATACAGTAAGCAAAGAAAAATGAAACAATTGGTCACAGAATTAAAAAAAAGAAAATGTATTTCACTTTTGATAATTATAATCCAGTAGACTCAAAGTTAAAAAAAAGAAAACACAAAAACTACTAGACTTAATAAGAGAATATGGTAAATATTCTCTCATTAAGGTAATATAGGGTAAATATTTTCTCTAGAGCAATAACTTGTTATATAGAATAAGAACATCTTATTTACCAAAACTATAAAGCACCTAGGAATATATTTATCAAAAATAGTACTTGGCCTTTCCGAAAAACAATATAAATACTTATTGATGAGGTATCCACAAATAGGCATATTGTGTATAGATATTTTAAAAATCTCACTTGTCTCAAGTTTTGATTAAATTGCAGTGAGAATTAAGAAGAATATATGTTTTAAAGTGCCAATAAAATGTTTAGAAAAAAGTACACCTGCATGTGTCTTGGTAAGGATTCTAGCTGCCTCGAGCCAAAATTCAAATAATAGTAGTTTAAGACAGATTTTTTTCTTGTTTGCTTCACAGTCTATTGCAAGTGGGTTAGCTCTTTTTATTTCATTGTTGTGACTGTTATTTTATTATAATTTCTAGCATGAATTCAGGGTATATTTACTCTGTGCCAGTCGCTGCTTAGATTTTCTCATTTGATTCTCACAAAAACACTCTGAGCTTATCTCCATTTTATGAATGAGGAAACTGAGGCTTTGAGAGGTTCAGTAAACAAATGGTATTTGGAAATTCAGGTTACCTAACTGTAAAGCCAATCCCTTAGATTTTAGGCATATCTCATAGTAGAGAAAATGTACAACATAAATCTTAATTAGCCAAATGCATATGGCATAAATAAGTATTATATATCCAGTACACTATATTATCTTTCATTCTATTTCTGCTTTATTTAAGGTAGCAAAAGTAAAGAATATGTATCAGAAAATTAGGAGGGCTGAATTCCCAGCCCTACCTCTGCTACTAAGAAGCTTTGTGACCTTGAGAAGTCACTTCACCTTCCTGGTCCTCAGATCTATAAAATAACGGGGTTAGAATGAGAATGTCTCCACAGTCCACAGTCTTGTGGTTCTCCATGAGAAAATGGATTGTGAAGCCTGTCTAGCTCCAAAGCCCATGCTGGTTTTCTGTATAAGTTGAAGTTTGTTTATTTTTGTAATACTTCTATTTATAATAATGTTAATGAATGCCTTGACTTTCATTCCACCTGTCTCATTCCTAAGATGTGAAGAAAGTTTGACTGTGTGAGGAGCCCCTGGGATAGGACAAGAACTTGCTGCCTTTTATTGTGATTGTGTGAGTCAAAGCTCTATTTGAGAGACCTTGCACAGTGGGCAATGAGCACAGTTTCTTGTTTATAGTAAGTAGGTTTGTTTTGGCTTAAACTTTAAAAGTCTTATTTTAAAAGTGAGAGCTTATTAAAATAATATACTCCATATCCATGGAAAATAAGAACAGATGTAATTTAATACAAAATTACTATAATAAAATGAGAAACCTAAATACCAAATCAAATATAAAATGTAGAATTCTTAATACTGAGCCCAATATTTTTTTATTATAAATCTTTATCAAAATTTCCTGGCCCTCCTTTAAAGGATAACTTTTAGAGTATTTATTTTAAAATTTAAAGTATAAATTTTATTTTTGATGGATCTACTTTTTTTTTTTCAAGATTATGGTTTTGACAATTAAGTAATAGGTTTAAATTTGATTGATTTTGACCCTTCTTTAGCAATTGACTGTTACAATGTGCTTTTTAAAAATGATTTTTCCTGTATTGCTTGGCACTGTGGTATCACAAGTCAGCCAAATAAAGACTATAAAATTAAATTGGCTTACTCTTATATGGCTTATCTATTGGGTGCAGTTGAGTAGCTAGAAGGTTTAAATACTTTTTTAAACATATGCAGTCAAATTAATGCCAAGAAAATTAACCCTATCCTGTTTAAGGCTCTGCAGCCTTGGTTACAAAGATAGGGACATATCTTTTTATTTACATATTTTTAAATTTATATTTTATTTATTTTTCTATAATTAAAATATCTAGTGGTCATTATGCTACCAATAGTTATTTAACCTTGATGTTAGTTAAAGCTTTTATGTTGTAAAAAGTAGAAATTATTTTCCCTTAATATTTTAAAATAATTATGTAGCAAACATCTACATAAATTGCAATATTTTGAATTTGATATAAATAAAACATTTCATTTATTTCTGTTATAAGTTAGCTTCATATGTTAAATAGTGTCAAACTTTATAGCAGTTAGGCTTAGTAACTCTTTAGTTAATTATTTTAGTGATTATTAATCTGGCATTAAAAAATAACGTTCTGCATTATTCAGAGAGTGATTCTAAAAGCATTTGAGGAAGCAAACAAAGTAAATAATATAAATGCCCATATGATGTCCAACACTGCTCTCTACTGGCAAAGAAGCAAGTCATAAAACAAACTTGACTTAAAAGTGAAAAAAAGTCAATTTCAAATAATATGCGAAAATGAAGGTGGAATCTTCAAACTTTCACTCATTTTTTTTGCAAAATGCTTATTGTAGACATTATTTACTACAATGAAAGAAATAAAATAAATGAATACAGACATCACTTGAGATTTGTTTTTAAAAGTTGGTATTATTTTAATTAATTGAAAAAAATTATGGGAATTGTGGAAAATATTAAGCCAAAAATGAAATATCTTAATAGAATTTTAGTTAAAAAGTCTCTAAATATTTTGTATAGAATAATGAGTTGGATGACATTTTTATGTTTTTCATTTCAACAGACTGCAGCCTCTTAAATACCTACTGTGGGTATATCTGCTATGTTTTCAATTGCATTGAGTGGAGAGATGCATATGTTGGAATATTTGTATGACTATATAATTAGCTTTTTTGTAGTATCAGAAATTTGCTCTATAATTGTCCATGTCTTTATAGAAGATTCTTTTAAAATTTTATTCATTTATTTATTTATTTATTTATTTATGTCACAGATTGCAAAGACCTCGTCAGCTTACAATCCCTTATTTTTTATTTTTTACACCTACAGCGCATGGTCTTCCTAGGTGGTATCTCATCCAAGTACTAACCAGATCCGACCGTACTTAGCTTCAGAGATGAGACAGGATCGGGCTTGTTTAGGGTAGCATGGCCGTAGACAATATAGAAGATTTTTAAAAGATATTTTGTAGTTTGTATAACCTGTGGAAAATATTTGCCATGTTGTCAGACCTTTTAATACGTAGACTAATAATACACAAAATATTTTTAAATTGTTATCATCTTACTTTTCGTAGTCTAACATATTCTAAATGTCCCTTTTGTGCTTTTTATCATTCTTGTCCATATTGCTTAGGAGTCATATTCAGTGTTTTAATCTTAACCCTTTTTATAACTCAACTAGTATTCAAAATTAAAAATATATATACACATATGTATACACACAATAACATCCAATAAATCAATCATATACAATAATTAAAGAGTAATTTTCTTTGTTTTCAGAAGTTTACCTATTCTTTGTTTTCAGAAGTTTGCCTAATTCTTACCTTTTTTGTAACATGAATTTGAAAGATAGCAAACAATATTTTCAATGATATTTACCTCTTGGTCATGAGATAAAAGTCAATGTTTATTTTTATTGATACACTTTTATGTAGTTTTAAAATTTCCTATAGTGAACATACATTACTATTAAAGTACAAATATTTATTCATAATGTTAGGTAGCCAGTCAGACATGAGCGACAGGGGAACAAACAGGGACACAGCCTAGAGACCATCCAAAGAACACCCTATTGGTAGGACTGGATGGCCATAAGCTATGGCTTATTTAATCTGGCCACAGATGACTGCATCCTAATACTTCATGAGCCAATCACCTAGGAATCCCTTTGGAACCACTTATCAGGTCCCAAATATAAGCAGACCTTCCCACTTCTGCCTTGTTACAGCTCTCTTTGCTGAAAACCTGCTCCTTACTTGAGGCATACTCTGTCTTATCTCTTTACCTCCCAAATTCCACAGGGCTGCAGCCTACCTTAGCATGGACCATCTCCATCTAAACTGTACTTTTAATAAAACTTACTTTTTCTAAATCTCACCGACCTATAGTTCTTTGCTACATTGGTGGGGAAGAACAGAGGGACAACACACAACACCACTGTCCTCTTCCTCCCCCATGCCACTGGGGCAAGTGAATTTCACATCACCCCAGTGGTAACAAGTAAACTGAAAAATTTTGTTGCAGAGTTTCAAAGCATTTTGCACAATTGTACTTAGGGAAAGCCTAATGCCTGATCATTAGACAAGAAAAAATATGTGCTGAATTGAGTGTCATCGTTTTTGGTCTATGAAGAAAAATAATTGATAACATTTTGACTACTTAAAGTAATAAAAAATGGCACCAACTGTTACCACTTGCCACAGAAAACATAACTTTTTCGTTTGCTCTTTGCCACACTGAAGAATAACACTGAATGAATCTACATGTATAAATCAAAAACAGTCTGATATATGATACTCTCTTCTCATCATTATTTTTTTTCTGCCACATAGAGGAGCTAAGACATTAAAGTTACTAAAATATAAAGGCAATTATTTTTACTTAGTTTAAAATGTTAATTATATCAATGTTCCATTTTCTTAGAGAATATAAAAAATAAAATGTAAATACCCAACAGAACAGAAACATTTTGAGATTCACTTTTTTTCATTCAACTTAATTCTCTTGAGATCCACCGAGTTGTTGTATGTATCAAGAATTCATTCATTTTTATTGCTGAGTAATATTCCTAGTACAGATATTTGTTTAATCAGTCACTCACCAACCAGTAAGAGCATGGGAAATCAGGACAGACAAAGGATAGAAATCAACAGTACAGTGTCAGGTGGAGCCCCAGCCTCAGCCTGATTCCTAAGGAAGCTAACATTACACCTTAGAGTTTACCCCAGCTCCAAGCAAAGGGACCAGGTCTTTGTATTTCCACACCAGCCATTGGCTAAAGAATGTGGGAGAAACAAAAACTCCCAGGTGCTTCCAGCTTTTAGTGATGGCAACATGACCTCATTGCCCAGGGAGAGTCCTCTGAAGGTCCTGAGTGTGAGCCATTACCAGCAAAGCATGCGGAAGCTAGTGGATGGGCCTCAGCGCTAGTAAAATGGATCCAAGGAGAGCTGAGTAGGCACCAACAGTACCCACAAAATTCTAGTGTCTTCCCTAATCATTAAATAAAGGAATGGCAATCCCTCATACTTATAAAACACTTTGCATTTTACAGAGGGTTTTTTATTTCATCTCATTGTAATTGACCTTCAGAACAATTTTGTAATGAGAAAAGAGAAGTATTATTCTTACTTTTCAAGAGTCGAATAAAGCAGAGATTAAGTGACTTTTCTGACCTCTTCATATTCTAAGCCTGGAATTTATTCTCGCATGCTGCATCATATTTGAGTTTTATAAATATTTTATGTAGACATATGGAAAGCATGTAAATATGAATTATTTAATCTAAGAATCATGATGACTTTTATTAAAAATTCAGGAAATATTATAAAGAATAATCTACTTGTTTGTTTGAAAACTATTTCCATTTAGGTCATCTAACGTTACATAGAAAAATTGAGTTAAGTGGCAAGTTCCTTATTAGTTATATATACAGATTCATTCCCACCATTATTCAAGGCTTCTCTCTGTGTTTTATTACTCAGATGGTTTAATTAAAGCCAATGCGAAAGAAATATATTAAAAGGTTCCTGGAGCACAGCAAGAGGTTGATTCATTTAGAATGTTCTTGGAGTTTTTCCATAATATTCCCATATGGTCCTATTTACATATAATACTTACGACTCATGACATTTCTGCCAAAGTATGACTATTCTTCCCATAAATATTTCCAGTAACTCTTACAGTCTGTTATTGACATATCAGACACTTCCTTCTTCTAGTTCAAGAATCACTTACTAATAAAGAGCCTACCTTTGCCTCCCTGTTCCTGTCAGCGCTAGACCACCCACTCATGTGGAATCTCTCAATGATAAATTCAAAGATACTGAGGATGAGAATTTACCCCATGGATTTACTCAGAACTGAATAGTTCCAATTGTGTTAACCCCTCTTTTGTCACTTGAACTCTTTATCCTTTATGATCTAAAACAGTGCTTTTCAAACCTGGTGGCACATTTAAGATCACCTTTGGAGCTTGAAAATACACAGATGCCCTGGCATTGCCCCAGACCAATTAAATCAGACTCCTAGGCACTGGTCTAAGTTTGAAACTCCTATGCGATTCTATCATAGAGCAGTCAAGATTGAATACACTGATCTGAAACAGAAGAAATGTGACGGTTCTATTGGTGTCAGAATAGATTTGGCTATCTCCCACATTTTAGCTTCAGGTTTTCAATTCCTCTTAAGCTAAGAATTTCTCTATTGAGTTGGGTCTTTTTGCAGGCCTAGTCAACCAACTTGAGTCATACTGAGCAAACCAAGTGCCTATGATATTGTATCTAGGCCCTAGTAGCAGCGAGCGATTTGATATAGTTTGAACATATTAGGAAAAAGAACTATTGTAGCTTATAGAATCTGAGAAGTAAAACTTTTTTTTTTTTTTTTTGGCGTTAATGCTTTTGAGCTTCATTTTCTCTCCACCATGAGCTCATCAGAACAGAGATCATCAGTAACCTCCTGTATTTTCAGCTCATCTTTTGTATCTTCCTTCCACTATCTTCTTGATCTGTTACTATTTTCTAACTCTGTTCCTTAGACTTTAGTACAAAGAATCACCTGTGATGCTTTTAGAAATAGATTTTCTAGCCCTACCCTTAAAGATGCTGATTTATTTGACCATGGAGTCTGCATTATTATAATTTAACCTGCTCCTTGTGTAAGTTCTCATGCAGTTAATACAGAGAGCTTATTTTGAAAAGCAAGACTCTAATTTCTTTCATTTTTATTGTTATTTTTTTCAAGAATGAAAGGAATAAAATGCGATTTGAAAAGATACCATGACATTACTGGTTTTTTTTTTTGTTCTCTTCCATTCTATGAGCTAATACAGAAAAAAAACTGTATTTAATCATTTGGTGTAAAGTGTACACACACATATCTATAAATATAAAAAGTGATTAATTAATTATGACTCATTTTGGTATAATTAGTAGTATGTGACAAAAGTCTTTGGAAAATTAAATACACTTAATGAATTTAATAATTTTCTATTTGTATAGAAATATTTTATGGAATAAAATACTCATATTTCAACTCTAATTCGTCTTGAACATTTTACGATATTGGACTTCTGTTTAGGAGGAATGTCTCTCCAGGATAGAGATTTTACTACAATATGTTAATTATTATGATTTATTTGTTATTTTTTTATTTTTTATTTTTTGGTTGAGGATAGGTCACATTTTAACTAAAACCTTCAGGGATATTTGAAAAATTAGTAAAAAATATAGGTCATGTATGTTTTATTTTTAATGTAGCTTAGCTTACAGCTTTGGTGGATGGTATGTATTGGATATTTTTTAAAGTTTATCTTTTAAAGTTTTATGTGCTAATGAGTGTTATAATTGGAAAATAGAAAAATGTTGGTTATAAATTATATTAAACCATATTAATATCTTAAATATACCATTGAAATTTAAGTAAAGTAGCGAAAGCATTTATATGCTTTAAATTTACAGATAACATTTAAAAAATTTTAAATATGTTTTAAATATTAAAATTTAAGGTCAACTTTATTCTTTTGAGCCCAATGATAAAACGTTTTTCTTTTCAGTTAGAGTTTTCTTTCCAGTAAAAATTTGCAAGTAAAATATTTAGGAAAATGTGTTTTTAAAAAATCTTTGATTAATAATTGTATGCGATTGAATAATATGTGGACATTTTTATATAACCTAAAATAATATAAATTAATAACCTCTATTTAATTAGGATTCAGATTTGTATTACCGACATCATTCTGTTATGTGGTGTTATACTTCAAAATGATATAATGATATATGATGTAGTAAAGCCTACATTGTGTCTCACAAATGACCATTTTCAGTTTCTTGGCAGTACGGAAGTGGAGCAGCCCAAAGGAACAGAAGTTGTGAGGGATGCTGTAAGGAAACTAAAGGTAG
>NW_006442484.1:54669030-54718718 GCF_000325575.1 Pteropus alecto
CCTGTCTTCAGTCATCAGTAGATTGATGGAAATTCAAAACATGAATAACTGTGGTAAGTATGGCTTCATTATGTTAAAAATGAACTATTAAATAAATCATCAGATCAAAGAAATATATTTAATAATGAGTATGTACACATCATTATTTTTCTGAATGTGGCATACTCTTCGTAGTTTTTGACATTCAGTATCTTGCCTTTACTTTGTTTGGACAATGTGGACTCATGTCCTAACTCATAAATTGGGAATGGTATAACAACTGTCTCTAATAGTTAGAATATCATGCCCACCAGTTGAAAATGTGGAGTTCAGAGTTGTTCCAAAGCAGAATTTTGCAGTGACACTGTATGATAAAGATGTCCTAATGGACAAATCCAAGAGGACAAATCCTAATGGACAAATGAGTGGGCATGGGAAACTGGTGAGATTAAGAGCCAGAAAAGACATTTAATAAGCAACTCCACATACTTCTAATTAGCAAATTCCTGAGAAAAATCTTATATATCACACATCTTTGAATGGTTTTTTTTTTTAATTGTATGACATCTGCAAAGACATTGTTTTCAGCAAGATTTTAACATTTTAATTGTATGACATCTGCAAAGACATTGTTTTCAGCAAGAATTTTCATCTTTTTTGTTGAGATATAATTAACATATAACATTACATTAGTTTCAGGTACACAACACAATAATGAGATATTTGTATGTATTATGAAACAGTCACAGTAAATCTAGTTAACCTCATCAGCACACAGTTACAATTATCTTTTCTTGTGATGAAAACCTTTAAAATCTACTCTTTTAGCAACTTTCAAATATATGGTACAGTATTATTAACTGTTATCACTATGTTGTGCATTGCATTCCCAGGACTTACTTATTTTATACCTGGAAGTTTTATCTATTCCCCCCCCACCCCCACACCACCCCACCCCGCCTCTGGCAACCACCAATCTGTTGTCTGTAACTATGAGTTATTATTATTATTTACAGTCTATGTATAAGTGAGACTATATGGTATTTGTATTTTTCTGTCTGACTTATTTCACTTAGCATTATGCCTTCAAGGTCCATCTGTGTCTCAAATGGCAAGATATTTTTCTTTTTATGGCTGAATAATATTCCATTATATGTATCTTTATCTACTCATCAATCAGTGGACACTTAGGTTGCTTCCATCAGAATTCTCATCTTTTTCTTATTGAGAAAAAGAAAATTGTAATGTAACATACCACTACAACAGATTCTCAAATTATGTCATTTCACTCAATATTGTTTTGTTATAATGATAAGATGCTGCAGGAACTTAACTCTTGTTTATATCAATTAGCCTCTGGTGAAATTAATTTTATTATAAATCGTTTCACTGAAGTTTCAAGGACCTATTGACACATTAAGGACTTACTGTACTTCATTTACACCGTTAATTGTTATTCTCTGTAGCTGTTCTCACAATATTTTTGAGAAACAGCTCTTCTCTAACTTTATTTAGTTCAGAGATTACACAGCTGTTTCACAGGAAGATTAAGTCTCAGATTGTGCCAGGCAAAGTCATAAACATTAAAATTACTTTGCTTAGAGAATGTCATATTAATCTATTAGTGTTTAAATTGAGAAAAATTGAAGAGGGATGGTTTGTATTCTGGGTGAAGAAATAAAAGTGGATACTATTTTTATCCATTCATTTTATATGTAAATATTTTATTTAATGTTTTAAGTACATATGCTAAAATGTCTTAAGGTGATATTACTCCCATTTAGACTAGCTAACCATTTCTTTCTACTACTCATTAGATAATAATTCAGACTTGCCCTTCTTTTGCCAGAATTTTTAGGTACTAGCAGAGAATTTAGAATAAGATTCTATTTAAGTGTTCGAAATGTTTCACACTTTTGAGCATGAGTCCAGCTTCACTATAGTCAAAATGTTTTATAAAAGAATAATAGTATTTACATTTAATGTTTCTTTATACTTAGAAAATTCTCTATTCAGTCAACCAGATCCAAAACCAAAATAATTCAATTACATAATGGCTAGATAAAATGTAGAGATAGTTGCAATGAAATGATTTAGAAACAGTGGCTAGATTTTATAGATTTTGGTGGGACTTCATGTGCATTTCCTATGTCTTTTCATGTTTGGAAATATACTTTGTTAAGAAAGGAGTATGACTTCCAAAAAGATAAAAATTACAGAGTCTGGAATGTGATTTCCAATAAGATAAAAATTACAAAATACAGTTTAAAAATGCGTACTTCATTAAGAGTAGTTTTGTCCTTCAGATATCTTCCAGAATATATAATTAGCAATCTTTGCTCTACTGATTGCAAAAATTTTGTAGATCAGGAAAATCTATCTGAGGGTAATTATTCATGAATTAATGAATAAAACAATGCTTTTTAAAATCTATTTTTCATTTATTTTTTTAAGTGTGCATCAGAGGCTACAATGCAAAGTATGAGTATTTACATTAAAAAAAATAATTCATGCCCTCTCTCCTCTTTAATTCTGTTGTCATGTCAAAATGGCCAGAAGATGGTGCTATGGCACTACTAAAAGAAAAGAAATTTGCTCTTTAAGTCTGCTTTGTGTGCACATCCCCCATTTTAATTTCCTGCTTAATTTTCTTAAACATGTATTCTGACTGCTTTTTTAACCGCTATAGTTTAGTATTTTATTTTATTTGCTACATAAAGTAACTTTTTATTTATATTTACTAAATTTTTCAAAAGTTAGCAATATTAATATGTTGGCTTCTGACATTAAAGAAGAATTTGCAATTTAAGAATGCAATATGATGGAAAACTTAAACGTTTTCAATAATCAGTTTTTCATGCTTCTATGTTCAATGATGCCTGATTATGTTTTAAGAAAAATTTTAAAAATTTGATTTATTTTATTACGTACTCTTTTTCAGTCACTTAGTGGAGAATTTATAGTTTATAAATTTTTCTTACATGTAATCATTTTTATAAATGTTAAAGTTTTTACTTTCAGATTCTATATTTGTCAAAACAACATATTTTCTTGTCTTGATCATGTTTTAGCCTAAGACTTAAGAAAATACAAAATTTTCTAAAATGTAATCATTTAAACACCCTTTCAACTTCTATATATTTAATATCATTGTAATTGTAATGAATTTAATTTTTAAGTGTTTTGTTTTTAGTAATACAACTAATGTAAATGTTAGAGGACTCAATATATATCCTAAACAATCTGCTTAAGTTTACATGTGAATAAATATTGATGCATAGATCTAAATCTTCTTGATTTCTCTGAGAGATAACAAGGGGGTAGCATTCCTGGACCTCAGTTTTAGAGAAGAGACCCCTACCCTGATGGAGCTAAATTAGAATTACTTGAAGCTACCTCAAGGAATGTGGCCTTGGAGATTACTGTTGAGTTCAATTAAATCTAGGTCCAGAAGATTTTTCATTCGATCTCACTTTCTCTGTGTAACATGACACTCTGTCTTGTTTTAGTTTTATAATCACCACAATAAGTCTAGTAGTTAACATCGATCATCATACATAATCAGAAAATGCTTTTTCTCATGTTGAGGACTTTTAAGACCTTCCCTCTTAGCAACTCTTGAATATACAATACAGTGTTATTAACTACCGACCACAGTCACCATGCTGTACATTATATCCCCATGGTATGACACACTGCTCTGGTCTTCATAACAGTCATTTAATTAATAAAATGGTTAGAGCTTAATTTACAAACATACATACATAGCTGATTTCCCTATAGGATTTTAAAATAATTTAAAAGTAGGATTTAAAATTATTTTAAAATATTCCCTATAGGAATAAATTAACAATTAAATATAAGAACCACAAAGAGGAATAATAGCTCAGACTATTTGGCCCAAAGTGAAAAATTTATTAATTTTCTTGCCTAATGATGTATATTTCATTAGTTATATAGTTAGATTTCATTTTTTCAAAAGTACTCTGAGAAATGAATACAAATTGTGTGGTGATGACATTTAAACTCAGTAGTGCTCCTTTAAGTTTTCTTTAGCTCTTCTGCTTACTGCCAGGGACATATATTTTACTAAGTACTTTATGCATTTTGAGTAATACTTCATCTTTCCCGTCATTTTATGGTGATAAGTTTGTTTTTGTTTGTTGTAACCAGCTATTCTCCAAGATGTTTAAACTTTACTCCCCTTTAAATAATTTTTATTGGATAATTACATGCAAGTTTTAAGGGTAGAACACTATTTAGAAGATCAAACAATGAATTCCCTTAAGCTAAAATTGAAAGAAATTTGCAAAAAATGTCTTTAAGCGTTAATCTTCAAATAGTAAATAGGGAGAGAAAAGACTGTACTGTAAGTTAGAATGATGAGCATGTCTTCAACATAGAAGTTTCAACAAGTGTTTTGGAATGCAGTTAAGAGGTCTACAAGTAAGAGAAGAGACTTGGAGTTGGAGGGAACATGCAAACTATAGAATACAGTAATATTAAATTTCAGAAAAATGGGTTGAATGAGAATATTATACTCTGTCTAAAATACAGATTGAATGAATATAACCTTAAGCATGAGTGTCTTGCAACATTTACTCAACAGTCAAGGTCAATAACCAGTATAAACCTTGGTACACGTGAGAATAGAACTGGGAAGTTCATTTTCTAAATAAAGAAAATCTGTTGTGCAAAAGAAAAGAGTTATTTAGTGATGAGTAGCTGCACAACTAGGTTGTAGGTCTGACTGCTGCAGACCCATTTTATTGACCAAGGTATTAGACTGGATGACCTACGAATCTTTGAACACAATTGCTTCATCTTGCTATGAAGCAGAGAAAAAGGCTTCACATGCCTTAGATCAGATATTTTATGTTTATCTTTCTTTATCTCTTTCTCTTGTTTCCTCTTCTCTTCCTCTCTTTGTTTTTTCTACCTCCAGTCCCTATTTACTTCCTTTCTTCATTTCTCCCATTATTTCTTCCCTTTATTTTTCCTGGCAGAAAAGAAATATCTCAACAGATAAGTTTAATATTAACAGTTGTTTTGTGATAGACTTTTTGGAAACTAAAAGAGGTCACAGGAGTGGTTGTGTCCAGATGTGAAAAAGGCCTCAAGAGCCACTGCTCATTGTTTCTGGAGAAGAACAGCCCCTAGGACTGTAGCTTTGAGTGTTTCCGCAGCCCGGGATGGGAATGGTTGTTCATGTTCATTCACATAGATGGATTTTTTAAGCCTTCATATGTGAACTTCCCCAAATTGTTTTAATTATGCAAATGCAAGAAGGAGATTATGAAGGGAAGAGAAACAAAATTAATCCACTTTCTTTGAGAGAGAGCCGGGATAATTTTTAACAGTTTTCACTGAAGCAAAACAATTTTCTCGAAGACAAAAAAATTCTCTGGCATATATTGCTAGAATTCATGTGCAGAATGTAAGAATGCTGGATACAAAAGAAAGGAAAGAAAGAAAGAAAGGAAAGAAAGAAAGCTGCCTACATTCATAGAACATAACAGACAGCAAGCTAAAAAGTTATACCACCTAAAATGGGTATAAAGGGAGACACTCCCCCTGGCATATAAAGGGAGACACTTCAAGGCATTCGTACATGCGTTAATTATATTATTCTCTATGTCAGAGCAAGGCCATGAAAAGAAAAAAAAGGCCTTATCCACTCTCTGCTCCAGGATTGAACTATACCATGTGTATTCACATCTGCCCTAAATTAGAGAGAAATGCACAATGCAAGTAAATATGACACACAAAAGAAAACTGAAACCCTACCCTGCCTTATGTGCAATCTATTTTGAGTCAGTTTAAGATGATCATATGCGGAAAAGATGCTATATTAGGAAATGATGTTTGGAAGTTCTAAAAGTGGACTAAGAAATCCTATTCTTTTCAATAGGTTTTTTCATTTCTTAAAATGGTGGGGAAAGGAGGAAAGAGGGAATGTAGGGAGAGAAAAGCATTGCTAGACAGATCAGAACACTCAGAAAACTTTAAATTTCAGATAAACAATGAATAATTTTTTAGTATAAGTATGTTTCAAATATTGTGTGGGATATGTTTATATTAAATAGCATATATGTGTTATGTATGTATACATATAGAATGTATATGTGTACTCTAAAATGATAAAAGTTTAAAAATGTATACATAGTTTAATATTCATATTTAACTGGGCTCCTGTAATTTTTTTTCTGGCACTAAATCTGACAATGCTATCAGAGAGGCAGACATTTCATATGCTTAAGTACATGATTATTCTGACTTTCTTTTTGATTTTTTTAACAGAACCTAACAAGCATTTTCATACACTTAAGAAGATACAATTAGTACTACTATGAAAGCATTAAAAAAAGTTTACGTTTTCAAGAAACTCACTACATTTGTAATTCTAGGCTGAGTCTAACTCTGAGTACTATATTTTAGCTGGAATAATTACATCATTTCTTAGCTTCAGTTTGAATATAGTAATCGGTCTCCTTTTATTCATTGGTTTGGTTAGGTAAGACTGTATACCAAACAAGGTGAGTCTCTAGAAATTGCAAAGATGGCACATCCAGCACTGGTGGACTTCAAGTTTTCTAATGGTATTAAAATCAAGAGATCCCCAGGACAAAATAATTTATCTCTGCTTATCTTCCCCAAAAGATTTTTCTTTTTCTCAACTGATATGAATACAATTTTTAAAATACCATGAAAGAAGTACATTAAAATTGTTTTTTAAAAGTTATTAAAAAGTAATCTGATTTTAATGATGATAATGGTAAGTTACTTTGATTTCTAAAATTTTAAAGCTATTTGTTGTTCATAAAATATTTTATAATGGGCAATAATTTCATGAAAGTTCAACACTGAATTCAGACTCTATATATTTGTTCATGTTCATTCTCCATAGAAACAGAATTACAGTTTTGTGAATAATATTTCATTTGTAGTTTGCAAGGCATATCAAGAAATCTGAAGGCCAGAAAATTCCTAAAGTTGAGTTGCAGATATCAATTTATGGAGTAAAAATTCTAGAACCCAAAACAAAGGTAAGGCTTATTTTTGAATGTCAGAAGCACTCTAATATTTAATTAATTGTAATTATATTCCTATTTTAATAAATAAAATATCTTACCAACTGGAACTATTTAGTTCTCAGTTAATGATCATGTAAAACTAGGATATTTAATTTAGGAAGAAAAACAACTTTTGGAATTATGCTCTGAGTGGTCTGTTCTTCATCCTGTGTTTGAGATGTAATAATTTATATTAAGTGCATTCAGTAGTACTTAGTCTTATATTTAGGAATTTTCCTTCACTTGCTGTGAAAGAGATGCATAAAGTATGGCTCACTGAGTATAAGAGAAGACAAAAGCTGTGTGTTGTTTCTTAAAACATCCTGGACTGACTCTTATTGCCTGTAGACATCATCACTGTGTATTTTATTGGGGCTGCCATTATAAAATACCACAGACCTGATGTCTCAAACAACAGAAATTTATTTTTCACTATTCTGAATGTTGAAGTTGGTTTCCTCTGAGGCTTCCCTCCTTGGCTTGCAGGTGGCTGCTATCTTGCAGCCTCTTCACATGGTCATCTACATACACCACCCCTGGCGTCTCTTTGTGTGTCCAATTTTCTTTTGAGGACACCAGTCAGATTGGATAAGAAACCACCCTAATGACCTCATTTTAACTTAATCACCTCCTTCAAGTGTTTATCTCCAAAGACAGTCACATTCTGAGGTACGAGGGCCTACAGCTTTAACACATGAATTTGAAGGGAACACAATTCAGCCCATTAACACAGTATAAACTTAAACTTCTTATATTTAAGAGCCTTTTTCCCTAAAAATCCAATGAAAAAATTTTAATAAAACCTATTCTGGCTTCACATTTATTAATATGTACTCATTATGGACTGAATTGTTCCTACCCAAAATTCCTATGTGAAAGCTCTTAACCCCCAATATGACTGAATTTGGAGATAGGGCCTTTAAGGTTGAAGTTAAATGGGGCCTTAATCCAATGTGATTGGTGTCTTTATTTAAAAAGGGAGAAACATGAAGGATGCATGAGCACAGTGGAAAGGTCATATGAAGACACAACAAGAAGGTAGCCATCTGCAAGCTGAGAGAGACTCCAGCAGAAACCAAACCTGCTGACATCTTGATCTTGGACTTCTAGCCTCTAGAATTGTGAGAAAATAATTTTGGTTATTTAGGCTACTAAGTCTGTGGTATTCTGTTATGAGAACTCTAGCAAACTAATATAGTACTTTATTTGCAATGCCTAAAATTATTGTTTAGAAATTTTGATAAGACCATGATCATCACTTTGGAAAAATTGATTAACATTCAACTCCAATTATTTTACAAATACATAATGCGAGTGCTTTCCTCTAACACTGTAGCATGGTTACTGATAAATTAATTCAATTTGAAATCATCAAGGAAACCCTGACCTGTAAACGGATTATGAGACTATTTTCCACAGTTCTGCAGCTTTACACCAGTCCAGTATTTGCCATTGATACCTTCATCTATGTGCATACCATCCCTAACAGTGGTGTCTGTGGACCAGCATCATCTGGGAGCTTGTTAGAAATGTAGAATCTCAGGTCCCATTCCAGACCTACTGAATCTGAATCTGCAATTTAAGAAGAAATACAGTGATTCTTATGTACGCTGAATTCAAGGAGTTCCGGTGTAGTCGTAGTCTGCTGGCTACATCAGTAGCCCACATTTTCGAATTATAGTCCATGGAGTACTTGCATTAAAAATACCTGAGCCGTTTGCAAAATTAAGTTCTAAAGCCCTGTCTTAGCCTAAAGAATCAGAATCTCTGTGGAAATTCTGCATTTTTAATGTATTTGAGGATAACTGGACTATGGCATGGGTGCACCCACAGTTATTGTTCAATTCCAAATTAAAGAACAATGAATGACATTCCTTCAGACTTTCCAGCCATGAATATAAGACCTCCCACAACTATCCCGTCTAATTTCTTCCTGTTATTCACATTTAGTATTAAGTAACAAAAAGTTGGACACTATTTGTTTATAGCTATCCTTAAATAACTACTGCTGAGGTGGCTGAAAGCAGACAAAGAAGTAGTGAAAGGATAGTGGACGTTTCTATTCAAGCATATAATTGAATATAGTGTGTGTGTGTGTGCGTGCGGTATGTGTATAGTTTGCTTGGAAACAAGGCCATTAAAAGTGAGGCATTATCTATTGAACAGGTGGGTTGGCTGAGATGAATTCATTAAGCAAATGGTAGTTACAAAAGAACGGTAGGTTGTGGGAATAATAAAAGTAACACTGCAACCAAAAGCATACCAACCAAAGTATAGTCTTATGCACAATTTAAAAATAATAATAATCCTAGTCCTACATTTCCTTTTTAAAATTATGTAGCTAATGTTCAGCCAGAACACGTCATTTGTAGGCCATGTTTAAAGCTTCTTCTAAGCCATATAGATCCTATAACTGTTTTGGAGTGTATGCGTGTACAATTAATTATTAACTCAGTTTCTTACATGAATCTTTAGGACTTGTCAAACTACACCTTGAAATATGATAATACACTTTATGTATCATTTACATGTGTTCTTGTTCTTTTTGATTTGAGCCTACCCATAATATATCCTAAACTATAAAAATTTCACCAATACCATAATCTATGCATTATAATCTATAAAACCATGCTATTGAACATTATATTGTTATTGAACATTATATTGTTATTGAACATTATAATGCTTCAAATTTTTCATTAATTAATACAAAGTTTAAGTATTTAAAAAGTGCAAATATGATTACATGCAGTATATAGAGAAAACTTCTTTAGTGTTTAGAATTGATAGTTTCTTAATGGCATATCCTTACAAAAGCACAAAATATAAAGATTTAAAGATACTATAAGATCACTAACACTAATAATCATTTAATTTATTTTTAATTATAATCTCAAGTATGATTTAGTAATATGTACATAATGCAAAAAGTAATGGTGAGCAGAGACAGGGATGGATCATGTGAATGCAAATGTAACATAATATTATCAGCTGGTGATTGTAGAATTCCCCATCAGTCTCCTATAATAATGAGTTTCCGCAAACAGCCTGTCAACCACATCATTCTGTTCCCTAAACTCTTACTGTCAAATCTCCATACCTCCCCCAACCTAAACCCCATTTACAAAACATCAACAAGGTAGGATTCAACTCAATGTAATTATACAACTGACTTTTGATCACCGTATTTTGCTTTACCCAAATCAATAACACCAGTGCTTTTCTTTTCTGTCACAAAGTATCTATTTTCTATACTTGATAGCTAATTTTCAAAAGGCCCAATAGAATTTCCCCCCAAAAAGTAAGTTATCTAAGCTTTTAATGGGAAAAAAGCATCTCTGTTTTTATTCCTACCAAACTTGAAGAGCTATCTGAAGTTTTAAAATCTTTGAAATGTCTTATAAATTCAATTTTATTACATATGAACAGAGAGCAACTGACTCTTTACCCATATATTACATATGAACATAGAATATCTTACTTTTAGCGTGCGCATAGAATGTACCATTTTTTGAATCCATAAAAAACTGTGGGTACTCTGAAACAGAGCCATAGCAGCTCTTCTGCGCATCAGTGCCCCTAGGAGATTATAGATGCCTATTGCTAGAATCCACCTAAGCCTTTCAGATTTAGAATCTGCAAAACAAGACTTAACATCTGTATTTTAACAAACAACAAACAAACAAACAAACAAAACCTTACCAGGTGATTCTGATGCAACCTGTTCATAGATACGCATTTAGGAACCATTGAGGAGATGTGAGTGAACCAAAAAATATCTGCCATTCATTTTATTTTGGGTAAAAGTTGTAATTTAGGGGAAAAATATCTGCTCCTCAGACTAATTTATTTATAGTAAAATATATAGGAGGTAGGATTTAAAAATTCAGTATTAATCTAACATGGACTTGATAGAAATAGACTTTTTCAATCCCATATGGATGGATGAAAATGGAAGTAAAAAGCAATCTCAGTTGGCTCCAGTAGCTTTCTGTGTGTTTTCCCCTTTCTGCTTTTCTCACTTGTCCTCCAAATGAAGATTATGCTGTGCTAGGAAGAGGTATTATAGGTGAATTGAGGGTTTATTTACTTTTTGTTCCAATTCCAATAAAATGTCATCAATATTAAAGGATAAATGTGTTCTCACGATAGTTTATTGTGTTCCCAAGTCTTTATCCTGTCTCAACAAAAAATTAGTACTATGCATTTAAAATCCATAAAGATCTATCACAACAAAAATCCCACACAAATAATATAAAATTGTAATTTTCAGCTCCTTAGTCTTCTTTTGTTAGGACGATACTTCTGCTAATCTAAACAAATGAAGGTGATTCCCAGCTTTTATAACCAAAGGCTTTCTGAGATCATACTGGTACGTGAATTAATGAAAGAATTGCATAGGTTCCACCACCAACTATGTGAATGGTATGTTTTCATATTACTTATTCCTTTTATACATGGAAAAAAAATCATCTTTTTCTGTATCGTATAGTAATGATAGTTCCTCTTTATGTATCATTAACATGATCGTATAATTAATAAACTGATGTAGACCTGCTATCACTATTTGAGAGCTACGATGCAACTGAAGGCTATTGTTTGATTGACTGTATTAACATTAAAACAAAAATGTCAATAAGAAGAGACTTGTCGATCAGACAAAGTATAGGACAGTTTCAGACAGATGTGGTCATTGTTCATCTCAGCACTGACACAAGAAAGAGAAGATGCTCTCATCCAAAGCTTTAGTAGGTTAAGCCCTTCTTTTTAGCATGTTCCTTCCTGCTGTTGAAATGGATGGATCAGTCTATCTAGTAATGACAAAAAAATGACAATCATGTAATATACTTCCTCATTTTAATTTTCGTGCTTGCCAAGCAACCCTTTGATGACTTACAATTTGGTTTGTATGCAGGGAAAGAATGCACTGCTGTAGACAAATTCTCTCAGCATTTATTTGTGTATCTCATTTCGGTCTGATAAACAGTAAAGTGAGTAAGAATGATATATCAAATGTCAGCAAGCTCTGAAAACCCATGAAATTCTGATCCGTTCATATTTTGTTCGTGTTTTTCTAAGTACCATTGAAATGATTATCCTAAGTCAAGGGGTTCATCTCCATTATGTATTTGTTTAAGCTTGGGGTATATGTAATTATAAAATCAAAATTTGACAGAATATTGTTTCGCTTTTAAAGTCATGTGTTGTATGTTCTTAACACTAGCTAGCATTTCAGAAAATGGAAAAAAAAACTCAACTATGTTTATTTCTACATGTGTTCACAGGAAGTCCAACACAATTGCCAGCTTCATAGAATATCATTTTGTGCAGATGATAAAACTGACAAGAGGATATTCACTTTCATATGCAAAGATTCTGAGTCAAATAAACATTTGTGCTATGTATTTGACAGCGAAAAGTGTGTAAGTATGCCAGATGTTTTAGGGTGGTTTGTGCTGTTTTACAAGCCAGGAATTATCTTGTTTCCGGCATTAGTAAAGTATTTGGAAATGAATAAAGCCTGCAAATACTTAGCTACACTAATAGATCCATCCTGTCATGAAAATACGCTTCAGGATTTCATCCTTAACTAAATTCTCATGTTCGGGGGCACAAGCTTGCGTGCGAATTTCTTCTTAGAATGTCATGCCTGCTTATCTTATGCATTTATTTCTCTTATAATCTTTTAATTTATTTGCAATATGAATATTAAATATGAGTTAGTAATATGTACATAATGCAAAGAGTAATGGTGAGCAAAGCTATTTTTTCTATAATATAATTGATCTGCTGAAAATAAATATTTTAAACGCAAGGAAATGAAAAGTGTATGGATCCTTAAAAAAATCTCCAATACTTTGAAAATATGTTTCTTAACTTTCATTATTCAGAAAACTTAATTTAAATGAAAGGTAATGGAATTGTATGTGCATTTGTGTGCTACATGAATACATGCATATTAGCCTGTGAATGTAATCTAAAGTTCTTAGTAAGTAAGAACAATCAGGGAATTCCAAAGTTAAGTTCTGCCATAGTTCTTTCATCTTCTGGAATTTTAAGGAAAACCCTGTGTCTTGATTATAAGCATAAGCTAATGCTAATCATAACCTAGTCCGAGGACCTGTTTTAAAACGTAGTTGTGAATTTTAAGCACACATTGCAGCATTGGTGTCTTTAGTGAAGGAAGAACATCTAACCTCAACAACATTCTTGGCTTAAACAGGAAAAAGAACTTAATTCATTTATTTGTTCATTTTTCATGCTGTCAACAATACCAGAGGACTAATATTATTATCACTATTATGTAATTTATTTCTGGTTTTGGTATGTGACCTTCAAAACAAATATCTTTTTATTTGTCCATATAGCTTCCACGTCAGGTGGACAATATATGCTCTGTAAATTTTTCCTTAAAAAAATACTATTTGGAAAAATTTGCAAAATGTAGAACAAGTTATCTGTATCTTTTAAATTATAAGGCTCTAAAAAGGCAAACTAATGTGCTAAGCTACTTGATGTCAAAATATCTTTTGAGAATTTTATGAACATTATGGAATAACACATCAGAAAAATATGCTTACTTATATAAGGAATACTATGTGCATGATAAGCAATTTCATATGAAATTCAAGTTGTTTTTTAAATTTATCCTATTGAATGAATGCATTATATTTAATGTTCCAAGTGCTTCTTAACCATGATTGTTTGCATGTTTTTCTCCATGTGATTGAGAAAATTAAAATAGATGTATGTGTAAGATAGAATAATCTTTTGCCACTGTGTAGTTACATTGTTTCCTCCCGATCATAATTGTCTATACTTGATTTCCTGAATTTCAATTTTTTTATTTCTTTTTTTCTATTATTAAGTTTATTGGGGTAACATTGGTAAATACAATTATATAATTTTCAGGTGTACATTAAATTTAACATCCATATGTTCTATTGTGTGTTTACCACCCAAAGTCCAGTTTCCTTTAGCTAACATATATTTGATCCCCTTTACTCACTTCGCCTTCCCCCTACTCCACTATATTTGACCCTCTTTTTCCCACCTACCTCCCCCTTCCTCCCTCACCCCCTAACCTCTGATAACCACTAGTCTATAGTCCATGTCCATGAGTCTCTGTTCGTTTGTCCTGCTCATTTGTTGCTTTTAGGTTTATATCCCATATATAAGTGATATCATGTGATTTTCAACTTTTTCTGTCTAGCTTATTATGCTTAGCATGATTATCTCGAGATCAACTTCTTGATCCATTATTTCCTTTGGATATAGCCTATTAGTGTTTTTTTTTTTTTTTTTCTTGAAGTTTGAAAATAATTTCTTGAAGCCTATAGCAGTGGCTCACAACCATTATTTTGCATAATATTCATAAGAAGGGTCTTGAAAATAAAGCCCTCAAAAAATAAGTTCATATTAATTGGGGCTGGAGCTCAGGAAATCTACATTTAATAAGTTCACCAAGTGATTCTGCTTCAGGCAGACGGAAGTCTGGGCTTTGAAAGGATCCAAGATATCTCTCCAACTACAATCAGCATCACTTTCATGAGCCCAAAGAAGACATGTTTCTTCAAAGTTTCATTATGTTAAATTCACCTCAAGGTTTTATTTGCTGTAATTATAACAATAACTATATTTATAAAATTGATTTTGACATGTACATAGAATTTTTGATATGCTAATTTCTTTAATTTTAATTTTAAACAACTAATCTTAGAGTGACAGAATCAAGATTAAAATTTGACATTAGATTGCCATTGAAGCTTTTGTTGCATTATGCTGTATTATTCTCATAACTGACCTGTTCCAGAGTCCATCTCCTTTTAATGAGGCCTTTGTCTTATCTCCTCATTTTATCTTTTCAGTACTTCTGTAAAATTGTTGAGAGTTGAAAGATAGATGGCATCTATCATAATGTGCCATGAGGCTGGAATTCACTACTTTATTAACAGCATCATGTTGTGTTAATGAGTCTTCCTCCTTCTGTGGTGACAATGAAGATCACATAGGGAGCTAAAGTACTAAGCCTTGCCAAGCAGTAATAAAGAGAGGCCAAGTGAGGAAGCTGAACATCTATTCCCACAAGGCAGTGATGAGGCAGTGCTCTCCCATTCCCATTCTCCTACTGAAAATCTATGAGAGTGAACCACCCAAAACAAAAAGTTTAAATAATTTCTAGAGTCTCAGATAATATGTAAAGTACCCAGTATTCAATTAAAAATCACTCAGGATATCAAGAAACAAGATCTTAAACTAAATTAATAAAAAAGATGACCAATAGATCCCAACACTGAGATGAGAGAATATTAGAATTACCAAAGATTTTAAAGAGACATCATAAAGATAATTTTGAAAAATTATGTTCAAAACTAATACAATTTTTTAAAGAAAATTTTATCAAAGAAATAGAAAATCTAAGCAAAGGAGTAGAAGATATAAAGAAAACACCAGTACTAAAATAGACCATATCTTGAGCTATAAAATAAATTTCAAAAATTTAAAAGAATTGAAGCAACTAAGAAAGAACAACAAAGAAATCAATCTAAAAAAATAATAGAATAATCATAGAAAAATCTTGAAATACTTGTAAATGAAATGTCACATTTGTAAACATTCCATCTGTCAGAGAGGAATTTACAAAGGAAAAAATTTATGATGCAGTGAACTATGTGTAAATGAAATAGAACATAACATTTTTGTGCTATAGATAAAATAATGCTGACAGAAATTTATAAAACTAAGTTAATGCATTAGGAAAAAATATGTCTCAAATCCATAATTTAAGCTCCCACCTCAAGTACCTAGAAAACAAAATATCAAAATAAATTCAAAGTAAGCAGAAGGAAGAATATAAGAAAGGTAAAAAAGAAATTAATGAAATTAAAAACAAACAAATAGAGACAATGAAACAAAGAGCTGGTTCTTTGAAAGATCATAAAAGTAACAAAAATGTAGTAAGATTGGCAAAGAAAAAAAAAAAGGAAAGACACAAGTTACCAATGTCAGGAATAAAATAGGAGATTTTTATTGCCGACCCTCCAGATAGCAAAAGAATAATAAGATGCTATAAATAGCTATACACATAAATTTGATGACAAGGATTAATTGAATTAACTTTTCAAGAAACAAAAACTACATTAAATCACCTAATATTAAATATATAATTTGAACAGCCCCATAACTATAAAGGAAATTGAACTTATAATTTAAAACTTATTAAAAGAGAAATCGCCAGGCCTAGATGGTTTCACTGGAGGAATCTATAAAATACTTAAAGAATTACCATTCTATACAACCTATTTCAAAAAATAGAAGTGAGAGCACTCCTCAATTCATTTTATGAAACTATTATTTTTCTAATAGCAAAACAAGACATAGTGCATAAAAGAAAGAAAATTACAGACCAAATTTTATCCCTTAAGAATGTATATGCAAGGATTCCTAATAAATTATTAGCAAATATAATGCAGCAAAATATAAAAATAATAATATACAATGATGAAGTAGAGGTTGCTCTTAGCATGCAAGTCTTGTTCAATATTCAAATATCTAACAATGTAACCAGCCATAGTAACAGGATGAAAAAGAAAAATCATATGATCATATAATTAGTGCTTTAAAAATGCTTGAAAAAAATCAAATTCTATTTATGATTAAGTACTGCCAGAAAATAGGATTATAAGGTAAATTCTTCAATTTGATAAAGAGCATTTAAAATTGAAACTATAGATAATATTTAACTTAATGGTGAAAAACTGAATGCTTTCTTCCTAATATTCAGAAAAAGGCCAGGATTTCTACTTCAGCCATTGTTATTAAACACAGTCCTGGAAGTTCTAGCCATTGCAATAAAGCAAGAAAAGAAAATAAGCATACAGATTATAAAGGAAGAAATAAAACAGACCTTTTTTTGCAGATACATGATTATTTACAGGGAAAATCCAAATGAGTTTACAAAAAATACCTTGGTCTATTAAGTGAGTTCAGTAAGGTGGCAGAACACATAATAAACATATAAACATCAATTGTATTACTATATGCTAGCAATGAACACATGAATACAAAATTTACAATTACTTTAAAAAGTACATATTTATAACCCTAACCTAACATGTGAAACTTGTATAAGACTTGTATGTCAAAAACTATAAATCACTGATGAAAGAAATAAAAGGAGATGTAAATAAATAGATATACCATGTTTATGGATTCAAGGACTCTGTCTAGTATATATATCAGTTCTCTCCAAAGTAATGTACAGGTTTAACACAGTTTCTGTCAAATTCATAGCAAGATTTATTGTTAGATATAGATAAGATCATTCTAAAATGTATATGGTAAGGCAAATGAACTAGAATTGCTAAAACAGTTTGGAAGAAATGGAATAAATCAGTTTACCCCATTTCAAGACTTATTATACACTTAAAGTAATTAAGACTAGTTTTGGTGAGAGAATAGATAAATACATTAATGGAATAGAATAGAGATCACAGAAATCAATTCACACAAATATACCCCACTGATTTTTGACAAAGGTACAAAAGCAACATAACAGATGCAAATACAAAAGATGGCCATTTCAACATATGGTGCTGGTAAACTTGGATCTCCATGGACAAGCAAAATACACCTGACCTAAACCTCACACTTTTTACAATAATTAACTGAAAATGTATCATGGATTAAATGTAAAATGTACAATAAAAAACATTTAGAACAAAACACAAGGAGAATCTTCAGGCTGGACAGAGTTCTTAGACACCCAAAGCAGGATCTGTAAATGGAATAAGCGACAAATTTGACTTTATCAAAAATAAACAGTTTCTCTGTGAAAGGCCTTATGAAGGGGATAAGGAGACAAGCTAAGACTGGGAGGAAATATTTGCAAACTTGTATCAGATATTAGACTAGTGTCTACAATATATAAAGAACTTTCAAAAATCAACAGCATAAAAACAATTTATCAAATTGGAAAATGAACAAAAGATATGAAGGAACATTTCATTAAAGAGGATAGTCAGATGGCAAATAAGGATATGAAAAAATGTTACCATTGGTACCCATCGGAGAAATGCAAATTAAAATCAAAGTGAGATATCCATCAGAAAGGCTAAAATAAAAAAGTGATAATACTAAATGCTGGTAAAAATGTGAGAAAATGGATTATGTGTACATTTTTGGTGAGGATATAAAATGGTACAGCCACTAAGGAAAATTTTTGGCACTTTTATACAAAATGAAACATGCAACTATTGTATGACCCATTTAGGCATTTACTCCAGAGAAATCAAAACTTATGTTCACACAAACACTTACACAAAAATGTATATAGAAATTTATTCATAATAGTCATAAACTACAAAACCCTAGATAATGGGTGAATGGTTCGACAAACAATGGTACATTCAAACCATGGAGTACTTCCTATCAGCAGTAAAGAGGAATGAACTGTTAATATACATGACAACTTGATGACTCTCCAGATATGTTGTGAAAAAAGTCAGTCCCAAAAGCTTACATACTGTATGTTCCATTTGTATAATGTCTTGACATGACAAAATTATGGAAATGGAGAACAGATTAGTCTTTTCCAGGAGTTAAGGACAGGGTAGGATAGAGAGGAAGAGGATGTGGCTATAAACAGCAAGATGAGGGATTCTCATGCTGATGGAATTATTCTATATCTTGACAATACTAAGTCGGTTGTGATTTGCACGATAGTTTTATGTCTTACATTGGGAGAAAGTGTTTAAAGGGTATACAAGATCTCTCTGTATTATTTCTTACAACTATATAAATCTAAAATTATTGCAAAATTAAATGTTTACTCCAAAAAAAAACTGGAAAATAAATTCTGAACTCTTTAGACCAACCCTTTGATCACATTTTAAATAAATCTAGGTCAGAGTGATTTAGTGCCTTTTCCAGAGTCACAAAGCTATATAGCAACAGAATCAGAACTGCAATCCAAGACCCTAGATTCCTATTTTTACATTCTTCCTGTCATATTATATTACCTGTATGATTGTGACTTCTCTGGAGTCCTTCTGCTCTTCATTCTATTCATTTGTTGTATTTGATATAGTTAGTATTTCTGTGAATTTCTAAGAACTTGTTTGAAATTTAGATGGCTTATCTTAGTATGCTAAGAAACTGGAACTCACTTTATTAGTATCATCATATCATATTATTAAGATTTAATATTTACACAATTTCTATACTCATAAGTTTACAAAATAAAATTAGACTATGAGTACATATTATAATGTGGTTGATTTGGTTATTTTAAGAGAAAGATAGTCACTGTCAACTGTTTAGTCATCATTTTGATAGTTTGTATTTTTTACAATTTTGTTTTCGAATGTTAATACATATATTTTATTCACTGGATATTGCACTCGATAAAATTTAAATAGTAGCCCCAACAAGCTGATGAGACCTACATGTTTTCTTTTAATTATGTGAAATGAAATATAAAATAATGCAAAGTTTAAAACTTCTCTCATTAACTAATTGTAAAGAAAGGTTCATGTGTCAAAAGAATCATACATTATTATTACTAGAAGGAATCATTGCATTCAGTCTTTTTTATCAGGTGTATTTATTTGTAAGCTATTTATTATATATTCTTGTTAGATTTCACGTTTGCTTTGAGAACATTTTTTTGAAATAAAGTTTTTTGAATTTAAATGGATCCCCTTAGCTTAGTCATTCATGAAACTAGGCTAATACAATAAGGGAACTACAAATTAAAAAGACATTTCTTTTTTCTGCTTTTTCATGAGACAGTTTGCAATGTAATTTAGATGTTTATTTTGCCTTTTTTAGTTAACTGGGTTGAATGCTATGAATATATATATATTTTTATGGCTAAAAGTCTTTCTTAAACAAATAGTGAACTACAAAAATTACAATTTCTTAATTAAATCTAAGCTTTATTAATAAAGCATAGTTTTAATTTAGATTGCTTGTAGCATAGCAGAAAGTTTTAGGATTTGCAGTAGATTAGTGAAAGCATAGTACTTTCAAGATTTAATGTTACTAGCAGTTTTTATGTCATGTCAAGTTCTTAGAATTGAATGTGATGTATTTGTGATGAATTCAGTTAATTTATTTACTAAATTTGTTTATAATGTTAATAAAGTAAATAAACCTTTAATGTTTACATTGTATAAGACACTGTTATATCAGTTGAGTTATGAAGGAAGAAGAAATGACCAGGCGGATTTAGAATATTTGTGGCAGTTTCAAGTTGTAAATTGTTTACCAGTTCAAATACAGATGATAGATATATATTGTTCAATCAACAGTGTTTTACAAAAATAATGTTTACTTAAAATTGGGAGCTTTCATATAAAGATTCAGATTTATGACCTCATCTCACATATTTAAAATCTGACAGCTCTGTGTCAGAATTGCTTATTTCCACAAGCCAACAATTAACTGGAACTGAGCAGCAGTTGCTCCATTTAGAGAGGGCATATCTCAAGTTTTCTACAGCACCACCCAGACAACCTCATTCAAGCTACTTGCCAGGTTTAACAGACCCTCCTCACTAGGAAGAGGAAATAAGTAGCAAAGCAATGAGAGAAACCGCAGTTGACACTATGCTTTCATTTGATAGGCACTAAGTATTTGAGGAAGAGAGGAAAACAAACTAGGAAAAAAAATACCGTGATAAAAGAGATGAGGAGTGGGACAGGACTCTTGCTTTCAATTTCAACAGCTATTCATTTAATTGCCAAGACATTTTTTTTTTTTATGTTGTGCATGGGTAGGCATTTAATTATTTTGTTAGCAGAGCCAACTTTGTTCAATTACTACACTTCTACCCTCAGCCATTGCCCTTTTGAAGTACCTCATGTGAATGTTTTTCTTGATTCAAAGAATAGTCTGACATATTATTATTGAAATGCAAATCATCTTTGTTTTATTTTTACAAAGGCTGAAGAGATAACTTTAACAATCGGCCAAGCATTTGACCTGGCATACAGGAAATTTCTAGAATCTGGAGGAAAAGATGTTGAAACAAGAAAACAGATTGCAGGGTTACAGAAAAGAGTGAGTAAACTAAACTTGTTTCACATTTATGTGATGTAAATACAGGGAAACTTGCATATCATCAAACAAATTTAGAAGGCCTGCCATTAAATTTCCCCCACACTGATTGGAACTGCTTTCACTGTGTTCCTATAATTTTTCATTCCTGATCCCCTGCACAGTTTTTAACCATTTTATATTGAATTCCCACAAGAACTTAGTGTTCTCATGTGACTTTGCTTCACTTCCTGATGCTTCTCATGGGGATCAGAGCAGCAGAAACAGCAGATGCTGGGTAAGTGGTTTCCCATGCAGATCAGATTCCTTTGTAATTAAATTATACCCTTTCTCCATTCTCTTCAAAATCATCATAAGCAAGTTTCACTGTCTTGTGGTTATACTCCAAGATTATGGGTACGGATTGCACAGTGCAACAAGAAAACATAGAGATGAGGTATTAGGAACATGAATTTTGCACACATGTGAAAACATACTTTAAATTTAATCATATGTCTTTCAAGTGACCTAGAATTCTTTATTTCCCAAGCTTTATCAAATAATTTTCTCTCATGTGCACAAAAGAATGTATTAAAGTTTTAAATAATATGAAGTCCAATTCATTATTGTAGCCATTATAAAAGCCAATATTTTCCAAGAGTAAATTTCTGAAGGTTATACAATAATCATTTGCTTTTTAGATTCAAGACTTAGAAACAGAAAATATGGAACTTAAAAACAAAGTACAAGATTTGGAAAACCAATTAAGAACAACCCAGGTATCAACATCTCCAGTAAGTGTATAAAACATGTGTATGTTTTCTCAGAAACAAAAGTTCATGGTGATAAAATATCTCTAGATTATCAGCTCTGAGATATTTCTAGTAATACACTCAGATCAGTAAAACTAAACATGAATAGAGATGAAAAGTGCTAAACAAAGTTAATAAATTAAAATTACATAAGTAGCTCAGATCAGAGTTGTTTTTTCATGTTGCTCTTTTCACTTGTGTTTCTAGAACAATTCTCAATTTGGTCTTTTTCTCTTTGTAGCATATTCTTTCTTTCATTCCTATTGATTACTGTTTACTGAAGTTAGACTTAATGCCCTAAGTCAATCTACCGTTGGAGTATTGAACTTTATTCTAGAAATTGAACTGTTAACAAGGCAGCCCAGTTTTATATTATGTAGTAAAAGTTCCCACTGGGAGTGACACAGTTGTATTTCAGACACTAAAATGAGTAGTAATCTTTGCAGACAACACTCAAGCATTTATAGTTAAATTATTTGCTTTTGGTTTATCGTAGATTTGAATTCCTTTCCCAGTACTATGTATGATACCATTATTTTGTGATTTTGGATAAGGGAAATTTTTGGAGGGAGATAGAATTTAAAACAATATTTTTCCTAGGCAAAATATATTTAGTAGATTTTTTCTTTTTTGAATTATCTGATATTCTCCATTAAAATGTATATTTCATTTTATATTTTGAAGATATTTAATATATAACTTACAGCATGTTACTGTAAACTGAAACACAATTATAGCATTTGCAAACTTTCAAAAAGAATTTTTGTTGCAAATTTTTATTTGCAAGTCCATTTGGGTTCAGTGTCTAGGCTAACTCAATGAAAACTTTATATATGTACATATGTATATATGTGTGTGTGTGTGTGTGTGTGTGTGTGTGTGTGTGTGTGTGTGTGTGTGTAGCGCTCTAGTACTAGAATGTTTCACCAGTTCATCACTATGAGCAATGCTTCTATAAGAAGTTACATTTAGAGTTTCAAATTTGGTGTTCCCTGGAAATGAGTCAAAAAACTTTAATCCTCTAAACTCACACTTTCTCATCTTCCATACTGAAGCAGTTCATATTTCCATTGCCTGACATATAGTTTGTGACAGCAGGGCTGATCCAGCCAAGGTAAGAGAGGATGGGAATGAGGTTCCTACATTCTCATGTACCTTTGTTATACACAGTGAGATACTGGAGCATCCTCTTCAGGTTTTGCCTTATTATAATATTCTTTTTTATTTTTTTCTCTTCACCACCATTACTATTTGCTTCTCATCAAGATTATGACTTTTTTGGGGGTGGGGGGGTGGCTCTCTACCTCAAAGGAACAGATCATCAGCTCAAAATTCTTTAACCTCGGTCCCCAAAAAGGAGCAATATCCTTTTGGCTTTTGTTGAAAGTCATATTATAAAGCATTCTGTGAAATAACTAGGAATATAGAGATAATAAAGAGGAGGTTACTTTTTCAAGCAATCTAAATAAGATAGTTGTTCACAAAATTAATTACATATGAAAAGTAGCTTTACTTGAGTATTTATGTTTACAAAGGATTAAAATAAGATCTATCACCATTTTGGTTGCAAATGCAAAGCTTGCTCATTGTATGTCCTCTGTGTCTAGAAGGAAAACTAAGGATATCATGTTGAGGTAGATTTGAAAGGAGCAGAGACATTTGGGGCATGTTGATAAAATAACACTCCCCTCTTATATCTCCTGAAAGTAGACACTGCCCTGGACAAGCACTAGGGCAACTGAAAAAAAAATGGATCAGATTGCGGGGTTATGCATGTGCCTTGGTTATATCACATGGCTACCAAGTTGGCTTCAAAAATGGCAAGGAGCAGGAGGAATAATGAGATGATACCTGTCAGTGTCTGTGACCCTCTGGCTGAGATAGCCATTACAAGCAGTGAGCACAAAAGTTGATATGTAAATGAACACACACTGTCTTTGAATATGTTAATTTATTCAGTAATTCTCATTGATAGAGTCATTTATGTAAAAAATGATAGTTATTCAAATAGACAGTTATTAAAATGGATTAACTCTCCTGAAGTTGCTGTTTAATAATTATTATAGATATTGTGTTCATCATAGGACTGAAAGTGTATTAATAGAATGCTCCAAAGATTATAACTAAAAGATTGACTTAAGGGAGAAATCATTTTCTCTAAACTACTATTTGCACGTAATACACTTGTAGAAAAATTATTGCATCATTGATCATCATGCAAATAACTCATAAATTTATAATCTACTTATATTCTCTTATCATGGTAATATCTCTCTCTGTATTTTTATTTTAACTTTTAAAAAATTGCTTGTCATAATTTTTCAGCTTTTAAAGTCTAATAAGATATTAGACTTTTGAAATTGCTGATACACTGGAGGGTACACATCTTCATTAAGATAAAAACATTAAAAAAAATTAAAACATAGACTAGTCAATGTACTGTGTACTTGAAACTAATAAAATAAAATTTAAAAAAATAAGAAATTATTTGATTCTTAAAAGAAAATGAACTCAACATTTTTAAATTGCTAAAATATATCTGATTAACTCAAATCGTTTTGAAATATTGTTATAGGTTTTTATTAGCAAGTTTTAAAAAAATTTTTGAAGAGCCTATCACCAAATATTTTTGTCTTTTATTTTCAATTTTAGTTACATAGCTGTGAAATAAATTAATATAACACCAAGTGCATCTATATTTATTTTACATCTGTTAAAATGAACTCTTAATTTTTCTGATATTAACTAAGAAATAAAATTAAATTACCTATAATTATTTAGTAAATATGAAATATTGCCATGTTTATAAATATCTTCTCCGTTGAAGATTTTTTAATGATTCAAACTTTTGAAATATAACTTTAAAAAACAATAAAATTAGAAATAATTAAAATATAAATTTAAAATATAGGTATCCTTTATTTAATAGTTTGCAATGGATCTGCAGTAAAGCAAATTTCTATTAAGTTAGAAATGTTTTATATCTGTTCTTATGAAATTTGAGCATTAGTTATCAGGGAAGCCCTTTCTGAGCAGGTGGCAATTTATTTAAGACCTGAATGATAAAAGTTAAGAGCTGAAAACAGTAACAAGACCTTGCACCTGAAAGATGGTAATCAAGAACCAAGAAAATTGGAAATGATGTTGAAGAGAGAGTCAGGGTTTAGATTTCATAGGGCCCTATGGGTCATGATAAAGGGTTTTTGTTGTTGTTGTTGATGATTTTTGTTTTGTTTTATTTTGTTTGTTTTGTTTTCTTAATTGCACTGAGCAGGCACTCAAAAGTTTGAAACAGGAAATTTTGGGATCATCTGGCTGCTGTATGTACCATGGGCTATAAAGAGTCCAAAGTGAGGTTCCCAAAGCAGGCTAGGACACTGTTTCAGTAGAGTAGAAGAGGGAGAAGGGTAAATTAGTATAGAATTCTGTCAGTTGAGATGATGAGCATAGGTTGATTATCAATCTATTTTGGAGGTAGAGGTTGCAGGATGTACTGATGCTTGGTTGGGTACTGCAAAATAGAAAAAAAAGGATGAGGATTGTCTTTTAAGGTTTTATTCTGAGCATCTGGATTGGTGGTGTCATTTTCTGAAATAGACACAACTTATGGGGAGGTGAATAATAAAGAATCAGTACTTCACTTTTACTCATGTTAACTCTGACTACTGGACAGCCAACTGGAGATGTTTATTAGATGTTGCATATATTTATCTGAAATTCAAGGAGGAGGTCTTGGCTTATCGTATGGTATTTGAATTAAAAAAATTTCTCTTTTTCTTTCATTGTCTGGACTTTTGTTTATTATTTTAGTCAATATACCCATTAGCAATTTCTCAGTGTAAGTTTATGGAGTAGTTTAGTTCTAGCTAAAGAAAACAAAATGACTGTATCGTTTTTTTGGTTTGTTTTTTTTTTTTTTTGCTCAGTGTTAAAAGACATTTCTAACTACAAAAATTGTATATCTTTTATATATGTATACATATATACATATATATGTGTATATATATTCCAAATCTTTTTTCACTTAAATCCAATTCCTCATATGCATGATGAATGAAGACCATTTCTATTTTCTCATGTATAAATTGACATGCTAGTTTTTTGCTTGTACTTAACAAATAGAATGCTTACATGTCTTCTAAATACCACTCCAGTGGTTCAATCATAGGTTTCTTTTCTGCCAAATGAAATAGCCTTTGATAGTACCCATATTACATACCTCTGTATCATACTGAAATTGTGGAAATCTTTTCATTGGTTTTAGAAATTGGGTCTTTATTTATACAGTCATTTAGATACACTGAGAAGTTTCCGTTACTTGACTGTGCTGTTTGCTTTTTGCTGTGTTCTAGTGGTTTGGCAATAGATTAGAGGTTGGGTTTTCCACCATTTGGTACTAATTATCTAGGAACAATCTGATTTCCATTTATTACATTCACATGGCAGTGTCGCCTGTATTTATATCAGGAAAAAGGGTTTATTCTGCCCTCCTAGCCTCATGAACGCCTCCAGAAGATTGTTCCATTATAAGTTGTGGGCATAGCAAATTAGATCAAATTGTTCCTCTTGATTCTTCTGTCTGGGTGCTTACATTTTACATTTCTGGCTATAGGAGTTTTTAACTAAATCAAACTATTGCCAGGAAGTTAAATGAACAAAATTGTAGTCCTAAGAAATACTGGATTTTCTATTGCTGAGTAAAATAAGTGTCTCCCTTTCAATTAAACCAAGTGTTACTGGATGAAATTCTGCCTTTACATAATCAACTGTGTGGCCTCTGATTAGATTTGATAGGACAATTCTAACCTAAAATGTGTATTTTATTGTGGATAAACAAACCTGCCTACTTATCTTCCTCTAACGTTTTCTAAACACTATTGAAGTCAAGATAGGCAAGAGTAGATTGTGAAAACTCTTAATTATACAGCAAGCCAATTGTGAATCTTTAAACAAAGGCATAAATTTTAAACATGAACATCTATTCAAGAACATTTGGTGCCCACAAAAAAATGATTACCAGTCCACAGCTTCACTTTTATAATTATTACTTGCACAAAAGATGATTCTAAAGAAGTAAACCCTGTCTAACGGGAAGAAAAATATATTTCATTCCAATTCTGACCATGAATACCTGTTCAAATCATTTAATCTCTCATTTTCAGTTTTCCTCTTTGAGCTATGTAGATAATCATATCCATTCAACTTGCAAGATTCTTGTAAGGACACATGAGATAATAGTTCTTACAACTAAGACCAATATAAACAACCTGTCGATTTAGAAATCTAAAAAAATACATTCAGAGTGCTATAAGTTCTAAATTCTAGAAGTTGTTACTTTTAAAGCTTATTTAAAAAGTGATCTTGAAAATGTGCCATAACAGTGAATTTTAAAAGCATGAATCAGCATAGCAGTGTAGAAAGTATTTATAGAAAATTTTACATTACTGTTATATTTTTCATCCTTAGTGTTATTATCTACCAATTTTTTTAACCTGAAAAATCTAATTTAGACATCTATATTTAAAATATAAATATAATTTACTTTTAAAAATTAATTCTCAATAGAATTTTGAACCTCTGTTATTTTAATAATTATGATAAATTATATTTTAACCTTAAAGTTGTTTTATATTTTAAAGGGGTCTTTGGAGATATATTGCCAAATAAACAGCATAAAATAAAATTTTGGTATCATTCTAATATTTCTATAGCTATTACCACAGAAATGTTTATTCTTTAATGCATTTTTTTTCTTTAAATGTATTCAACATTTACTGATAGGATTCAAACCTTAAAACATTTTGACTTGGTTGTTATGTTTAGGCAAAGCTCAAGGTTGAAATAATCATGATTGCCTAAATGCACCAAGTTATCTTCTGAAAGAAAGAGCTACAAAACTACAAGAACAATGAATCTCAAATATGGGCACCCATTATTAATGTCTTAATAACCTAACAACTTCTGCATAATTAACATGTAATTATTGAGCATAGATTTCCTCATTCCTTATTCCCTTTAGTATAATTCAGATCCTATGTATTTTCCCAAAGACAAAAACACTTAGAATTATGAGCATAAGGGATTAAACAGTGGTGCATGAACTCCTGTGGGAAAGTCCAAAAATTTCGGTTTCTAGCCATCTGTCAAAATACTGACTGAGGGCTCAAAATAAAAATGTCAAACTCTTTTCATCTAAACTATTTAATTCCTTAAAAAGTAAATATCCTCAATGAGTTAAAAAAGTCTTATTCCTTAAATTTAGAGACACCACTCAAACTATAAGTGCCAAAAATGCCACTGTATTTCATTTAAGTGCTATATTCACATGTTCTTATTCTTATTTAATATGCCTAGTAGTTTGGTATGAAATTAAAATATATCCATGTATTTAAATATGTCGGGCTTAAATTTCATTTTTGTAACAAACATCCAATTCCTTGATTCGAATTGTTTCTAAGTGAGGAATCACAAACTCAAATGTCAACAGAGCCCACCCAGGCTGTGACATAAATGTGCGAAGTGGGCATATGGTATTAGTAATGAATTGGAGAGCCTGTACTCAAGGCACAATTCTTTTCATGGAAGTTTGGGGGCCCACTTTTTAGGTGTTTCTAACTTCTCAAGAAAAGTTCTAGATTTTAATGTGCAATCTCTTAATAATTATCTGCAAGCAACTTATTCAGTATTTAAAAATACCTGTGTGATGAAAAGAAAGAATATCAGTTGACCAAATCTAGGCTACTGATGACCCTAGGGATGGATACCTGTGATAGATAATATTAGAGTCTTAGATACCCAAACTATTGATAGATATCCCTACTTTGCCATTTTGAAAATGCAAATATCTCTTAACTGGGGTATTTATTTTCATATTATTTTTATATTATATACATTTTTAATTGGTGTAAGTATATCTTCTCAAAGGGAGTAGATGCATAATATAATATTAATGACATGATAAAATACTAGAGCACTTTTAAGTTAGGTTATTTTGGTCTTCAGTTTGTTTTAAGGCACTTAGTAAAGATAGTTTGGCCAATACAAGTCATAAAATAATGTGGAGTACTCTCATTTATGGTATAAAAGCCAGATGATACTAAGGACAACATCCACTTAATGTCTTACTATGTGTTTTATTCAGAACAGACATCTTAATGAGTTTATAGTTCAAGTTTAAAAAAAATTTTCTAGTATAAATTACATAATAAACAGTCATTGACAGCTTATATATCTAGCACTCTAATGTATTATATATAGTATTTTAGGGAAACAAAATTTTGTTCACAAAAAGCTTATAGTTGTCACCTATAATTAAGTAAAAGATGGTCATGAATCATAAAATTATATAATAAACTCTGCAGACCATAAAATAGACTTAAAATTGTGTATATATAATGCACACATGTATATACATATATCTACAGATAAATTGACAGATCACTATGTAAATCAATAGGGAAAGCATTAAGTATATAACTATATGCATATTAATAGAGTGATAGATTACATAATTTAGACTGTTAGAGATTTTGCTTCATACCAAACCCTTCCTTCAACTTAAATCTCTCACTTCACACCCTGACCTTTGCCCAGTGCCATTCCCTGGGGGAAAATGGGACATCGTTTGAGCCAGTACCTTCTTTCTGGCCTCTTATACTGTCACAGTAAGTGGATAAAGATTTAATTATTACTTTCACTTTGGCTTGTTGTTTAAATTGACCACTCTGACATCTGGCAGCTCAGCTCTCCCCAGCTCAGCTTTTAACAGTAGCTTTTCCATGCTGTAATAGAAATAGCTTCTAAAAGTCACCCAAAGACTGATATTCTGACCCAGTACAGTTTTCTGCTTGCATGTTATCTTACTACTTATTATTTCTCTGATTTATCCACATTCTTGACAACTCCCCTTGCCCATCTCTGAAAGGTCTTACCATTTGAAATTCACTAGCTATAGAAAAGGCATGATGACTGGAGTCAGATTGTTTAGAAGTTTGACTCTGCTTACCTCATGTAGGAACAAGTCACATAGAATCTTTGAGCCTTAATTTCTCTGTCTTTATTATAAGAAGGATATAACATTACTAACACTAAGAATTCAAAAGAACATTTTGAGGATTAAATCTGAAATGATTGTTACAACCCTATTTGAAAATTCTGCAGTCATAACTTTTTACTAGACTTTACTCCTACTCCAATGACTTTGTTTGTTTTTTTTTATTACCCTCATTCCTTTTTTTTAATCTCATTACACAGAGGTTCTCTCCAAAATACATCTTTAGGCTTTTCTTATTTTGTCCTCCATTGTTTTCCTCTCAAGTTCTAATGAATGCAACATTTTATGTAAATATCTAAAAAATATAATATCTTAGTAAAAAATGGTCAAATTAGACAATCCAGAATCTAAGGATTGTTGCAATAGGAAAATCTCTACTAAACTCTACTAAAACTATTTGTCTTAATTTTAGTAAAGTTATTTTGAAATTACTTATTCTTTTCATAAAATATCATTTTACAAACAAATTTTCATGTATACTTTTCCTTTTTCCTCTATGTCTTTTTTTCTCCTTAGTATATTTCTCTGTCCTTTCTTTACAGCTGCTGCACAAAATGTCTGATCATGAGCAACATGGGTTTCAGAGATGCATATCCTCTTTCTGGCGTAGTAGTGATGATTCATCTCCTTGCCTAAATATTTCTTCCATTACTGTCACTCCTGTCAACTCGACTGATTCCAGACTGTCATTGGGACTGTTAATACCACCACCTTCTAAATGTGGCCTTCCCAAGCCAGTCAGTGAGAGCAGCATCCCAAGACCTCATGTAATTTGTTAAACAGAAAATTCTTTTTATAATCCCACTTATTTTTTTTTAATTCTGCCAAAATGTGCCATTTATAGTAACGAAAAAAATCAGGTATGTCTTGAAAAATGTGATGTGATCTGGGATCCTTGTGTGTCATTTTTGCTTGTTTCGATTACCTCATTTCAGAGGGTTTCAAGTAGGTTGTTGATGGTGTACAAATGGACAGAAAGACAAAATAGAAAAGACAGTTCAAAGGACCCTCAGATATGGCAGTTGGGAAATTAGATCATCAGCAATATTGGTAAAAATTGTTTTGATAGAATTCAATGCATAAAGAACAAAGTCTAGATTGATATGAGTTGAGGATCGAATGAAGTAAAAGTTAGGCAGGAAATGTAGTAGTATCCTATTTAAGGGGCTTAACTTTGAAGGAGAGTGAAAGAGAGATGAGAGGCTAGAGGAGTAAGGAGGAAAAGAGTGGGGACATTTTTGGTTGGTTGATTTTGTTTTTAACTATAATTGAGGTTGAATATCTTTATATTCTGAGAAAGAGGAGAGACATGGAAGCCAGAGGAGGTAAAAGGATGGGATGATTAGGAGAACAATATTCCTGAATAGGAGGAAAGTGCTGAGGGATAAAGTTGCCTTACAAGTCTTTGGATAGTATTTATGATTGATAAGTAAACAGATTGTCAAAGAAAGGGAGATGACAGCAATTTTCCTGCAAGAAAAAATGTACTAATAATCATTTTAATAGCAAATCCATCACTCTTTACACATGAGCCACTGTATTTTAATTCATTTCCTTCATCATCTGTGAATCAGAAAAATGAATGTATTTTGAGTACTCTAATTTTAATATCAACCACTCTAAACAATCTGTGTTTCTTATTCTTACAGGAAAAGTGAAATTTACTTCACTATCCCTTTCCAAAATGAGAATTCTCTTTTTTTAATAGATTGTGCGTGTGTGTGTGTGTGTGTGTGTGTGTGTGTGTGTATTTTTCCCCCTGAATGACAATCAAAGTGATTATTGTTTTATTCTTACATAATATCCTGGCCCAGACTGGTTCAGATAACTTAGTGATTTTGGTAATATATTTAGTGATTATAATTATTTCTTTTACAAGGTAGCTATTATAGAAAACTTAATGAAATCTTATCCAGGAATAAAAGGTGCTACAGTGACTTTATTGTTGGCTGTCATTCTATTTATCAGTAAAAGTTAAAATATACTCTTTAAATTTTTTAATTGTTGTCAATTACATTTGCATAGTTATATTTAAGAAGGTACATCACTTACATTCAATTATTTCTGTTTAGAACTTATAATCCTATGCAAAATACAGTACTGAAATCATGTCATATAATTTCTAACATTTTTAATTCTCTGACATAAATGGCAATTATTTTAGATATACAAAAAATCCAATAACATTTTTTATATCTATCTAGAATAATATCATCATCATGTTTGTCATCATCTTGGAGAACATTTTTGCAGATACTTTCTATTGCTTCCTTGCCAGTGACAATTTGCATAACTGGTTGAACCATATGAAATTGCCAGTATTTAACTACTTTGATTCAACTGAATTTATTGTTGTTTATATATGTTTTATAGATATATGAAATATTTAGCATTATAATGTGTCTACATGAAATAATACCCTAATTCATATTATCTTCATTGCAGGCAGGCAGTGTGACACCTAAGTCACCCTCCACTGACATCTTTGATATGATTCCATTTTCTCCAATATCACACCAATCTTCAATACCTACACGCAATGGCACACAGCCACCTCCAGTACCTAGTAGATCTACCGAGATTAGTAAGCTTTCTAACCAAATCAGTATTCTTTACTACATTTGTGTACTTTTAAATGTTTAATTAATACTTTATGTGAAATTATATATTTTAACAAGCTAACTAAAAATTTTAATTACTAAAAACATTTATATATATATATGTGCCAAATTCAGTTAATTATATTTTACTTCATAATTCAGAGTATACTACTAAAGACATCACTTTGTATTTGAAACTATGTTATGAAAAACAATATTTTGGTATAGGATTATTTACATAAAGATTTCATTATATTTTTATCATGTTTAGGGCTATATTTTTCATGTTTTAATAATTTAATCATTAAAAACAACTCCGATGGTAATTATTTTAATGATTTTTCACATGTTTAATAGAGCTCAGTTTAAATTTTTGGTTATCATGAGGTATATGGATAATCTTAGCTGGAGAAATATATAAACCTATGAAGTCCATGAATTTATATTAACCCTATATAAGTGTTTTTTCTTTGATATCTAAAATGTCAAAATGCATTCCTTTTATGATTTACCTTCTGAATATCTAGAAGAAACATAAGAGTCTCTTTTTGATGTATTAGAAAGCATCCAACAGATATTCATTGTCAATATTTTTTTTATTTTTAATTAGAGTTGATATTGAACATTATTTTATATTAGTTTCAAGTGTACAGGGTAGTAGTTAGACATTTATATAACTTACAAAGTGATCTCCTGGATTAGTCTAGTACCTACTTGGCACTAGACATAGTTATTACAATATTATTGACTATATTTCTTGTGCTGTATTTCACATTCCTGTGACTATTTTGTAACTACCATCATTGTTAATATCTTGACTGTATGTTGATCTGTGCCCTGACACAGAAACTGAAAGAATAGCTCCCAATGGCCATGATCAGTCATGATATCCAAAGGGAAACTGAAGAAGAGAGTTTTACACATGCTTTATTTCATCTTCTCTGGTTCACGTTAATACATTTTCAATATAACGCTGAAGTTTTAGCTTAAGGCTTTAAAGCATGTCAGGGCCTATAGTTGATTTGTTTCCCCCCTTGCAGAATTTAACAAAGTATATTGCACATGTTAAGGATTCATTAAGTTTTAGAGGACTAATTTGTGAATAGAAAGTAATAACATTAGAACTTTCTAAATCAATTTACAGAAATATTCATTACTTCATACATAAGTTGAAATATATATTTAAATTCCTCTGAATATATTTTGTGCCAATGCAAAATTAAAGAAATAATCTATAGCATACACATGACAGTGTGTTTTTACAAAGTACTGCCAATATCCTAATATCATAATTGAGTATTTTTGGTACTTATAAGTGTCCCACATCTCTTCCTTTACTGCTGTTTTTTACTTCCTTGGACTTCATCATTAATTTACTCATTCATTTATTGAATTCAATGGGAATTTGTTTAGCATATACACTAGACTTGGATTGCATTCTGGAACTTGAAATATAAATTAACAACGTGTTCACAATGAAGGATTTTAATCCAAGTCAAAATATAAATTGAGAAGAGTGAATAGATTTTAAGGTATTTAGAAGGAATAATCTATCAGGATGGTGACTGAGAGTTCAAAATAAATTATGGTTTGGATTTTAGATGAAATGTTCTTAATGGGGGAAACTAGAAGCAGAAAAGGGAAAAAGTAAAGAGTTCCGCTTTAGACATTAGTGAGTTTAAAATGCCTTTGGAAAATCTAGGCAGAGATGGTCAAATAGTTTTATTAGTTCATGGGATTTATTAATGAGAAAGAAACTGAAGTAACATTTTTAAATGTTTACCTTTCCTGAGTGCCAAAGTTTAAGAAATATAATAATATGTCAGTAGATATAAAGACTAGATAGATGATAGATAGATAGATAGAAAGATAGTCCTGGTTACCACTATACTATCTATACTATATCTATATTAATAATTAATAATTTAAGGGCAAATTGTTCAACTAATTTTAAATGTAAAATTTTCTAAAACTCTAATCTAGTGGGATTTTAGTAATAGGAATTTTTCTTTAAATAAAATCTAAAATGTATCCATTCATTTATTTTTCATTTTATACTAAATAAATAAAAGCAGAAATCTACAAGATTGCTGTTAAGTTTTTCTCCTTACTGTCTGAGAACCCTACTAGTTTACCAGAACATATTTTTGATCTTTGAATATGTGTCATACTTTAATTAATTGGTTTAATAGTATTTCCCCTGATTTGACTAAAATTTCGTGAGAGAAGGGACTTGGTCCTTTCTTCACTACTTTAATCCTAGCAAAAATTTCCTAGCAAAATGCATGGCCTATAATATGTATTCAATAAATATTAGTGGATAAAAGAAAGAATGACTGAATGAAGTATTACCTGTTAGTTTTTCATCTTTTACCTCTTACATTAGACTTGAATAATATTAATGTAACTACATAACCTTTTTCATTAGAAATTGACTTAATATGATTTTTTTTTTGTTATGAGTTTTAGATTTATCTGAGCTCTGTAATGCCAAAGAGCTCTGTAATGTTTATTCATCTACATGGTATTAATATCATAATATGTAATAGTAGTGATTTCTTGTGTGTGGGAGTCATGAACATTTGAGAATGTGATAAAAGTTAGGAAAACTCTTTACAGAAAAATACAATATACCCACTTACACAAAATTTCACATTACATTTCAGGAATGTCAAAGATCCCTTTAAGCCCATGTGAAATCTCTGGTGATTTTGAGTTCCAACTTGAGAAAAATCTATGTAATGAATATCTATTCCTCTCATTAGCACTCCCTTTTCTTCATTAATTCATTTCTTTTGACAAACATCTAACACATATAAAGCATTGTTCCATGTGCTTGCTGAATGGCGGTAACCAGGATACTCCTCTAAAGAAAAATCCCTCTCTCTAAAGTCTCATTTACTGCCTGAGCAGCATCAGACGGAGGAAATAAATTGTAAAAGCAATAATAAAACCCATAAGTTATATATAAGGTGGCAACCAATTCCCACTTGTTCAGGACAGTCCTGGCTTATTTCCTTTTGTTCTGGTTAACTATTGGTAGCACTCTTTTCACTCTTAAAGTATCTTTATTTGGATGATAAATTACATGTCCTTCTTATTTATACAATACTTACCAGCACCAGGAACTTTTAAGCATTTTACATTTATTAACTTCTTTAATATATGAGTCTGAACAACAACAAAAAAGGTTATAACTAGAGAAGCAAGAATAATAGGATTAAAAAGTGATATAGAGGAAATGGCAGAACTCGAGCAGCATAAATATTATTTCTCACCGAGCATTGAATTTAAAGAATATAGTATCCTGCAAAATGAAAGTCTTAACACATTATAAATTCCCATGCCCATATATAATTTAAAAGTTTTTTTGTATGTGTCAGTTAGGGCTTTATTTGAATTGATTCAGAGAAAAGAAATCTCAACCATTTTTAAAAACTTCTTAAATCATATAATAGGCCATAGTCTTATCAATTACAGCCATTAATTTTAACTTGGATACTTTTTTAGGTATAAAAAACAATTCATACTTTAAAATATATATACAGAGAGCTTTTGACACTCCATTACTGATATTTTTAAAAAGAAATTTGTTTCTGATGTAGGCACTTTTAAACAACCTGTCTCATTGTAATTATCTAGGAAGATGATATAATTTTATACTACATGAGATGGTGTTCCTAAATTTTTTCTGGCTAAAAGATGAGATTAAAGTACATGAACTATGAATTAAAGCTACTTACTCATCTAGTCAGTCCTCCATATTGCTTCACTATTGTGTTGCAAAGTCTCAATGATGAGTGACATTTAATTTTAGTATATTTGAATTGCTTCAATAAAATGTAGGTATTGTAATATATTGATTATCAAATACTCGATGAATTTGATATTAAAAAGTCTTAATTAAAGGCACAGAAACCTCTCTGGATAATAATTCTTTGTAACTAGTTTTTAATATCAAAAAATGGGTCTTTGTTTCCTTGTTGGTATTTAACTAGTCTAAACTCAGGAAACCCCAGTAAAAAGTATAAGTGTGGATAGGAGCTTATTTGGTCATACAAGTATTTCTTTATACTATTCTGCCTTTAAAATCTAACTTACCTCAACTCATATCTTGTCATTTCTTACTAAATTATATTCTTCCATTTAGAACGGGACCTGTTTGGAGCAGAACCTTTTGACCCATTTAACTGTGGAGCAGGAGATTTCCCTCCAGATATTCAATCAAAATTAGAAGAAATGCAGGTGACTATTTAACATATTGACCCATAAATAGTTTTTCTTTTTAATATAGGATGTTATATACCCACTACCCTTTCCTTGAATTATTATCACTATAAAAACATACTTAAAATAATTACTTTAAAATTATAATATACACTTAGTCTTAAAAATACTCAAACAGATGCTAAGGGTAAGGTTTTATTTTGTTTTGTTCTTCATGGTTCAATTTCAATGGCAATAAGGTGGCTCATTTTTTTATACAAAATTACATGGATTCTAATGTTTCATTATTTTGAAATCCAAGAATTAAAACCTCATTACATGAGGTTGATTAAGCTTTGGTCTCAGTTTTAACAATTATGAATTTCAAAATTGTGAATGGGTAGATGAAGGAAAATCTTTGTAAGACTAAAATCAGTCTCTCTTAAAAGAAGCATTGTAGCTATAGTTCATAACTCTGAGGCTCTTATTGAAAAAGCAGACACCCAGTGACAAGTTCTTTAGGAATGTAGTTCAGTTGGACTTTCATTTCTTTTTCTCCCTCTTTTTTATTTTTCAATTCTGAATTGTTCTGAAAGTTTGAAGACATTAGTTTTAAAAGCTTTGTAAGATGGACAATTATAAATAGTCTTATCAACAGTAAAGTTTTCTGTTTATATTTTCTCTTAACATTTTGGTTAAGTTATATCCTAGTTTTGATCAGAGACTACATATAGTAGAATGAAGGGAGAGACAAATTATATCAAGCTGATTGAGAAGAGGTAGAGGAGTCATTTCTATTTGTTAGGCCTCTCTGTGCTTCATTTACTGGAAAAAAAGAAAAATTAATGGTTGTATTCTGATCTTCTAACACTGGTAAAACACTCCTTCCTAAAAAGGTAATATAAATACTCTGCTGCTCATTTTGGACTGTAGCCATGAAGCAGTCTTATTTTCTAGTTATAATATGATTTTTCTTATTGTTCTAGATTTAGTAATGCCTGCCCTTTAAAAGTTAGATTATTTAGCATATGCCTTGAGATTTTCAAAGAATATGTTCAAATAATATTTCTCCTGATGGGTAATTCATAATTCCTTTTCACATAAAAAAATTATTTTAAATTCTTAATATTGATTTAAGTTGTTATGATAGCATTTCTTAGATATTTACAGCAAATTATAAACAACTTATCCTTGAAGCTCTTATACAAATATTAATTCAAACATCACAAATTAAATAAAAGCAAAATTACAACACCTAATAAAATTCAGATTGAGAACTTTAATATAACAGGATGGATGATTTTATTTGTTTGAAACTAAAACCACTAATATCAAACTTCTTTTGATTTCAGCATGTATTCTGCTTGATAGCACAATTTTTCCATCCCTTTGCTATATTTCAAATACTGTGAAACTTGCACTCAAAGAGTGCATGATAATTTAATGGGAATGCTTTATTTTGTACATATGAAATCAATCACTTTTGTTTTTTTTTAGTTTTTACCAATTAGACTTGTTCTACTTAGGACTAATCCTTTTGTAAGGACAAATGCAAATATGGGCACTGATGTTCTCAAGTGTTATACAAATCATAAATAGTACTTTTCTATTAATGTTTTTTAGATTTTCACAAAATAAAAATTTTTTTCATAGATTTTTGAAGATAAGCCTACATCTTTAGATTTTTGTAGGAACCCACTTTGAGAAACACTGTATTGGAATAATTTAGTGATATGTTAGTCAAATAATGTTAAGCTGTGTATTTTTGCTTTTATTTTAGTTAGTGCCATTTCTAATATTTTCTCAATGTCTTCTTTATTCTTTTTTGCTTTCATGGTGGGTAGCGCCAGAGATGGTTGGTATAATATTTTCATAAAAATTTTAAACAAACTATAACTTCTCAAAGCTAAAACCTTAATATTTGCATGTTTTAACAAATATTCAAGCAGCAGTTTCATGTGGATGTGTCTGATTATTAGTTGTGTTTAAAGAAATTTCATAACCCATATTTTAAAGTTATTTTTTCAAGTGGTCATTGTTGCATTGTTTACCTCATTGCTTGACTGTTTCTTTGAGTCTAGGATTTACTTGCAAGGTCACTTTAACTAAAGTAAAATAATATTTTTATCTAAAGTCTTTGATGGCTTTTGTTATTAATCTTGTTAGCCTAATTAATCTCCTGCACACATCTAGCTATTTTTAACTTTGCATATAGTATAAAAACTTTACATAGTCTAATGGGTTATATAAACCAGAGTTAATAGGCTTAGTGAGATTTTTAGTTTTCATTTTTCATTTACAGAGGAAATCACAGAAATATCTCCTACACATACAATTTAAGCAGACATATTAAGCCATATTTTATTATGAATTGTTAGAAAATTAGATATTTATTTGAAATCAATAAATTAGTTTTTTCATTTGACATAATTTAAACTTCTGGGTATATGTCACCAACAAGAAAAACAGTGTAATAGTATTAATAACCCAGAAGTGTACCTTGTAAGTTACAATAACTTTTAAAATATTAAAAATAAAGCATAGCAATCAATGAACAGTGAAAGAATTATGCATTAAGTGGTGTTAAGTCAATTGGACAATAATTTTGGAGAAAAATCAGTGTACAGCTGAAACTTACAGCAAATATTCAAATAAATTTCAGAAGCATTAGGCAGTTTAAATTATTTGAAATGTAACTGAATATTTACCAGACTTGTTAAGGGCATATTTTATATAGACATATAGTCTTTTATAGAAAAACTTCTAAAGTTGTTTTTAATTTTCTCTACAAAAATATATAAATATATCACATATACATAATTAAAGTAAGTAGACAAATGATTAAGAAACTAAATAATCAACAGATAAATTTAAAAAAACAATAGTTCACAACAGAAGATCGCAAGTCACTAATATACATGTACACATGTTTAGTCTAATCAGAGAAAAGATAGAAATTGAGTAAAGAACTATAAATGCTTTTTATCTAGCCAATTATAAGTATTATTTTCTTATTATCAGTACTAGTACAAGTGTGATGTAACAAGCACTCTAAATCATTGCTGTGCCAGGGTCCGTTCTTTTGGAGGGTAATTTGTTATTTATACTTGCATTTCTATTTTTCATCAAAAACTAATACAATGTATTCTGAGCAGAAAATAATTTTAAATGTGAAAAATCTTTACAAAAAAATCCTGTCAACCTTATTAGTAATTGTAAAATACTGGAAACAATTAAATCATATTAAAAACTAATAGAACATTATATAGTCATTAAATTAGTTTTATGGGGACTCAAAATAATATAGAAAATTTATTCTACTATGACTAAAAATAGGAACATATATAATATATATAATATATTAAATGGAAAGTTATGTAAATATGGTTATTTATATTATCAAAATTATTTTAAAAATTTATAGATAGATCAACATGTTCACAATTTTTACATATGAGTGGTTTTTCCTTTCTTGATATGCTTTTCTCCCTATTTCAAACTAAGAAAATGCAACTGGGCAACATATTTCACAAAAAACATATTAATAATATATTAATAATAAAATCATTTTTGTGTGATTTTAGTTTATGATAATTTTCATCACTATATAAATTAAGCCTCCTTTTCATCTAAAAGTTTAAAAATCCAGAAGGTATGGAAATCTTAAATTAAGAGTTTATTAAATCTTGATTTATGAAGTGAGACCTAGGAGAGAAGGTCAGAAAAATGTATGGGAAATTTTATCTTAGGAGATAAGAAAACAAGGTGCCATATAACAATGTGTCTGTTGATTGGGATGATTAATAATCTAAAGATCCTTTAAAATCACCATGGCAATAACATTATAAGTGATATATGAACTTTTTTTTTTGTATTGAAATAATGATTGAGCCTTTTTTTTTACTTCGATTTACTATTCAGCCTTTCAAATACTGGTAACACATTGATAAATAGTATTTTCAGGGTCATCGATGTGATACTGGTTTAATTTCAGAATGAACTGACAAAATGTAAAAAACACTGTGATTTATCAAACCTTTCCATAGGTAATATATATCCTATCATCTATCTGTCTACCTAACCTATATCTATCTATCTATCTATCTATCTATCTATCTATCTATCTATCTAGTATCTATCTATCTATCTATCTATCTATCTATCTATCTATCATCTATCATTTATCTATTGTCTGTCATTTATCATCTAATATACACCACTAGATGACATAGTACACAGATCTCTCTCTTTCTCTCTCATCAACATGTTCACAATTTTTACATATGAGTGGTTTTTCTCTGAGAGAGAAAGAGAAAGAGAGACTGTCACACTGCTTCTAAACAAGAAAACCTAAAATGTGGCCTCTAATTCATTTCCATTGATCAATTTCAATGGACTTCATCTCTTTGTAGGCCATTGTACAAAGATTAAAAGCAAACGTAGAGATGAGGGAGTTGGTAAGACTGGAGATAGCCCATTGTTCAATTATCTATCATATGCAAAAAAGAAGAGAGCTTTTTTTGCTGTTAACTTTTAATTCAAAATTTTAGGGATAAAAAACAAAAACAACCTTTCACAGTAATTGTGTACTTGCTCTCAATAAATCAAAGGCAACTTAATTTCCAAAAACATCTAAAACATGCTAGGCGTAGTGGAATTCAAAGCAAAACTTGCAGCTACAAGCAACCATAGGACTATTAAAGGAAGCTTTCTCCATGGCAAAGTGGTCTACAGTTCTGTGTTTCACGTAGAATATGGCATTGCGTTTACTAAACATATGTTACCAGACTCTGGATAGTGGTAACAGAAAGAAAAGGTAAAAACTAGCAGGTTATCTTGAACTGTTCATCAACTCAAAGTCTAACTATCTTACTTTTATTTAAATATGACATATTTAAATGAATATCAATCTTTAAAGCCAAGAGGATTTAAGAGTGACGTATAGAGTTTACTGAAAAATATTTGTCTTGAAACTGCTTACTTCCATATATTTCTATTTTATTTTATCTCTCATGCATGCTAACCTCACATAAATTTAAAACAATTAAAATGCTAATGGGTATAAAGATCTGCCTGGGGCATACACCTGTATAAAAAATTTACAAGCCAACATTTGACATTTAGTATTTTTTAGTTAATCAAAGCATGAAGATTGCAACCTCTGTTCATAGACTCTTTGATTTACTGATTTTTATTTTTTTAAATATTTTGCTATGAGCTTTTTCTATTTTAATGATTTTACTCTGTTTCACAGGAGGGGTTCAAAATGGGACTAACTCTTGAAGGCACAGTATTTTGTCTCGACCCATTAGACAGCAGGTGCTGATGTCAAGAACAAGAGATCCTGACTCGTGTTAAATTTATTTAATCTACTTATGTATCATTTATTATTACTTTATGACAGGTATTATACATGTGCCAATATATATTTTTAATATCTTCACTTTCCGAAAATTATTTTAGTAAAATTTCCTCATGCATTTACTATTGATCTGTAACATTTTATTTTAAAAACAACTCACTGTAAAGTAAAGCATACTTCTATGTTCTTTTCTGTTTCTGTTGTAGAAGAACTTGTAATCAAAAGACAAATTATCCAAATATCTGCCTTGTGTCTGAGTTAAATAGTAAACATCTTGAAATTTGTGTCATATTCAAGCTGCTAGTTTATGTTGATTTCTCAAAAGCCATACCTTAATGATACCTTTCAAAGTCCTAAAGAGATATACCAATACCAAACTAAATACTATATTCAAAATAATAAACATGTTACTATTCATTAAACAGATATCATTTTATGTCTGAAATGTTGTTCATAGAATTGAGAAAATGTAAACTTTGCTATAATGCCACCACGTCATTTTTAGCAGGTGAAATAAAAGTATAAATTCCAATAATAATTAAATGAAATGTATTTAGAGTATTAGTAAATGCAAGATAATATTGTTATTGTCAGTTATACTCTAAATATTTTATATCATGAATAAATATTGTGAGGAAAATTAAAATTTGCTGTTTACAAAATGCTTAAAATTTAATTTCTAATGAGATGTTACATTATTAAATGTATAAACATCATCTAATCTGATGTTTCCTAAAAGAACATTTAGAACATATACAATGTCTGTTACCCATGTTTACTTTACCAATTATATTTTTTCTCAAAATAATTGAGATGCCCCATTGATACTTTAAAATCTATGGATTCTATTAGTTGTGAATCAATATTATTTAGCAAATTAATTTTTTTGTTGTAATCAAAGTTAGAATCTCATTTTCCACAAAAGTCAAGTTGCTGCTCTATTTATCTTTTAACATAAAAAAAAGTTTATGCTCAAAATTTATATTTGGTTCATCTCATTTAAGAAAAAATAAATTAATGAAAATATTTGAGTTTAGACTAGGAGTAGATCTCAAAAATAGATTTTTTTTCTTTTTTTTTTTACTTATGGGAATTTTCTTCAAATGCTAAAGGTACATTACCAGTAGGAAAAAAGTCAAATAGCTTATGTAATATTATATTTGTATGTATTTCCATATGTTCTATGGTATATATAGCCTTGTTTGTTGTCTGTTATCTGCTAAGTTGTACCTTAATTAGAGGGTAGCATATGTTTCATAAAAAAGAGTCTTTATAATTTTGTTTGTCATATAGTATTTTGGAATTTGTATAATGAGGATGTTTAGAAGCCATATCAATGGCTTTTTTTAACAGATAGAATTTGTATTTTTATTGTACTTTAAAAAGCTTTATGTAATAGGTATATATTTAGTGGCCATTTATTATCAATGGTAATACAATAGAGTACTGAGATGATATTTGCACATTTAAATGTTACTTTACCAATTTTTAATGGTAAATCAATTCTGCTACTGGCATGATTAAATAATACATAATTGGTCATTAATTATGGACATTTATTTCACCAGTGCATTTTTATGGAAATCCAGTTGAAAATTGTATTTCTATGTAAACTCAATGATATGTTTGATTTTGCTGAGAATAAATGATTTTAAATAAAATTAAATTGTATAATTTACTCAGTAAATAATTTCTGATTAACTTAGACATATTCTGAAGCTAATTATGTGCCAGATTTTTCTGGTCATAAATTGGAGCCAAAAGAAAGACAGAAAGAGAGAGAAAAAGAGAGAAAGAGAGAGAAAAAGAGAGAAAGAGAGAGAAAAAGAGTAAAAGAAAAGACTTTAACTTCACTTCTTACAGCCCACACACATTTTAGCTTTATGAGCAAATATCATTCAGTTGTGAAAACAATGGACTTGATCCTGCTGGTGAGAGAGGTCATAGTTTGGTTCTTTTCACCAGAAGCATCTGGTGCAATAACTGTGTTATGTAAATATACCTTTTCAAAACTGAGAGCCTTTTTAGCCTAGTAATGATACAAATCATGTCTTGGCTGATAGTCTTAAAAAGGAAGACTTGATAACAGGATTCGAGTCACGGCTAATTGGAATATCATGAAAAAGTTTTTAACCTGCCCATAAAAAAAAGACACATAGGACTCACATTTACTGCCTTTGCACACCAATGAATAACTCATCAATCCATTCAAAAAAATTATTTATTACTCTATGTGAATAACATGTGTTATGTGGGTAAGAAAACGTCTAGTCGTTTTGCTAACAGACATTGTTAAATTGAAGATGACAGGATCCCTGTCTTCAGTTAGTTTATTGTCGGAAAAGAAAAGTAAGGCAAATACATGAATTAATAAATGAAAACCAATATGTATTAAAGTAATTTGTGAACCAAAAACTTCCCCAAGAACATTTATATTTAACCATTTTAAGTTTGGGTACATACCACTGGCTGGCGTAATGTTCATTATTCAGTGTGAAGCCTGTCAAGACAGGCAAATAACAATAATTTTCTTCATCTTTTGTTTCTTGTTTTTTGGATTTGAATTTTTCAAAACATTTTAGTCACATTATAGTAATTCATCTTCAAATAGAATTTCTGATAGATTTTGTGTTATTGTTTTTCTAAATACTGACCTTTTTACTTTTTTAGATGTTACTTAACATAACTATGAGGAAAAAAAAGGCTGTTAATATTTTTCTCTTCCAGTTTTTCCGTATATACTTCCAAATTCAATATTTATTCATGATTTGGGATTTCAGCCTCTGTTAAATTACTTGAAGAATCTTGGACTCAATTTTGACAACTGAATCTCCGACTCCACGTAAACTACACCCTTTAAAGGACACTAACGCGCTGTTGGGATGAGCAGGGCTAATATTGCCCTCAGACTCTTCAGTCTCACGCAAGGAGGGCCTAACTTAAGTGTTCTCTCCTTCCTAGATAACCTCAGACATTTCTCAAGAACTTCCTCCTCCAATGCCCATCTCGTAAATTTGACACAAACCTTAATTCTCATACACTTGTCCCATGTCTTGATCTCATGTTAAAGTCCAAATGTAACCCGCTTCTAGAAATCCCTCCTTTAAAATATATTTTGTCTGGAATGCATTCAAAGTGGGATGTCCTTACTCTAATGAGGAGACCACCTCTTAAAAATAATTTATGGTTTTCCATTGTTTCCCTTTCAAGTGAATTTTTAAAAATATGCATATTTAAAACAAAAGATTTGACCTTTTCCTGGATTCACTTGTTTTCATTCTAGTTCTAAGACACACTACTTCAATGTCATAGTTAAATAATATAGAAAATATGGCATAATTAAGAAGGGGTTGAGGTTAAAGTCTCATTTCACTTTTTTTTGACATTACATGATAAATTGAAATGGCTGATTTTTTTTTTCCTATATCACTAACATTGGATTTTGTGTCAGTTACTATCATAACAGTATAACTAAAAATCTGCAAAAACTGATCTTATTTACCTTAGCCACATTTTTGGCATTCATTCAGACGCACACTCAAAGTTAATTGAGCCAAGCTTTTCTAGTTTGCAAGCAACTCTATCTACAGGTGCTTTGGAACATGCATTCAGGCTTTTAAATGTTGCTTTCATTAAACGAAAGCTAGGTGGAAGCTGTAAGAGTTACTTTCTTAAAAGGATTCCCCAGTATACACTGGGCCTAATTAAATTCTCTGTAGAAGGACATTCTGAAATCCCACAGAATTTTCTTTGTAAATTTGCCTTTTATCAACTTATCATTATTAATGTATTTTTTTCAAAAATCCATAAAATACTGTCTTGTAAACATTTAAAAAATATTTTTAATGGTGTCTTAAAAAAAAAAAAACTTTTTTATTTATTATCCAAAAATCTTGAGGGAAAGATTGTCTTGACATTTTTGTATCCTCTTTGGTGCCAATCACAACATTTATCCATAAGCGTTCAGTAAAAGGTTGACTAATTCCCATAGCATGCTTCTTGCTAATGATGTGAACTAAAACTTTTTATGCTCTCTGTGAAAGAAAAGAACATGCCCTCAAAGTAAATGTTAGAAGATAATCACTTTGTCTTCTCTGATGAAATCTTTACCATTATTTTAACTTTTATCATACTGCAGCAATAACTTGCTAAATAAAGATCTTCGCATTCTCTAAGAGCATCTGTCAACCACCATAGTATTATAGACTAAGGAAATCTAGCCCAACTGAGGCAAGGAAAAACAAATGATCCTTGAGCTTTAAAGAGGCAGTGAGATTCAAAAATGAATGTTGTATAATTAAGGGAAATTTTTTGTACTCAAAGGGGTGGAAAACTATTTGTTAAGCATGTGTATAAAAGGATGATAGCTAAAGATTCAAACAGTATCTTTCCTTGAATCTCATATTGTGTTCACACAGTTTACATTGGTTTTAAATATTTTTAAGTTCATTTATTTGTCCTTAACTTTTTATTGTCCTCTTACTTCAAATGACATTTTACAAGAACATTTTGGGCCCCTTCCCAGTTGACTACTCTCTCCCCTCAGTCTGGCCAGGCTGCTATGTTCTAGTCTGTTCCAAAGGTCACTTGTTCCAGTTGAAATAGCTGTCTGGATGGCCTGGAAATAATCCAAATACTGGTTCTTTCCTGCAAAGAAAGCAAAGAAAGATGTTTGTGTCTTGGCTACATTTTAAAAGAAAAAAATAAAAGAACTTTATGGCTAAATCAACTAATATTTGATAAAAATAATATAACTCTAAGACTAACTTAAAATTGTTATTTTTCAGTGCTCTATGTCATTATGCTTTTTTATATACTTTTAAAAATCAGCTGTTTACTATCAGTATGAGAAAATAATTGGTATTAAATAGCTAAGTATATATACAAAGTATAAGCAAAGTAATTTTGGCAAAGAGTCAGCATACACTAATTTCTCACACATATGCACAATTCATTTAGCTATTTAGTTCTTTATTTTATTCTTGCTATCTGCTTTAATTAAAAAAACAAATAACTTGTACTAGACAGGGAACGGGAGGAGATAGGCAGTCAGAGGATAGTCATAAATATTCAGAGATATCAACTAACCCACACTTGGCTAACTGCGTGCATGGATATTTGACCTGTTCATTTTTTCAGACAATTTGGACCATTTGCAGGCTAGGATAGGGAGTAGTAAGTATGATGCGATTATGTAAAAAGCTGTCTCTACAGTGATTCCTCTTTAATGTCTCCTAGTTCTTTGGTAATGCCATCTTTTCTACATAAAAGGAATTAAATAGGAAAATACCTGAAGATAAACTGACCACTAGTTTCATGACTTCCTGCCATCAGTGGGAATTAGAAAAATAAATATTACTTTCTTAGAATCACTTAAGTTTAAAATTTCTAAACCATACCTTACTTGAACGTTTAAGTAATTTTTTAAAAGATTATTTATATAAACTACATTTGCTTTAGAACATCTAAGTTTGATCTAAAGGGAACCACTGAACTATGATTTAAAACTTCATACTTTGATGTTACCATTACAGCTTTAGTCTGATCTTTGACTTGGGGAAAGTCATTTAATAGGGTTCATGAAGTTCATGAACATTATCTATTCTTGGCATAAAAGAGAAGAAAGTCCTCTAATTAAACCAAAGATTTTTTTTTTAATTGTCATAGAAACTACATAATTAATCTTTTATTTATATACTAATTATAAACAAATATTGACTCAGTGGTTCCTAGAGAAATAGTGCATCTAGCTGGCAATAGTCCTGTTAAAGAGGACAGCAAACACCACAAAACTATCCTGGCCTTGTGTCTATTTATTATCTAAAAATTTGTATGTAAAATTTTGTCCTTTGATAATGAAGTTGGACACAAGGCAAAAGCATGATTCTAAGATTCTCTTCTTTCTCAACATTTCCTGTTCCTAATGATACTTCGAAAGACCTCAGAGTATATTTGCACTGGAGAAATGGGGCCTATGCTTCTCAAAAGTATTAATGGTTTGCCACATTTTAAAAATAACTTCAAGATAAACAATGCATGCTTCAAAAGAATTCAGAGGCATCCTTCTTTCCAAATAAATATTAAATCCTGAAAATACCAGCAAAGAAATGCTGAAATGTATAAGATAATACTGTATTGAAATATCAAAATGCAAGTGTCCCTAAATATGTTTATATGGAGAGAAAATTTTAGATTCACAGAAAATTTGTTATATTTTTGGATTTTAGTGGATCCTGCTTGTCTGTGCTTAAATTTTATAATGAAGCTTCATGTGAGAATGTGAATATTAGACTTTCTCGAAATGTATTCAAATAAAACTTGAATTTGACATATGTTGAGTTATGCTCATTTGTAAAGCTTTTTTGGTAAATCTTATCTCATTGCTGTACCTATAAAGAAAAGAAAACACAGAAAACATAAAGAGCTCCAGCACACCTGTTAAATCTTCCAAAGTCAACAATTATATTTCTCATCACTCTGTTTCCCTTCCTTAAGCCTTAATCATAGAGCCAAAACTAAAGGAAACAGCTGTCCTTGAAAACCACATGAGGCTCAAGTATTTATTTCTGCTACGCAAATTGATCAAATTTCTACACACCTTTAAAAGATACTTTCCAAAAAAAAAAAAAAAAAGAGCTAAAGCAGTACTTCTTTCTGAACAGTTTTTTTTTTAAGAAGCAATCTGAGTGTCTATGTGATCAAATAAAATCAGAAAGCTTGTAAACATAAACTCAATGAGACCATGGAAAGCACGAGTCATATGACCTAGTTGAGTTTATTTAGAACACACACACACACACACACACACACACATAAAAATGTTGGGGATTCATCAAAACCAGATTGTTTCTTGCACTGTTCCACAGCTAAAAATTAAAAGGTAAAGGGAAAATTGGACAAAAATATTCCACAAAGCAATGCATAAAAATTGTCTAACAACTAACAAAACAACATAAATGGAAAAGTAAAAGGAAGACTATGTTTTAACATTTTGAATTCTGTATGTAAAAAGCCATTTAATAGTGCTTTCATTTCATAATATTTAATATTAACTGTCATGTAATGCAATTTTTTCTTTAACAATTATCAGGAAAATTGCTATAGCAAATTCATTTTTTGGATATAAAATGAAACAATGTAACTAGGATTTAAAGAACACAGCTATTTTGGAATGTGCTTGCTCTCAAGAAAGGCCAAACAAGATTAAAATAAATGCATTAATTGATTATTGTTCTTCATGAGAATGAGCAATTTCAAACAGAGAGAAACTTCAGCTGTTTCAAAAGGTCAGCTGTGATGGTATTTAAGAGGAAAACTGAAGTCACATTTTTAATACTTAAGACAGATGCTTTATGTTAAAAAGCTTCTCTGATGCGGTCCTTTTGTGCTGACTAGACTGTGTTCTGGGTGGGTATAGACTGGATGAAAAACAAGTTATTGTTCTTCACTGATTCTTTTATGTGCCTTAACTGTTCATATTCTGAAGGGACCATTGACATTTCTGCACCCAAGCTACCTCTCCACTCTAACTATGCTCCCATTCCAGCAATTCTTTGTGTGTGT
>NW_006442484.1:54718827-54724466 GCF_000325575.1 Pteropus alecto
TTTTTTCTTTCATTTTATAAAGGCTAAAATATCAAAAGAAAATGATATAAATAATGAATATATATTGGTGAGACTAATGTATATTTATAACTGCCAGAATTTCAAGATTACTGATACAGATTGTGGTATGTCTATGTGGCCAGAAATATCATTGTGAGATGAACAATCTTTTCCATCCACTACTCATCATAGAATATTTTTTGGTATATGGGAAACCGCAAGCACATCGGTGGGAACTTACTCGTATGGAAATGCTGCAGTCAAACCACTAATCATGGCAGCCAGATTTCCCAGAATAAAGCAGTTACTCTAGAAATTTTGCCAACTACTTGGGTTAAAAATATGGTCAAGAATTGCAAATCAGCACAATACAGAAATGTTATTAGCAAACTACAGAAATGTAGTTCTAAAGTACAGTAGACAGTATTGAACAGCAATTTTGTAATGACATTTTTTCTTTGATGTAGGGTATCAAACAAAAGACAGTTGCAAAAACCATTGATTATACGTTTAGTCAACTGAGCTTTGCATCTAAATATCTCTGTTCTGCCTAAATGAGTTTTAATAACAAAACGTGAAAGTCTTCTTTGTATAGAATATAGATCACTATATGAAAACATTTTTTCTTATTTTAAAGTACACATTAATTAGATTTTTTCCTAAGTTATTCTTGACTTTATTATTTGACACTTCATAATAGTTGTAAATTAATATGAGTTAGAGCCAAGGCAATTATGGATTTAAAAATGTGATTTCTATTTATTTATAGCAATATTCCAGACAGATTCAGGATGAGAGGCAGACAAGCCAATGTTGTTCAAGCTTTTATAAGAACTTCAAATTTTAAAAACAAAATAGTCTTGGAATATGTTTGTTTTTGTATCAAGATTTTATAAAAACAAGTTCACAAAATGAGTCTATTTCTTCATTTTTATGTACATTTCTTTTTTGTATTAAAATATTTTGTATTTTGCAGTAAAGTCTTTTCAATTCTGTTATTGATTTTTCATGTTTCATCATGTCCTTTTTTTAAAAGAAATTTTTTATGGCGACATTGGTTAATGAAATCCAATAAGATTCAGGTGTACACTTTAACAGTAAGGCATATATATGTTTACACTGTGTATTCACCTCCCATAGTTAGATTTCTTTCTGTCACCACATGTTTGACCCCCTTTACCCTGTTTACCTCTCCCCTTCCCCCTCCCCCTACCATCTAGTAACCACTAGTCTATTGTCCATGTCCATGAGTCTCTGTTTGTTTGTCCTGTTCATTTGTTGCTTTTAGGTTTATATTCCACATATAAGTGACATCATGTGATTTTCAACTTTTTCTGTCTGGCTTATTTTACTTAGCATGATTATCTCGAGGTCCATCCAAGTTGTTGCAAATAGCAGTATTTCATCTCTTCTTATGGCTGAGTAGTATTCCATTGTATATATGTACCACTGCTTCTTTAGCCAGTCACCTATCATAGGACGCTTCGGTTGCTTCCATGTCCTGGCCACTATGAGTAATGCTGCTATGAACATCGGTGTGCAAATATCATTTCGGATATGGGTTTTCAAGTCTTTGGGGTAAATACCCAGTAGAAAGATTGCTGTATCACATGGTAGATCAATTCTTAGTTTTTTGAGGAACCTCCATACTGTTTTCCATAGTGGCTGTACCAATTTTCAGTCCCACCACAGTGTATGAGGGTTCCTTTTTCTCTGCATCCTCTCCAACATTTGTTATTACTTGTCCTGTTGATTATAGCTATTCTAACAGGTGTTGGATGGTATGTCATTGTGGTTTTGATTTGCATTTCCCTAATAGCTAGCCATGTTGAGCATCTTTTCATGTATTTGTTGGCCATTTGTATATTCTCTAGAGAGAAGTGTCTGTTCAAGTCCTCTGCACATTTTTTGATTAGATTATTTATTATTAAGTTGTATGAGTTCTTTGTATATTTTGGATATTAGGCCCTTATCAGAGGCATTGCTTGCAAATATATTTTCCCATTTGAATGGTTGTCTCTTTACCCTGTTGACAATTTCTTTTGTTGAGCAGAAGCTTTTTAGTTTGATGTAGTCCTATTCATTTATTTTTGCTTTTACTTCCCTTGCTTTTGAGTTAAATTCATAAAATTCTCTTTAAGTCCAAAGTCCTTGAATTTAGTTCCTATGTCTTTTTCTATGCATTTCATTGTTTCAGGTACATTTCTTAATGTTACATAATGCTAATTTGTTCTACACAAAATTTTTCTAAATTAGTTTATCCACATAAATGATGCTCTTTTTTGACCTCTTACTAATTTAGCCCTACATATGGTATTATTGACAAAAAAAAAAAAAATCTTTATCTAGTATCTTTTGAGATAATTCTATAGAACAGAAATCTTATGAGTCCTATGATCATTTACTATTAACTGTTCTGGCTTAAGTTTTTCATAGTATAGGTGAAATAGTATGGATAATTTGTCAGAATCTCTGATTACTAGGTTATAACCCTTTATTCCTATAGATATTAAAGTGCAACATGGAATAAGTGGATTTCTATATAGATACCTTAAAATCTATAAGTTGAAGATATTCTATGGAAATAAACATTTCTAATATCAAATCAAGTGACATATTTTAGATTGTGGAGATTTTTTTGACATTGATAATGTGTTAAAGCATATTCCTCTAATTGCTAATCTCAAGTTTGGATCTAGCTGCTTATATAGTGAAAATTGCATTCAAGCACAGAGATAACTTAATGATGTGCTGAGTTTCCCAAAATAACTAGAATATTCTGAAGTGGACTTTGAAGCAACTTACTTGGATTAATAATTCTCAAAAAAAAAATAGCATAAAATGTTAGAGCTTTGGCTATTCTTTATGATTTCTGTCTCTTCCTAACTTCCATGTTAAATAAAATATTTGGATAAAATTCAAAACATCGACAGACCAATTGCAGACAAGGATGTAGCACAACCAAAACTCTCATTTATTGCTGGTGAGAATGTAAAATGGTGCAGTGACTTTGGGACACAGTTTGGCAACTACTTACAAAACTAAATATAGTCTTATCATTCAGTTTAATAATCACTCTCCTATGTATTTATGCAACTGATCTGAAAACTTACATCTATACAAAACCCTACATGTGAATGAATGTTTATGACAACTTTATTCATAATTGCTGAAAACTAGAAGCAACCAAGATGTCCTTCAACAGATAAATGTACAAATAAACTGTGGTACATATGTGCAATGTACATCTGTATAATAGTATTAAGAGAAAAAACAAATGAACTATTGAACCATCAAAAGACATGAATGAATCTTAAATTCATAAATCTAACTGAAAGAAACCATTCTGAAAATGTTATATACTATATCAATTCAAGAATATGGCATTATGGAAAAGATAAAATTAGAGCAACAGTAAAAATATTAGGATTTGCCAAGGGTTTTGGAAAGGGGAGAGGATTTAATAGATTAAGCATAAGAAATTTTTTAAGGTAGTGAAACTATTTTGTATGATAGCGTACAGCACAGGAGTGAACCTTATCTATGCAAAAATTTAAAAACTATATAAGAAACTGGGAGATCCCAGTATGAAATGCAGGATGTAGCAAGATAATCTAACTCTAATACAAATGTATAAAACAAATTCACTGAAAGGAGTGACAGTAAATGACCTAAGTAACCTTGGAATTGAACGGGGTCTACAGAACTAAAGGTAAAAGAAACTATACATAGCAATATATGCTAGTTGTTAAAATTGTTTATCATGGGAGCATAGATTAATAATTCTGCTACCACTATATATGTATATTGGGGTTGAACAATTAAACAAACATATGGCCAATGGTGGTAACAAGTTTTCTCACTGTTGGAGTGGAAGATTACAGACAAGCAAGGGAAGAGGGCTAGAACGATCTTTGTGGAAATGGATTAGATTTGGAGACAATAAATACAAATTTTAGCTTAATATAGATAGAAATAATTACATATAAAAATATTTACAGGTATGCATGTATGTACTGGTTAGTATACACACATATTGTTCCCAGCTTTGTCAGCTGAGAGAATCTAGAAGCAGTGACAACTTAGTAATAATGAGCACATATGTCACCCAGATCTTGGTTTCTAATATTATTCTTCAATTAAAGAAACCTGAGCTCCTACTTGAAAAATTGGCTGATTCTAAAATTTGGGAAGGAAATATACAAGATGAACCTCAAATGTCTTGTAGTGACTTAAAAGAATGGTAGGGAAGAAAAGGAAAGGAAACCAAAATAATGAGGTGTAGCAAAGGGGCACAGGAGTCAATTAAAAGAGCTTCCAATGGCCAAAAATGGAAAAATTTGAGCAACAAAATAAAGGAGAATTGGATTATGAGCCAAAGTTAAAATTAAATATCCACAACTTTATATTGATATAAATAGGTAATTAAATACATTAACAAATTATGGGGAAAAGATAAATATTGCATACGGAAAAATTCCAAATAACTTATGTAGTAGATACATACCCTCAAAATGTGGAGAATGATGCATATCCCTCCACTCCTCAAGTGTGGACTGCGTATAAAGAAGTACAAAACAGTATGAAAAGATAGAAAAAGTACAATAATCAAAAATAGGAAAAAGATTAACTTTACAGTGGAGAAGTCTGATAGACACTGCCTCTGACAGGTAATCAAGATTCACATCAAAAATAATCAATCATGTTGATAGTACGTACCCTTGAAATGATGTGAAGAAAATGGCACTTTACTCTGAGGACTTCCTCCCATAAAACCACAGCCCTTTCTAATTATGAAAAAGAAAAAAAAAGCATCAGACAAATCTAAGTAGATGACCAGTACTACTCAAAACTGTCAAGGTCATCAAAAACAAGGACAGTGTGAAAAACTGTCACAGCCAAGAGGAACCTAAGGGGATGACTATTCAATGTGACGTGGTATGTGAAATGGGATCCTGAAACAGAAAAAAGGACATTAGGTAAAAACTAAGAAAATACAAAATAATCTATGGACTTTATATTATAAAAATGCATCAATATTTGTTCATTAACTGTAACAAACACACTATATAAAATATATTAATAATAGGACATAAGTGTGGGGTACATGGGAACACTCTTTACTACTATGTGATTTTTCTGTAAATCTAACACTGTTCTAAATTCAAATTTTTATTTTGAAAAATATTATCGGCTTCTTGAGAGATGGTAACCTATATTTTTGCTGGCTAAAGTTTTTTTGTTATTAATATAACACTCAAAATATTAAAAAAGCAAAATATATGTATAAGAATAAAAAATTAACTGTAGAAGTGCCAGTTTTTCTCTAGACCTAAATACTAAAAGAAAGGCCATTTAAGTCTAAAAAAATAATACCAGAGAACTGTGCATCAGATATATATAGAGAGAGAAGTGATGATAATCAAGTCAGAATTAAGTGGGCATTAATTTTCAAGTATTCGATAGAAATATTAGATTTTGTAAGTTGTAGAGATGTTACAAAATAGTATTTTCCAATGCCATTCAAAGATTCTGCTTACCTCATTTCAAGAGTTATTGTCTGCCAAAGGTAAATAAAGACAACATGGGAGATGAAAAATAGTTATGGTACTAATAATATAATGAATAATATAATATAA
>NW_006442484.1:54724557-54747487 GCF_000325575.1 Pteropus alecto
TATAATAGTTATGCACAAGAAAAGACATATACACTTTTTTTGTGATCACAGATTAAAAATGTAAAAAATAAAACCAATGATAGTAAATGAATGTAATCTCATTATAGCATATGCCACGTAAACGCTTTGAGTAGAGCAATATTTTGTTGGAATTTGAAAATGTAAACATAATAATTATATTTGTCTTCAAAAATATTTTAATCAAGTTGGAGATTTCAGATGTTTATATTTGAACAACTCAAGGGGAATTAATATATCAGTCATAAAAAGGCCTATTGAAAAAGGTCAAAGTGACTTTTCATTTGTTAATTCTTTTGAGTAAATCAATCCAGGCGAGGATATAATGTGTCAATAAGTTACCCTCAAGTATCAGTGGCAAACAACACAGTTTATTTCTCACCTACACTACAGGTCCATTATAAAATGCTGCTCTTCTACTGCAGGCTAAAGAAACTGTCTGACTGAGGCATTACTGATCTTGTGGTAAAGAGAAAAAAGGCATGACAAGTCACTTGCTGACTCTTAGCACTTCTGCTTGGCAGTGGCCCAGGTCACTTCTGCTCAGGAATGAGCACACGTTGTTTCATTGGACAAAGAAAGTCACAAGCCTATTCCTGAGTTCATCAGGAAAGGGATATAGAATGTGAACTACAAGGAGGGAAACAAAACTTTGCAAGCATTGATGTAATCCCTGATACTAAATGCCTTTTTTGCTTATTGACTTTGTGATCGTAAAAAAACACTTAACATCTTTAAGCCTCCATCTCCTTACCTATAAAATAGGAACAATATTTAGTCATGAAGTTAAGGGTAAATGAAAATTAATATGTAAAGCATTTAAAGTTAGATAGGAAATTAAATGATAGCTATTATTATAAATGCCAAATAAATGTAGAGTCATAAGAGTCTTATAGTTCAAATAAGTCTTAAGCAATAATAAAGCATTAAGGAAATTAATATAAAAGGGCTTAAACTTCTATTTCTTTTACTGATTTACATATCATTAAGTGATTTAATAACAAATATTATTTTAATATATTTTTTCAGAATAGTTTCATTTTGTCTGCCCCATAAAATGTTTTAAAACTTTGAGCTGCCTATTTGCTCCATATGATATCTTTATTGAAAGATTCAATCTTTCCAGGATTGGATGTCCAAAACTGAATAAATCATAAGAACTACATAATTCAAAACAGGAATGTTGGTCTAGTGAAAGGCTTACCCCTGCAATAGTGGCCATTGGCATGGCTTTTGAAATGGGTCTGTGTCTGCCAGAAGCCTTTGTGCTGAGCATGGCTACAGAACCAATAGTCCCACAAAGTATAATCCAGGTTGTCTAACTGGTAAGCCAAAGAAACATGTGCTTTTTCTATGGTTTGAAATGTATCCCAAGGAAAAATTCAAACCCAAACCAAAATTGGCTAAAATTCTTAGAAAATATGAGCACTTAGGCAACTCAGGCTGAACTGTAAATGGCTGCTGACAAAGTGTCTGTCCAATTTTGCTTTCTTAAATATGATAGGAAATGGAATAGAAAGTAAACATATTGCTTAAGTGTACTGTCCTTACAGTTTTTCCTCTTGAAAATTTAAATATTTGGTTTTCATGACTCTAAATTGTTCTGATATTCCATTTTTTACAAGTACAAATTCTTTCTCTTTCATTGATAAGTCTCCTTTCACATTCTTAAAGTTTTATCCATTTCTACTTGTTATTGTTAAATTCTAACATTAATTGTTATTTTATGTGATATTTTTCATCTTCCCATCTAACTATTAAAGCTTGTTAACAATTATAAAGTACACTTTTTTATGCCCTTCAGTGTCTAGCACAGTGCTGTTATAAACATAACACATTAATAGGCATGTGTTTTATTTATAAATTCATCTGCCTGCTTGTCATTTTCTCGTTGTTGGTTTTTTTTTTTTTGCTATCATATCTGCAAATAATATTTGTCCTCAAAAGTAATTATGGTTTGAAGCTTGACTCAGAGAAATAGTTGATTAATTTTGAGGAAACAAAATCATTTTCAAATATTTTAAAATCAGTTGATGTGGGACCTTGCTAATAAAGGCACAGTTTAAATTTGCATTTGTCCTATATAATTTCCTAAAAATGTGTATTAGAGGTATTCCTGGGGTTAAAACCACTAAGCTGCTTTCCTTTCATGAAGTCAAAGTAGAGCACAGATACTTTTAGCAAAAATGTGGGAGGTTGGGTAAAAGAAACTTGAGAATTATTATTAAGATAAATTACCCAAAATGGAAGATCTTCAGTAAACAATCCCAAACTGGGCTTCAGATCAGAGAAATAAAAGAGGATGAATACAAGAGAAGCTGCTGAATTTAAGCAGTTTGAGCCCTAACTTAATAGACATCTCTCATGAGCACCCACAATCGGAAGAAAAGATAAATGGTGCAGTGACTTTTTACAAGTGGATGAGCCTAATGGGAAAAGACCTCACTTCTTTAGAGTCCCGGCTAGAAAGCATGACACAGGGAGCCTATGGCAATTCTAAGAATCAGCACCTAGGGGAAGACCTACACTTTGAAAAGTGGGGCATTGAAAAGTGAGAGTCAGATTGACAATGGGAAAGTTCTGATTAATGTTTTAAAGGTATGTTAAAGTAATTGAGATATAATATGATAGCATGAGTTCCCTAGGAAAAAGACTGAGAGGAATATTGGTTCGCTGGGGATTGCTCTTGGTAATAACACCTATGCAGAAGTGACAGAAGCAGGCTCGGGCAGAGGGAGATGTTGAACTGTGATGCAACAATGACCTTAGCCATCTAACTGGGAACTCTGAGCCTGGGACGACCTTTCAGAGATAATCTGAATTGAGCAAAGGGGGCTGATACTCTATACCTTCTCATAGATTAGTAATTATATGCAGTTTGCTTTGGGGACCACAGTTATTTTAGGTGTGACATCTCCCTTCAGATGGAAGTAACTCCTGGGGAGGAACTCGACTATGAGCCATTAGAAGGCAACGATTCTGGTGACTGGGAGCATGAGTGCCTTGGGAATGTCCTAATGGGAGGATGTGAGTGTCTAATATGTTTAACCTACTTGGGAACAATTCCTCCATGATTTTGGTTGGTCTTTGTTTCATGAAGAAATGTACAGGAGGAAGATTAGTGGAAAAAAACTAAAACTCCTACCACTGAAGCTGGGATTTAGGAAACAAATGATGCCAATTATCATCTTCTACAACCACCCATTCTAAATTTCCATCATAGCTGGCATCTCCATGTAAATGTTCACTCTCGTGGAGAGAGCAAGACACTTATTATTGAAGAGACTGAGCCTCTGAGTGCCATGTTTTTCTAGGTTATGGCTTTTATATTTGTTTATTTATCATCAAATATAGCAGGGGAATAACCAAGCAGTGCTCTAGTAGATCACTTAACCCCATCATGTAACAGCAGTCCTACCTCCACCTGATGAGAAGGGCCAATTATTTGTGCCAGGATAGCAACTCATTTCCATGCCTAAAGATCTCTTGCACAAGGAGCAGGAAGGAAGTGATGGCATGGGTGGCATTAAGTTTAATGGAACTCTTGCTATTTTCCTGATGGAAGCACTTTTGCACCAGGCACCAAAACCTCTGAAGCCATAGAGCCAAAAATTGCAGGAACTAGAAGCACAAATTCCTCATGTGGGTGACTAGGAGTAATTGTAAACAGGACCACCATTACTCCTTGGTTATGAGTGTCATATATTCTACTTATCAGTGACATTACTAGTAATGGTCATTGATTGAAGATATATATTGCATTGTGGAGGATGACTCTCCATGCTCACAGTGAATTATCTCGAAATTGGTGCCTTAAGTGCATTGTCAAAAGGCCTTCATGCTATCAGGAGTGTTTCTGGATTATATACTATATGATTGGACCAGTAAATCCCATAGATATGTGCCCAATGCTGTACTTTCTGCACTATAAAATAGATCCCTTGGTCTGATGTGATGTATCTCAGGAATTCTTTGTCAATAGAATAAACTCTTTTTAAACTCTGAAGTCTTGTAGTCAGGGAAGGTGAAACCATATCATATATATACATACACACATCTATTTTAGTAAAGAAAATTGTTATGCCTTTCATAGTAAAAGTGATCCAATATAATCAACTTGCCATCAAATGCTACTTTTTCTCCTTAGGAAATTGAGCCAATTCAGGGAATTTAGGATGTTTTCCATTATTAGCAGGTTGAACATTGGGCAATGGCAGTGCCTAGATAGGTCTTAGTGAATGAGAGCCTAGGCTGCCAGACATATGCATTGCCTATATCTATGTCACCATGCCACTTTTTTTTGTACTCATTATGCTGAAGACAGAAGTCGCCTACATCTACAGAAACTTGTCAAGTCATTTTGTTGATGTGAATGTTTATTGTTACTTACATGTGGCTGATCTCTGATGAGTGTTAACATGTAATACAAAAATGTCCACATTTCATGCTCAAACACATAGTGCCATCCACATACCATAAACCTAGATATCCTTGTTCTTGATCTCGCAATCTTTCTCTAGGACTCTGACCAACCAACCAATTCACTCACCACTGCCTATGAGTCTGTATATACTCTTACCAGAGGTCACTTCTCTTCATAAAGTGAATGACTGCATTATAAAAGATCTGCCCATTTGGGTAGAATGTCTGCCCATCATGATATTCTTGCTAGACAGTGGAGTAAAAAAGCATCTATTCTCCAGATAAAAACATATACTGTTTACCTGAGACTCAGTTCATCTGTTCTGGCATAGCAGCTCCACTTGAGACTGGTTGAATTTGTTGTAAGGCACTGTCATCTTCCAGGATCTATCTGGTAAGGGCCAGATTATTGAATTAAAAGAGGATTTAATGGGCTCACCAATCCTGCATCTTTTGAATTTTTAAGAATGAAAATGATTATTGCCATTGCCACCCGCCATTCTCCTGGAATTTGATACTTATTGCTTTTGATTTACTTTCTTATCTAGAGAGTGGGAGGTTATAGTTTCAATGGATTTCACTTTATTGCTACATTGAAATATCTCTGCCACATATGAATTTATTTCAACTCTCTGTGCTTCAGTTTTATATGTAACAAAGTCTTAGTAAAATTTACTACCTCGTAGGTATTTGCTATGATAAAAAATTGATTCAATAACCTTTTATTATTCTTTTTAACATGTTTGAAGTATTGTGACATATTTTTAGGTAGATGAAAGAAACTCTGTTCCTGATGTCCAAGTTACACAAGACAGACTTAATTTATCAGGTGAAGTAAACAGTAGTGGGAAGTAACTTATAAACATGCTGGGGAGAATGAGTGCTAATTTTACTGATGGTTCAATTTTTATTCAGATTATTTTAGCAGGAGTTTCCCAGTTGTCCCTCTAGTGCTTCAGAATTACTTCTAGGTTTTACATTTTTAAGCAGATTCTAACATTTGAGTTTTGTTTTTTTTAATCAAATGAAATTCGAATCTCAGATAAACATAACTTGTAGGTTCTTAGCTGTAACCTACTAATCACTGATGTTCAAACTAGTTCATTGCTTTCTCTAGGATTCACTTTTTAAAAATAAAATAATTCCATTCTAAAAAAAAATGCAATTCTCAGCACTTAATTTGAGTAAATTTATCTGATCACTCTCTTAGTGAAAGAAACAATTTTAAATAAGGTAGAAGGGGGAAAAGATTAGGAAAAAAGACATGACATATAAAGAAAAGTAAAGGGAGTTTGTTAATCATTGATTTTCATGTTGTGTCCAACAATTATAGAGAAACTAAGAGATTCTTGGTGAAACTTGTAAATATTTCCAATTTTGATTTGGGTGGAAATTACTGAAACATTTGGTACAATTCAATTAAAAACATTCTAGTTAGTTCTAGGTGGTTTAATAGAGCAATCAAATAAGTAACCCCAGATCAGCCATATTAACCCAGTATACGCATGTAGATGACAAGTTTACAAATTTTCCTCATTTGTTTTCTGGGTCTGGGGAAAGAAAATAGGCTTTTGGTCCCAAGTCCAATGTTAGTTTGATGTGTCACTTTAGGAGTGTTACTTAACCTCTTCATGGCTTTCTTTTTCTTAATAAAAAGAGCGAGGGGGTTGCAGATTGTATTTAGTCGAGAAGGTGATGATGAGTAATAAGTACAGCAATGGATCTTAAAACATTTAAAACTGTAAAGAACTATCAAATACAAGAAACTGTCCTTGTACATTTTAAGTTATGAAGAAATCAAGATGATTTAAATATAAAATTTCATTAATAAATATGAATCTGACTCAATGAACACTAAATATGTTTGCTTAGGGTAAAATGAAAATCTGTATGAAAATTTTAAAAATGTACAAAATAGTATAACTGTCATTCACTGGAAGTATAAGAAGAATGATTTTGCCTTTTGATTGCGAGAGATAAATTGTGCTTATTATCAAAACAGTCCTTTAGACTTTGTATAGTTATCTGGAAGAACTAGAGAATACATTGCTTTCCTTCCAGCAGACTTCACATTTTTAATCCTTACCAATACATGTTGGCCTGATGTGCAACTTGACACTCTCATATCAAAAGATAAGATTTGGGAAATAAAGAGAAAATAAAATTCTAAATACCTCACTGCATATAATGTATTTTAACAGCTGGGTTTTCTTATTCTGGTAATGTCTCTCTGATCTTATGGATCACGATTCTATGTTACTTTTTTTACAAGGAGAAATACAGTTTTGTAGCAGAACAGTGAATATATTCTCCTCCTTTTCTTGCGTGGCCAGACCACAGACTGAACCTGTTACTGAAATTGTGCTGTTTCCACTTTGTGACATGATATCATGTTTCTGTTGTTTCTGGATAAGCTCAAGCACAAGCTAAACCTCAACATGTCCTGTGGCTTTGATCTAAGCCTCTGTGTATGGTTCGTAAGCCTCAGACAGTGCTGTTATAAAATATCTGTCTATTTCTTATAAAACCGTTGAGTTTCTGTAACCTGTCTATTTCTTATAAAACCGTTGAGTTTTATTGACGTGAATCTGGTGATTTTCATGCCTTGATCAATCTCTGCTTTTCCACAGTTCTGACATGAAAGGCATATAGCTTGCCTAACATATAAATAAAAAGTCCTTCATTAAGAAATAGATTTTTCCCTTGCAAACTTTAATTTAGTATTTTCTTTCCTGGAAGTAACTCTGTAGACCTGTAGTGTTTCTAATTTTTATTTTCCTTCCTATATCTCAACATCACTGACACTTGCTCAAACAGTTTAATAGCCCGTTTTTTAAATCTGATAATCAAAAAATTAAACAAACAACCAAGAAAAAATCCCTCTAGGTTAAAATTTCATCGAATAACTTTTTAATATTGTCCTTATCTGATATTAAAGTTAAATAAATTGAAACTAATTCCAAAAAGCAGATTTCATCAGTAGTGTGTAGCATACATTCGACTTTCTGTGACCAGATATTGAAGGTAAAGAGTCAATGTGAGTTGCTGTTTAATTTTATTTTCATTCTGCCTTTAGTTCTTGGTGACGTTATGGAGATCAGCTCAAATCCTGGGAGACATGATAAATCTTACCTGTCAGCTCGTCCATAAATTCTTCTCTACGTGTGTGCTACCTCTTTATCTCCATGTTAGTCACTTACACTATAACGCTAGTAGCACTTGATAACTAGTTTTAATGAATCATTTGTATAGAAATATGTTTACTTTTTTTTTGTCTTCACCCAGATAATATACACACAAACACTATTTGTACTATTTGGGACAGAGCCTACATTTTATTCGTATATCTCAAAGGTGAATAAATGGATACATGAAGAGATTTTTGTTAGCAGCACATGTAATAGTCCCTTGAGCTTTCAATAAAAGCTAAAATTGAACAAAAGTTTAAGCTATTAAAATATTAAGAAGAAGTATTATGGAGTGTACTACTTTTGGCTTATTCATTCCCTCCCCACCCCTTCTTACTAAAAGAGCTCTGATTCTGTTCAAGATGGTAACATGCCCGAAGAAAATTACTTTCTCATGCGCCTTATATGACATTTATGGAAAAGTCTATATTAATATTTAAAATAAAGGAAAAGGGTCAGTCAGATAATCTTTCCCTTCCCCATTTTCTATCTTGAAATATAGGCATTTTGCCTAGATATGCAATACCAAGTTTGTATTACCTGAGTAAAAACTGGACACTGAGGATAACAGAAAACACACTGAACCTTCTTTAATGGCATTGTCCCCCTACCCCACATACAAATCCTAAGCTGTTTACCCCTGAATATCTTGGAGGGAAGAATGGTTAACCCAGTAGATTCAAGTTTCTGATGCATACAACCAAAGATATCCATAAATAACAAAAATGTGTATCTTAAAAAACTATTTAATCTTTAAGGTCTTAAAGTGACAGCCTTATAACTTGAATTTCTGTATCTCATATTTCATTATCTTAATTTTCCTAGTGGGAAGGAAAATAGAGAAAAAAATTTTCAGCTAGCAGAGCTCCTACTATTCAGGTTTAAGAACAAAAATGATGAATTTAATCTTTTATAAAATGAAAACTGATTTCATAAGATAGTGTAGAGAATAATTAAAATATCTATGAAAGAAACAGCAACTTAGTATAAATTTTAGTATAAATTTAGTATTGAATTTTATGAACTTTATCTTTTATTATTAACGAGAGTTTACTTTCTCTTAAATAAAATTAGAATAGAATGGATTTTGAAAGGTCATAAGGCCATGAATGTATTTATCCTCCAGGTATTTTTTTCCATTCAGAGAAATTAGAAATACTTTGTCTATAACTATATGTGAATTTTCAAGGATAGCCCCAATTTCAATAATACAGGTCACATATACTGATTTTGAAAAATCATTATATTCTTTGTTCTAATACTCTCCTTGCGGGTAAGTTATTTTTGAAATCAAATATAAGATCTTTCACTCAATAAAACAAATCATTTTGAAGTTTTGCTCGTCTATAGGTGTTCTAAACTTTATTTTGAGGCCACATTTGAATTTTTCTCTAAGTTTGGAATCCTTGTTCTCCTCTTTTATAGAATTTATCCCCTTGCTCAAACCTTTCAATACCTTTGCCCCCTCCCATCTTTAACATTCAGTGCCTTCTAAAACATAGTTCCAAAGCCAGCCTTCTCAATCATGTCTCCTCCTGCATCTCCATGCACAAGAAGGCTGAATCTTTAGGAAAATAAATTGGATTCTTTCTAAAGGTTCATTTTCAAGGCAGCTCTGAGTCCATAGTGTTCACAAAGTCTCTTAATAGTATATTCCTTAAGACTTTGGCAGAAAACAGTTAAACATCCTTTGGGATCTATGTGTTTAGGACAGAGCTCTTCTGGTTTTATTGCCAGATTATTGAGCTCAAGTTGCTGGAGGGTGAAAGACATCTCGAAATTGTCTGCATGTGGTGGAGATGTCACAAATCACTTCCAGCTGATTGGCTTCCTGTTTGTTTAGTTCAATCCTTCAAACTTAACCTCAATATACCATCATATTAGTTATAGTCTTGATGCATATGGATGCTGTGAGGTTTTATGGGGTTATCTATTTTTTATGTGGCACAGACAAGAGTTACTCCTGCTAGGCCATTGATGAGGAGTTAGGGATTCATTAGTGTGAGTGAGCTGGTCAATTGCCATAGCTCCAAGATACATGTGACTGTGTGTACCTACTGGAGTGAAGGATGGACAGTCAGTAAAAGAAGACTAAAGCTCAAGTAAGACCAAGCATTACACCAATGTCCCTTGAAGGAGTATTTTACTTGGTCTCACATTTGACATTTTTTCTTGGCTGCAATTTCTATACTTTTTTAGGTATCATGATTGAGTTCGAGTACCCAGCCTTCACTTTCATCTTTTCCAGGTTCTTGCTGACCCCACTTTCCTCATCTTCTCTACCTCTCTAATACCCCACTCCCCCACATTCCCATTACAAATAAGAAAAAAAAATACATATATATCTCTTGTCATGTTATATTACAGTAAAACTTAAAGTCCCAATTTCAGAGACTTAGAGTCATTTGCTAAAACCACTGTCTAGTTTCCAGAGGACACAGCGAAGCTCAATTACACAAACTCCTCAGTTGATGAAATCTAATTGTACTCTAAGTTCTGATCGTATATATTTACATATACAGATATAAGTATGTGTATTATATATGTATGTATGTTCTAAATTTAAAATAGATAATAATTTCTGTTTGTCTCATAAGCTATGTAATCCATATTGCCTCTTAAGGAACATAACAGGAAAGAACTGAGGGGTGGGGCCATTTATCTCAGGGACATTCATTTTGAGTCCTCAAAGTCCCAGTGATAAGGAGCCTGAAAATATTCCTGATGTGGGAAATCTCCAGGCTCTAGTCTAATGTTACAGAATCAATCAGCCAGAAGTCCGAGAAAATATGAGGCGGGAAGAAAAGAATACTGCAGAAGCATGCAATGTTTCTTTTGTGGTTGGCACAGAACACCAGGAACAAGAGACATGGCACACAACCAATGGTAAAGACACCAAAAAGTCTCAAATTTGGGCATTACCCATTCCATGACTTTATGAAATTCAGAATTTAAACATCTCTTATCCCCTAAGCTTCCATAGTTTAATCCTTGTAACCAGACCCCAGAATCTGGCAGTTTTTCCTCTTCTGTTTACAAATCAGTTATTCCATCCCTGGCCTCAGGGATTTGAACAGTTCTGCAAGAAAAAACACTGTGAGTGGTTCAAAGTCTTTACTGGCCAACATTTCAAATCAAGTGTTAGGTGCCCTCAGCCAAGAGCAGAGCAATGAAAGGGAGGGCCAAAGAGATCCAGTCTGAGGAGTCCAAGTGAACCAAGATTTCATTCTCTGGAGCAGCAGCTGGCACAGAAGTGAGTCCTTAAATGAAGACCTTTTTACCTCTCTTCACAGCTTCTGACATCTGGGTATAGGAAAGCAGGGTGTGGATGGGAAATGTTAGAGAAAATGCAGGATGTTCTTTTTCTTTTGAATATTTTAGCTACTTTGAGAACTCTACACAGTGAAAGCCAAGCCAGGCCAGTGAACTGAAGAATAAAATTTGCTGTTTCTTTGTTTATTGCATCTCATGAGGTGTAGTATTTTTGAAGTTTGGCATAAGTTCTGGCCTGTAAGGCCTTGTTCTACTCAAAAGGGTTGACTATAAATGAAAAGAGGCATAGAGAGTTTAGGATAAACTCAGTAGATTGATACTCATTTCACAATCCTTTGTATAACTCCTGGTCAAGAAAAACCTTGAAAGGAGGCAGGAATCTGAGGGCAATGGGTTCTGCAGGGAACCAAATGCACCGTTATTCTTTTTGACTTTCTGTGATTATTAGGGCTAGCAACCAGACTCCTGGAGGCCTGAAAAGAGATGTTCTTATAAAGCTCTTTTCTCCTGAATCTGTTTCAATAAAAAGAAGAAAAGAAAGGGAAAAAAAGGAGAAAAAAAAAGAAGAAAAGAGAAAAAAAGTCTGATATTCAGACTGTGAAAACTTTTTCTCAGTTTCAACTGCGGAAGGTGAAGAAGGTTAAAGTCAGCATTCATTCCATTCCTGAATCTTAGAACATCTTTATAATTCTGTTGAGAGCAAGCAAAAATGGACCTTAAAGGTCATACTTTAGCAGTCTAGTGTTGACATAAAGGCAGCCAATTTCGATTAGTTTTACAGATGGCTCTTGGCCAAGATTCCTACGAGAATTCTCTAAGTACTGTTCTAGACCTGGAGAGTCAATGGCTGATTGGGCAGGGGACCGTGGAAAGAAAAGGGAGACATGAAGCTCTAGGTCTCCAGGCCCCAGCTCTGTAGTAGAACTTTAGGAGAAACCAAGTGAGGTCCTTCAAAACAGTGTATTATACTGTATTTAATTTCCATTGTAAAGTTTCAGTATATATAATGCTATATGTGTATAAATTTCAATCTATACACTATGGCAAGTACCTTAATTGGGAGTATATAATTCAGGATTAGATAGTTAGCATTTTAAAGACCCTAATTACAAATCCCTACTTCTGCAGGAGTTAACAGAGAGGAATTTTAAATAACTGTATTTTAAACTGACTTCGAGAGTTGATTACTTTTTCATAAGTGATGATAGAAATCCATGTAGATGGGCTAGAAAGAACAGACAGGCAGCTCAGCCCTTGTATCAAGAGAAAGGAAGAATCCAGTGGGATAATGTCCTAGGGTAAGAATTTTGATTGGTCTTGTGCAAAGCTATGTACAGATAATTCTACTCTGACTTTGATTAGATTAGCAGAATCCTGCCTTGAAATAATGTTGAATATGCCTCAAAAGAACTTTTCATGCAAGGCACTGGCTGGGTGCCTAAACCAGAGCTTATCCAACAGATTATACGACTGTTTTGTGTCTGCTTATAAATAAATATATGTATGGCAGAATTTGGACTATGATTGCTTATCATTTGTTATTTATAAGGCTTAGTGCATGGGTTCAAAAGGAGACTGATATACCGTACGTTTTAGTATTTAAAGTTATAAATCAAATTGAAAAATTTTTAAGAAAATTATGTTCTATCCTTCTACCTCGACAATACTGAAATACTATTGATCGATATTATCTAAGAGGAAGAATTTAATAAATTAACTAGGTTGCCTCTTGCATAAGTCTATTGTTTGCATCCACAAGACTTGACTTAATTTAGAAAGCTGAATTTGTATGGACATTTTAGTGCTAACTACCGTTTTTTACAGATGGTTTTCAGTAGTCAGACATAATATGCTTCTAGTAAATGAAATAATAAAATGTCTATTATTTTGGAGGATTATTTTCAATGAATTTACACATATTTAAGTAATGTATTCAGAGAACAAATAGGCAATGTAGCTAATAAGTAGCAGTGAATTTCTGATATTTAATGACCAGTAATTAAATGTACATCTTGTCATATATGTACATACCAAAAAGTTTATTTTACATTAAATTGAAGTTTTCAGAAACTTAAAACATTTTTTTTGCATTAATGTAAGCTATTCATTTCATGTTGTTTAAATTTGCTACTTCTTAATTTTATTGAAACATGCTTGCAATGCTTTGCAAATTGATATAAAAATTCTCTCCAATACTGTTAAAAAAAAAACCAAAGATTCGGTTTTCAATCAAGCATCTTGCTTTATTATTTTTTTCTCTGAAATGTAATGTTAACTTTACATTCCAGGAGCTAATTATGCAAGTGGCATATGCAAGTGTGAAAAAGAATATGACAGTATGTTCTAAGTTTTATGAGTCAACTATTCCTTCCTTAACTTTTCTCTGCAAACATTGCTGTTATTTATTTTGTACCTAATTATGTACAAAACATTGTGCTGAGTATTTGGGAGGTAAAAAGTTTAAAGACACAACTCTTGCCATCAAAGTTGTATATATTTGAAAAAGTAAGATAAAATCTGTATGTTGTATTAAAGGAAATATATTATGGATATGTCTACATATCAGATTCACATGGACAAGGAAACTCTCTTGGGGTACATTTGTAAATATCCTTGGAAAATAACACTTTAGAATTCAATATAGGTAATACAAAAAATAAGGCAATATTTTATTATAGTTTTATGATATATTTTATGACAAAAACATCTCAATAATGACTGCTTAGTTAATGAAATTTCACTTTTTGTACTTCATTAGCTTTGTCTACTTATTAAATAGATCTAACTCATAAGTGTCATTCTAGGAAATTGAAAGTGTTAATTCCTTTCTGAAGAGCAAATTATTCTAAATATTCTCATAAGTAGGTCAAGCACAACTTTTTAAATTTCATTTTGTTTAATAGAATTTAACTCTATTTTGCCTTTCCTTTATGCTTTCAGCCATGATTTAAAATCTACCAAGCTGTTCATGCGGAAGTTTGTATTTGAGTTAATATTTTGTTGCACCGATTTTACAAATCTTTCTAATTTAATTATTACCTCTCATCAGCTCAACTCTGTAAATGGGGATGAATTTTAAAATTCAGCTTATCCTTTTGAGCTGACTAAAGTAGGCTTAATAATATGTTTTAGATATACAGATCTCTAGACAAAAAATATTGGATTAAATAGTGTGACACAATTACTTAGAGTCATTTTCAGTAATAGTTGATAGTCATTGTGATCGTTAATTTTATGCGTCAACTTGATTGGGCTAAGGGATGCACCAGATACCTAGTAAGACTTTATTTCTGAAAGTATCTGTAAGGGTGTTTCCTGAAGAAATTAGCACTTGAATAAGTGGACTAAAGACTACCTTGCCAAGGTGGGCAACATCATCCAACCCATTGAGAGCAAGAATGGAACAAAAAGACAGAGGAGGATGAATTTGCTTTCTCTAGAGCTGAGGCATCCATTTCCTCCTGCCCTTGGACTTCAGTGCTCCTCGTCCTCAGGCCTTTGGGTTTGGACTAGAACTACCTCAACAGCTTTCTTGGGCTTCCAACTTACAGAAGGCAAATCATGGGACTTCTCAGCCTCTATAATTGTGTGAGCCAACTCCTCAGAATAAATCTCTTTCCATATATCTTTATATACCCTGTTGATTCTGTTTCTCTCAAGAATCCTTACTAATTTATTCATCAATATATTTTATTTACTAATTTGATGTTTATTTATTGAATCTTTACTAGGTATCAGGGTAACATCTGGCCCAAGAGTTACAAAGTTTGAGAGTTTCTTTATTCAGAGATTTGGCCAGACTGACAGCTATGTAGAAATGTATACTATTTATCAATGATGATTATTTGACAAAATTTAGCAACTATAAGATATAATTATAAGCATAAACTTACATAAAATGCATTTACTATTTATTATATTGCAACCAACACCCATTTTTAGGTAGTCATGAATGTGGGCAGAGGTCAATGTTAAAGATTGCTTTATTCTTGCTATGATAAGACTTTGAGAGCCAAACTTCACTGAACATATTTGCCCTTCTTTAGGCCTTACTCAGACTCTTTTATTTTTTTTCTAATTCCCAAATATATTTTTACTAAAATGTGACCTAATAAATCTTCTACTTAATTTCTATTAGATGTTTACTAATGTAAATAGTATTTCAGTCCAGGCTTTTAAAAAATACTGTTACTCAAAAGCAGAAACTTTGTTTTAAAAATGATATTGCCGTAAATTTGTGTTATTCTTTAGTTTATCACATTTTTTCACACATATTAAATTAGTAGATCTTTTTTTGAATAGAAGTTAATAGAGAAATAATGAACTTTTTGTGTGTGTTGTCTGAATTCAGAAAACTATATTCAGAGGCCTCAGAAGAGAGGGGTTCTTTTCTTTTTTCTTTTTGACAGAGAGAGCCAACCACCTCATATATCGAAGTGGTTAGCTCTCTTTTGTAAATACGGCATATTTAAATTCTCTGGGAAAAAATCTTCTTATACATTTTTAGTACAAGAGATGACAATGCAGCTGGACTCATGGGTTTGAATTTCCTTTTGGGAAAATGTGTGACTTATTTCCAAAGATACTAAAACTGAGCTATAGCCATTTCAACATTGCCTGAGGATCTTTTCCTTCTTATTCTTTTGCAGAGAAGAGACTAACCATTGTTTGACCTTGCGTACATTCCGCTGTAGCTAATGATCTTGTTTTCTCCTTAATGTTTCACCTCTACTTACTTTAAGTCTTAATCTAATTTTCTTATACTTAAGTAAGGTATGGGAAGGTGAAGAAAGATGTGATGACAGAAAAAGATTATTCAATGCAAATTACAGGCTTCTCTTTCTAGATGCAGTATCATCTCTCTGTGAAGACTGTCTAATGATTAAAGTACACTGTAAAACAATGGTTCAAAACAATTTTTCAACTTAACTTACAACATTGTGATATTTCCATTAAAAACAGTGGACAATTAGTAGTGATTCTGAAGGAGGGCATGCTCTCAGAGCGAAAAGATTGGTCCCGTCTAGTTTGAAAAAATGTTACCAGAGGCATGTCACCATCCCCTTCTTGCATGGAGAATCATTTCTTTAAGAGATAGAATGGTGCTGACAATAAAATTTGATACCAAACATGTTCCAGTACCTCTTCATTCATTTAGTCAACAAATACTTGCTGCCAATTACGTGATTGTCAACGTGCTAGGACCTGGCAGATGAAACCACTCTTCTAGAGATCAATCCTATGTGTCTGGGGCTGGGAGGGGTGGGGGCACAGAAAATGAAAGATAAATTGACATATGAGATATTTTCAGATAATGATAAACACAAAGAAAATATTAAATCATGGCAATGAGACATAGAGTGACAGTGGTGGTAGAAGAATAGATAGAAGGCCACTAAGGATAGCATATAATGAAAAGAGTCATATGGGATGATATTGAAGAGGTAGACAGGGGCCTCATGGCAAGCATTTAGTATACTTAAATATAGATCTTGGACTAAAGTAAATGTGAAGACAAAGATGAAAGCATGACATACAAATGTTATATATTCTAACAGAATTTAAATAATGCAAATAATTATAGAATAAAGGAGAGAGAAGGAAGACAATAGAATAAGCTCATTGTTTGCACAGGCAATAGTGAAAATCAAAGGATATCATCAATAATTAACAAACAAGTTAATAAACTATTTTTAAAAACTGAATTAAGAGCTTTTAAAGAAGGTATACACACAAAAAATAACAACTAGAACAAAAATGAAAACTTCTCTATATAGCAAAGAAACATTAAAAAGTATAAGAACAAAGAGAATACAAGATGTAGAGAAATAAACACAACAAATATGCCATGATTCTCATAAAAATTATAACATAAAATAACATCATAGACATGAGCTCAAATATAATATCACATCAATATAGGTGAATGAAATTAGTTCATATTTCAAAAATGTTTTCAATTTGAATCTAAAAGCAAAACTAATTAAATGCTAAGACATGCTTCAGGTTAAAAATAAAAGGAAGGGCAAAGATAAATTATACTAGACAAATATAAAATATAAAAAACAGGGGCTGTCATCCTAATATCAAAAATTTAGAATTCAGTATTAAAAAGGACACTTTTATGCAAACTATCACAATTTGTTATGATGATATAATAATTATATATAGTCACACATCAAAATAACATAGTTGTCATCTTTATAAGTTAAAAAGCATGGTAGATTTAAGAAGATATTTTTAGAAATACACCAATAATAAGAGACCACTATTCAATATAAGAGAGAATGAACTGACAAAAAAATAAGTAGAGCTATAAAAGACAAATCAATGTAAAAAATAAGATATAGTAATGCCAATAAAAATTGCAGAAAAACTTTTTTTAGATATAGATAACATTATTCTAATGGAAATACAAAGAAACTTGAAATGTTTTGAATAGAAAAAATAAAGGAGAATACTATTTTTGAAGACTTAGAAAACAGTCTTGATCTGCCTATAGTTCAAATCAGTGTGGTATTGGCAGAGAGATAGTGTATATCTATGGAACAGAATAGAGAACCAAGAAATAAGCAATAGACCCAAACAAATGTGTGCAACATATTTTGGACACATGTATAAAAACAATTCAATGGAGAAAAAATAGCCTTTTCAACAATTGGTGCTGGAGCAATTAGACAATCATATGCCAAAAAAGGAAGGAAAAGAAAACTTGACTTTAATCTCACACCTCTTACAAAAACTAGTTTTCTCATACCTTGTATAAAAACTTACTCCTTCCTCTCTTCATTCTTCCCTCTATCTCTCCCGTCTTCTTTCTTTCCTTGCTTCTTTCTTCCCTGCTTCCTTTTCTTGCTCCATTTTTTTTACCCCCTTTTCTCCTCTTTCCTTCCTCCTATATACCCTCTCCCTCTGTTTTATTGCTTTTTTTTCCCTTCAGGCTCTTATATTTTTCTGATCATCTCTAAAACTAGTTAGAGATGCTTATAAAATTAAACATAATGCACAATAAGAGTATTAGGGATACAAAACAATAGAAATAAAATGAAACAATAAGATTAAATTAAATTCATCACCTCTTTAAGAATTGAAGCCTATGATAGCATTTAAAAATATTTAAAGTTTCTGGGTAACTATGAGAAGAGAATCTATATTAATGCATGTAGTTTTTATTATCTAAAAAATTAAAAGATAACTTAGTGTGTGCTAAGACTTTTCCCTTGAAATTAAATTTAGCAGACTATTTTTTTATTGGTTTGCATTTAAGAAACATACAATGAAGTCAACATTACGTTAAAAAAATTGAATGGAGCTATTCTCTAGATAAAGGTGTGTTTTATCACTAGCATTAATTCTAACATTTATGTTGGAACTATAATAATTGAAACTATAATAATTGGAACTAAATCAGAACTTAATAAAGGTTATCTTTTGTATGTACTTATTTTTATATTACATTAAAATAGTTGGAAGAATATTCATCAAATGTGGAGTGTATATTTGATCTGCTTTGACATAAAATATTGGCCCATGTACCTCCATTTTATACATTTAATACAGATTTAAAAAATTATTTTAACTTTTTTATCTATTGAATTTAGGATGTGACTGGGGTTTGGAGTACACAACTAAGTGTTATGTACTTTTTCAAAGCCATTGGAAATATTTTTAAAATGTTTTTCTGTAGATTCATTTGCAAAATTATGACAGAAAAAAATGCCATCCTATAGATGAACTAATCTTAGCTCCATGTCAACAAGACCTAAAAAAATTAGACTTTTAAAGGAATCAAATTTCAGTTATTAAAAACAACACCAGGGTCAACCACAAGGAATTTCAAAGCTATAAAGTAAAAAGGGATCTTAATCTATCTTGCGGGTGTATAATCTTGCAGGTTCAAATTCAATTCTGTACATCATTGAATGATGCCTGTTTCAGTTATCTCATCCACAAAACAGACCCATCACATAGATGTACATGTGTGTGTGTATGTGTGTGTACGTGGATTAAAGAAGTTAATATATGTAAAAATCTCTCTCTCCTGTCGACCCACAGTATATTATTTAAAAATAATTTTTAAAACAAATTCTGTGTGTGTTTTAAATAGCTTAATTTTTTCCAGCTTTGCTACGTGGGTGATCCCATGCCTAGGCATTTTTAATTGTAATATGGTTTGTGAATCTCTTAAGACCTTTTTTGGAAGGGAAACTATCATATTCAGTATAACACAGTTCTCAGATTCTGGTTTCCTCATGGTGTTAATGTCAGATTTTTGGCTCCTTTCCAAACATAATATGCTGTCCTAGCTTTTTCTTATTGAGCCTAAAGAAAATGGTAGAGAGCCCTTTGTTTTCTCTTGAAATGACTGAAGAAACCTCCCTTGATGACTGGAAATAAACTGATAGACAGAAACTCTAGTGTGAGGGGTGTTTGCTAGGATCCCTTTTATGGCCTAGTAACATCTCACATCTAAAATTCAAATTAATGTGCTCTGATGTAAGAAGTTTTCAGTTCAGATCCTCATCTTGAAAATAATAATAAGCTGTAGAAGAAAAGGCAAATGCTACTGTGGAGCGGGGTTCACACTGGCATCCTTTGGGACACAGGACATCTCCTCTGGCATAATTTTATCCCTTATTTGCATTCACAGAGATCCTTATTAATTCCCTAGTTAGATACTGAGTCTGCATTTCCTGCTATGGCATCTCCTTGTCCAGGCCCCTAAACCTCACTTTCTTAGGGAAACTCCACTTCTTTCTGCAGAAAGAGGGTGGAGCAGAACTGTTGAATGCTCTTCTGCACTACTATTACTGTGAGGAGAGGGTGCTGGTCTTGTCCTCTCACACTTGGAAATAGTATGCTGCCATTTCTCCCCTACAGTAGTCATACAGTGTTATTGCAAGAGATTATTAAATGACTTGACATCTTCCTGAACCCTATATGAAAAGTACCCGCACAGGTATATTTCATCTTGGATCTCTAAATTTAAAGAAGGGTCTCTCAGTCACCACACTTTTCCATGGAATCAGCGTAGGGCAGGACAATATTATAGGAAACTTCTATTTCTACAATAAGTAGGAAAACTTCCACTTATATCCAACCTTTTTTTTTTCCTCTACTATGTTGTTTTCTTCAATATTTCCTATCTTCCACTCCAGTTTAGAGGGTCTTATCCTTCAGAGGACTGTAGATCATTTAATTATCGTCAAAACAATACATGCAACAAATCATCTCCAACTCAGAGGCATAAATGATATGCTTGCATGACTCTTGAGTTTATGGAGCTTTAACACATCAAGGCTGGGTTCGGTTGGGCTTGACTCCAATTGTGAATTAGATATAGGTCTATTCCACCTTGAACCAGTGGCTACCCAAGGCACAGTCTCAGTGAAAAAACAGATGCGGAAGAAAAACAAATCTGGTAAGAGCATTATTGAAAACTGCTTAGAAAAAAAAATTCTTAGGATGACAGATGCATATGTATAAATATTGGAATGGTATCAATCTTTTCAATTTTGAAAATACAAAATTTGCATAAATAGTTTAGTCAAAGCAAGCTCATCATACACACACATATTAGATTAAATACTTCCTCAAATAGAAATGAAAAGCAACTATCAGATAAATCTAGTAATGTCAGCATTATGGCTAAATAAAGCATCCTTCGTTCATGTCCTCCCATACCCCAAGCACAAAAATTTGGCATTGATTCATGGACAGTAATGCCTTTGTGGAAGCTGTGAGATCCATTAACACATACGAAGGGACCCGAGAGGGGTCTCACTCACCTGTGCATTGGGTAATAGGCATACAGACTTTGGTCCTGGCTTTAGAACTTGCAATGGCCCATTAACCAACTCCAGCTCCTCTGGGCCATAATCCAGAAGCCCTTGGAAAACATTGTCTTACACAGTCACCTACAGGTGAAAGAGCTTTCGTGGAAGTCCAAGTTTCCAACACACTGTTGGAATCAAAAAGGATGAATTTGAACACAACGGGTAGGATAAGAGGAACAGTTTGACTATACCTGCATCATTCCTCCTCCAAGGAGTCATGGCTTAGGGCTAAAAGGTATCTTTCTTGGTGAGTAAGTTCTCCATGGCAAAAAATGAGAATGAATGAATACCTGGCTTCTCCAGCTGTGCAGGATACTGTTAAAAAGGCTCATTTCTCTCTCACCCTATCCAGAATACTAAATCATGAATTGAATGACTGAGGGGTGGGGAGAAGTTGGGAGCTGGGAGAGCGACAGCTAGAATTCTTGGAGGGCATTAAAGGGACTTGATTACTACCAACTACACCATGGACTATATCAAGAGGCTTGCCCACAAGTCTCTAGGGATGCCTTGCCCATAGATCCCTTCAGCAGGCCCACAGGCACCTCTAACACTCAGCATGCCTCACCCACACACAACCTCTTGCAGCCAGCTCCCTATGCCCATTCCTCATTGTGATGGTGAAAGCAAACTTTGGCCAACAGCTAGTGAGCATGTGCAGAAAGCCTGCCAAATCTGTGGGCCAAGAAGAGACACAAACTTGAGCTTTACCTCCTAGGACAAGATGGTTTTTCTGGTGAATTCTACCAAATATCTAAAAAGTAAATGCTAAGCCTTCTCAAACTCTTCAAAAAATTTTAAGAGGAGGGAACACTCCCAAACTCATTTCATGAGGTCAGAATTACCTTGAAACCAAAGCTAGATAAGGACAGTACAAGAAAATAAAACTATAGGCTAATATCCATGATGAATGTAGATGGAAAAATTCTCAACAAAATATCAGCAAACTGAATGCAATAGCACATTCAAAGGATCACATACCGTGATCAAGGGGAATTTATTCCAGGAATGCAAGGATGGTTTAACATACATGAATCAATAAATGTGACACACTGCATTAATAGAATGAAAGATAAAACTCATATAATTATCTCAATAGATGCAGAAAAAGCATTTAATGTAGTACAACATGATTTCATGATAAAAACTCTAAATAAACTTGGTAAAGGAGGGAAGTATCTCAACATAATAAAGGCCATATATAACAAGCTAACAGCATACTCAGTGGTGAAAGACTGAAATCTTTCTCTCTAAGATTAGTAACAGACGAAGGTGTCCACTCTCATCACTCCTGTTCAGCATAATACTAGAAGTCCAAGTCCGAGCATTTAGGCAGGACAAAGAAAAAAATTCACCTAAATTAGATTGGAAGAAGTAAAAGTGTCATTGTTTGCAGATAATATAACCTTATCTATAAAAAATCCTAGAGACTCCACCAAAATATTATTAAAACTAATTTAGCAATTTCAGTAAAGTTGCAGAACACAAAATCAACATCAGAAATCAGTTGTGTTTCTATATACTAACAACAAAATATCTGAAAAAAATAAAACAATCTCATTCACACTAGCATCAAAAACATCAAAATATTTCAGAATAATTTAACTGAGGATGTAAAAGATCTGTACATTGAAAACTGTAAGAATTTGATGAAAAGAATTAAAGAAGATGCAAAAAAAAAGGGTATTTTGTGTTCATGAAGAATTAATATTGAAATCCATACTTTCCAATGCCTTCTAAAGATTCAAAGTAAACCCTATCAAAATCTCAGTGAGATTTTTCACAGAAAGAAAAAAATGACAAAATTTGTATGAAACCGCAAAAGACTGTATAGCCACAACAATCTTGAGGGGGAAAAAAACACAAAGCAAAACAAAACAAAGCTGGAAGCATCATGCTTCTTGATTTCAAACTATATTATAAAGCTATAGTAAAACAGTATACTAATGGCATAAAAACAGACACATAGATCAGCAAAAGAGAATATAGACTCCAGAAATAATCACGTGCACATAAGACCAGAAACCATTGAACTCCTAGTAGAACGCGTAGGCAGTAATAAGCTCCTTGACATTGGTCTGAGTGATGATTTTTAGAATTGACACAAAGCAAAGGCAACAAAAGCAAAAAAAAAAAAAAAAACCAAGGAGGACTACACAAATTAAAAAACTTCTGCCCAACAAAGAACATCAA
>NW_006442484.1:54747537-54760216 GCF_000325575.1 Pteropus alecto
AAAAAAAAAAAAAAAAACCAAGTAGGACTACATCAATTAAAAAGCTTCTGCACAGCAAAGAAAATCATCAACAAGATGAAAAGGTAACCTATGGAATGGAAGAAAAGTTTTGCAAATCATAAATTTTATAAAGGGTTAATATCTAAATATGTAAATTCAATACAATCTGTACAATTTAATAGCAAAAAAAAAAATTGACTGAAAAATGGGCAGAGGAACTAAATAGAATTTTCCCAAAGACATACAATGGCCAACAGGTACATGAAAAGATGTTCAATAAAGCTAATCATCATAAAAATTCAAATCAAAATCACAATGAACTATTACCTCATACCTGTTAGACTGGTTATCACCAAAAAAAGAAGAGATTAGTATTGGTAAGGGTGTGGAGAAAAAGAAACCTTTGTACACTGTCAGTGGGAATGTAAATTAATACAGCCACTATGAAAAACAGTATGGTTTCTCAAAAAACTAAAAATAGAACTACCATAGGATCCAGCAATCTGACTTCAAGATATATATCTTAAGAAAATGAAATCAGAATCTGAAAGAAATATATACAGTCCAATGTTTATTGTAGCCACAATAGGTAGTTGTTATTTTTAAATCCGATTTATGGAAATCATAATGATTTGGACATGTTGTGAGAGCAGAAACTATGGATGGCAAATTGTGTTTTCATGTCAGAAAAATGGTACCATAGGAAGAAAAATGCTTTCTTTATTAAAATGTTTTTGATGTCATCAACACATCGAGGTTATATAGAATGGCATTGAAAAGATTTGCATTTGTTATTTTGTGTGAAAGGAAAGTAAATTATCAATTTTTAACTGTGAAATGTAGTTTTTACGAAACTAAGTGGATAAATGTTTATCAACTTGGACAGTATTCTATATCGAAATATAGTCTCTTTACCAATTAAGGCATTGCTGTCTTCTATTCTTGTGACTCGCTAAACTTTTCCTAATATTTCTAGAGTAATTTAACATTCTCCCAAAAAAGATTATTCATTTGTTTTAACAACATGCTATATTTTAAATAAATTGGCTTTATTTAAAAGAGAATATCCTCTAAAAATATGGGTCAAGACCTAAAATTTGAAGAATTAAGAAATCGGTTTTATTATATGTACATATTTTGGAGATCACAGAATTCTGTGAAAAAACTGTCAACTTTTATTAAGAAAAAAATTCCAGAGTTGTTGTTGTTGTTATTATTATTATTATTATTATTGCTTAGAAGATAAACAGAGATAGCAGTTATTCTACCCAAAGTATTTTCTTTTCTTTATGCAAGTTAGTTTCTTTGTGCTTCATTTATTCAGGAGTCTTGTTCCAAAATTATTTATAGATTTTCATTTATCATATCACAGACTGCTTAAAATAAGGAACATTAGAATGTTTCCAGTTGTAACAGAAATGGGCTTTGTTTAGTCAGCTAAATATGAGTTTATACTAAGGATAGAAGCAGGAGCAAAGAAGTGCAGGGAATAATTGCATAATTACTAATACTGATAAACTTCTTAACAGACTAACCAAGAAAAAAAAAAACAAATTATCTAATAAAAAATAAAATTAGGAATATTATTACTGACCCCACAGACAATGAAAAAAAAATAATAGCACAAACAACTCTATGAATGTAAATTTGACAAATAGACCAAATTCTTCAAAAACACAAACTAATATGTAATAATAATATGAATAATTATATTTATATACATATAAACAATTGAATTCCTACTTATACATCTTTCAAAAAAAGAAAAACAGGCTCAGATGATTTCATTTGCAATTTCAAGGAGAAATAATGCCAATTCTACACAATCTCTTCCAGAAAGTAGGATAAAATACTTTCCAAACCATTTTTGGGACCCTGCAATACCTTGAAACCAAAATGAGACAGACATCAACAGAAAAGAAAATTGTAGATAATGCTTCTTAAGAAAGTGTTTTTTTCAAAATGAGAGTGAAATTAAAAAAAAAAACCACAACAAAAATACTGTAATACAAATGTTTATATTTTATCTAAATTTAAATATATTTATAGATATTTTTGTTTAAATGGACAGCAATTAATCTAAAATACAAAATCGTAAAGACTTGTTAGCAGTTGCTTTTTCATTTTGCTTATTTTGGTACATGATTTTTGGAGTTTTGCACTCATAGAAGATTAACCAATTAAAGTTGAACACATTACTTTAATAGATTCATTTTTGACATTGTGATCCAAAACAATAATTCCTATGTTCTAGAGCCTTAAAAAATGTTAATCCTTGAATAGAGTACAAAATATGAAGATATGATTAAGAAGTTGAGATTAAGTTCTTAGCTAAAGGATGATGAAAATGATATGAGGATGAAAGAGAATAGATAATTTCGGCATCCTAGGCCCTTGTATGCTTCACTATAGTGTCCACTGATCAGATTGTTCCATAAGTCACCCAGTGTTTCTGGGGTAAGTAATTTTTATGAGTTAGTAGACCCTTGAGTTTCTGAATCTTTCAGATTTCTTGATATATTACTTATTCTGTCCTCCATCTCACCACATCCTCTAAAACCAAATACTAGTGTATTGTGAAAAACTAAAACTAACTTTTTAAAGAATGCAGAGAATGATAGTATATATAAACTCTAAAAATCCAGACTTATACATATGATTATAATTTATTAGATATATGCATGCTGAAGATAGTGCAAAGACTGCTCTTTGAAGAATTTAAACACATGCATATTTTAAATAGCAAAACTGTTTAGGATTCCAAAGCCCTTATGCTCCTTTTCCTAAAACCTCTTGCATGGTGTTACGCGTATTTTAATGTTTTCAGGGAAAGCAACCATTATTTAAAGTTGACATAGATTTTTTTTCCTCTTATTTCTAAACCAGATTCTGGGTTTATTGTTATAACTCTCATAGAGGGTAACAGCATATTATTTTACTAAGATACTAAAGACTTGATATATAAATAAAATGTTGTACAATTCTCAAAAGCAATATTTAGAAGTTAAATTTACTCACTGTGAATATTTTGTCAGATAGTGCACATAGTCATAATCTTTCCATATATATTGAAACTTTTTCTTGGTCTCTACTATTAGAGATAGAGTTTAATGATGAATAATAATTAATTAATCAAGCCTCTTGAACCTCCTTCCAGACAAAGGCCACTGTTATTCCTTGAGAAAATTCAGGCGTGATTCAAAATTCAACTTTGAGAATAAAATATTTTGGCAATTGGCTCCTAATTAATTTTTCTTCTTTCATTTACAAATTTTATTAACATAAAGTGAGGAGAACACATCTGGGCACAGTGAACATATTCTGCCATACCATTCATCAATCTCCTTCCTGGTTTCCTAAGTAATTGTGGGTGATTACTACTGCTAATATTAGTTTACCCTTATTTTTGTCATTTTTAGTCTATACCCATTTAAAATTGTATTTCTTCTCATCAATTTGGAATTTCATGATGGAGCAAAAATAGTCATGTTTTGAGTTTTTCAGTAGAATAATGTAGCGAAATTCAATAAACAAATGTATAAATCGTGAAGTACACAATAGGCCATATGGTCAGTGGCATATGTCAAGGTGTATTTTTAAATTTTCGATGTAATACATATAACATTAAATTTACTATTTTAACTGTTGTAAAATGTACAATTAAGTGTCATTTAGCGTATTTACAATGTTATGCAACCATCACCACTATCTAGTTTCAGAACATTTTTCTCTTACCAAAGAAAACTCCATATCTATTTAATAGTCATTTCCCATTCTCATCCTCCCCCAAACCTTGACACCCATTATTCTGCTTCCTGACTCTATAGATTTGCCTATTTGGAATATTTTATATCAATTAAATCATATAATACGTGTCCTTTTGTGCCTGGCCTCTTTCACTTAGCATAATATTTTCAAGGTTTATCCATGTAGTGGCATAATCAGTACTTTATTCCTTTCAATGGTCAAATAATGTTCTATTGTTTGAATATACTACATCTGTTTATCCATTTAGGTTGTTTTCATTTTTTAACTATTGTAAACATTGCTGCTATGAACATTCGTATATAAGTTTTTGTTTCAACACCTGTTTCAATGCTTTTGTGTATATAACTAAGAAATAAATTGTCATATGAGGGTTCCAGTTTTTCCTCATTTTTTCATTTTCCACATATTTTTCATTTTTAAAATGCTAGCTATCCTAGTGATGATTAGTATTGCATTGTGGTTTTGATTTTAAAAAATGTATTTTTAACATTATATTTATATATTGTGGAAGAAACATGATACATCTTATCATGTTTATACATTTATTTCCTTTATTATACAAAAAATATTGTAGGTAAATTTGAAATGAAACTATGGAAGAAATTGTTCATTTGGCTTAAAAAAATATGGCAAACTAAGAATTTAAACCAAATGATGGTGATTTAAACCAAATTCAATCTTATGTATAAATCTTATGTATAAATTCTCTGGTGATTACTCATTATTGAACTTATATTCTCCCATGCATTGTTAAATAAAAATCTAATTTATGAGTACAAAATGTGTGAAGTAAAATTTGAATTATCGAACTTCGATATTAAGTACCTTTCTTCCTTGTTAGCTTGTTAATGAAATGGTCAGTATACTTTTTAAAATTTACATTCTATTATTTAAAAATGACTTTTTAAAACTACATCCCATCTTTTTGCTTTGTATTTTGGCAATGGGTTCTAATATTTGGAAAACTTAACAAATTGTTCACGTTGTTTTCTGGAGAGATCTAACACCTGTCTTATGTGAGTGAGGTTGTGCATACTCTTTTACATATCATAAAGAAGTACTAACACAAATACATTAGTTCATATAATTGAATTATAAGCAGTGTTAAGCAAATTTAATATTATCCACATTGAAAGAATGAAATTAAAGAATAGGTACACTTGTCTTCATTTAACTATAGCTTAAACTTCACACTCTGATACTAGTAGGTCTCTACTCTTAAAGATAGAGTTTAAGGTCCCAAGGAGCTTATTTTGAAAGGTCTGTATCCATGCACTTAGAGATCCTGTGGGTCTTCACTGTCAGTGTATTTCCTATAAGTGAAATCTTTTTAGTAAACAGAATCCATAGAATGAGCAGCTGCACTGATGGTTTTAACAGTTTCAGAAAGAAGATTTATAATGTGAGGTCAAGTTTTGCTCTGCCTGATAAATGTGGAAACAGAATATAATACAACAAATAACCCTAGAGATGCTTTTTATTTGACAACACATCTGGAGCCCATAAAGATAATTTTGCATGTATACTTACTTTGCTTGGGAAAAAGATATCATTAAAAAATGTTCTGAAATGTAGTTTCCACACAAAATACTTATAATCATACTTCTTTCTAAGTTTTTTTTTTTTTTTTTTTTTTTTTTTTTTTGCTTATTTCCACACATGTGGGATTGGGTAACCTCACAGAAATGGATTTTGACTGGTCCTCAATTTTAAAACTGAACACTTTTAAAAGAACATGAAAATAAACAAAGAGATCAGTAATAGATTTCACAAGATAAGCAATTCAGAGTAAACAGCAAATAACAAATGAGACTTTACTAAAATTGAAAATAACAAAAATGTGAGTGCATAAAAATGATAATATATAGATACAAATGTAGATTGTTTATTATATAACAGAAATTAAAATATATTTTAAATATATATGTTGATATTTGTTGAATTTTATTTTTTGAAAAAATATAGCTGAAGAATCATACGCCCTTTATTCACTGATCAACTCAAATGATTTAGTAAATACTCTTTTTTTAGTATCTATTTCATGTAATGGTATTTGCATTAAGTCACTTTCAAAATTAAGAATAACAAAATTAAAACCATTTGGAGAGCAAGGATCTTAAGCAAAGCACAGTAAAGATTTCATAATATATTAGAAAGCAAAATTTAACTAGTTGCATTGTTGTTTAGCTATTACCCTTCAGTGGTTCACAGGATGGAGTCTGAGAAACTCTTGTTATGCATGTGCATGTTTTCATTTTCAATGTGAACTTTTCCTCTAAACTGTTCATTTTATGAGTAAATAATGTATGGTGGTCACTTTACTTTTGGTCTCTTCCAAAGCATACAGAGCTTGAACTTTTTTTTTTTTTTTATTTTTTTTTATGATTTCAGTATTTAATTAGGTGTCAACTTGAGATGTGTGCCTATCTAGAGCACAGTAACTAAATGCAGCTGTCTCTTTGGGAGTTAAGACATATTCTTGTTGTTAGGAGCCAAGGGGAGTGGCTGCAAAGTAACTGGGTGGTTTTAGGGGGAAAACATAAAAGACAGAGCCTTTTTTCTGAAGACAGGAGAAAGAAACGTCCAAATTCTTGGTCAGTTTTCTCTCTTTCTTGAGCCAATTTGCCACATCACAGATCCCCACTTCACAGAGGTTGTGTAAGGATGAAAAATAATGATCAAGGAAATCGAACCCCTTGCAAAAAAGGGAGGATGACTCTCCATATCTCTATAGTTTTTCATATTGTTTATACTAATTGGTAAAACTGAAACACTTACTTTGAAGAATATTTCAAATTGCAAAAATCAAAATAGTCCTTCACTATCACTTATTATTACTGGAATTGAATCTGTCCTTGTTTTTCTAGTGTCTTTAGGAGACACTAAATGTGTTCTAAATAAATATATTTTCCAAGTGACCAAAATATGCTTTTCCAAGCACAAAATCTTTTCATCATTTTTAAACAGCTTTGATCTTGGAAATCTTTCTAAAATTTATTGCTTTTTTTTTTTTTTTAATAAAACAATGAATGAAGAAGATAATAAAGTATGTTTTTCTAAATTGTATTTTTAATCATATTTAGCAAAATAGTAATAATAATTAAAGCTGTTATTGATTGAGAATTACTTTATGCCAGGGGTTCTCCTAAGCACTTTGCATAGATTACACTTCCTAAATCTTAGAATATGTCTAAGGGGTAGAAGAGATCTTGCCTAAGGTCATATTATCAGGAGTGGGGACCCGGATGTGAACCCCAGTCAACTTGGCTGTTCCCGACCCCAGAGCCTGCCTTGTGACCACTAAATATCACAGGGTTTCTGTTTGTTTATTTGTTTGTTTGTTTGTTTCTGGTGTAGTTTTTCTTTCACTTCTCTGATAGTCACCTATTCCTTCTCTCATAGCTACTATGTCTGTAATTCTGTGATCTCTTTATTCTTCCTGTAGTTTTGTTGTTTCTAACCTGCAAAGAAGACCAACAAGTATCCTAAAAATAATTATGAAAATTTGTGGATATCATTTTGAGTTTGAAATTTGCTAATAATCTTTAGTTTGTTAGTTGTGACAACTTTGCCTGTCATTAGATATTATGTTCATTTTTTAAAATATTTGTTTCAGAACAGTGTTTAGAAGCCTGAAACTGAATATATTGAATATTGTCATGTCAAAGATGTTTCTTCATTTCTGTTATTAAGTTGTATAACACAGTAGTTTTACAAGGAAGTTTTTTTTCCTCTATCGAGAAATTATAATTTAATAATGCATAACATTCATCATCTATTTTCCATTTTTATTATAATCTCGCTGTTGACTTAAAATAAAAAAAGACATATCTCCACCTTCATGGAGCTTACAATCTATTGGAAATCATGATTTTTCACTTATCCACAAGCCAGAGACTCTCATACTCAGCAGCAATGCCAAGTTTCCTTCATAAATGAAATAGTAACTCTTTTTCTCTCCTCTGTTGCCTTTCTACCTGCCTGTCTTTTTTGCCTTCCTTTCTTCATTCATCTTTTTTATTCAAGAATGAAAGATTTATATATGTTTTTTGATGATATATGCAAAAAAATTGAATAAATCACAATCTTCATTGTCATCATAGTAATAAATACGGTTACTACTGGTTTATTGAGCACTTAGTTTATTCCAGGCACTATTTTAAACACTTTACATATTCTTTCTTGTTTAATGCTCACAACTCTATGAGGTGTCCACTACTATTATTGGTAGTTTTACCTATAAGACCAAGACCGAGAAATGTCACATAAATTATCCAAGGTCTGCCAGCTAGCAAATGACAGAGCCATAAGAGTCAAATCTAGATCTTTGAGATGCTGATATATTGTCCTTCGTTAATTATTTTCTTATGACCCTCTAAAGCAGTTTCTTTATCTTTATCTTTGTTTTATATATTTACTACCAGGTAACTAATTGCATTTCTAAATGTTTATCATATTTCATTGACTCTCAGACTCCATTGATAGCACTATATAACATCATTTTATGTACCAATCAGAAAGAAAAAAGCTATCTAGTAAATATTGATCACCATTGATTATAAGGCGCATTCTAATTATAGAAATATAAAATGTGGATTCATGAAAAATACATGATATGTATGAAAACAAAGAGGACCACATTATGCACAAACTACTGTTTATGAGGGAAGTGGGAAGAGCGAAGGCTGATGTAAGCAGGGTTAGCTGGAATGACTGAAGAGAAAACATTTTCAAAAAGAAAAAAAAGTTTTTAACTCAAATTTGTATAACTAGAACAGTAAAAAAAAAAAAAAAAAAAACCTGTCACATATTGCAAGTTTTGAGATTATTTTCTATATAACTAGCAAAACATGCAATTTTAATAAATTACACATTGCAAAGATGTTGAGTTCTGCTCTAGTGAGCAATTAGCCTCCTGGATGATGACCTCGATTCCTGCAAAGTTGGTTTTCGGCTTTGTCGGGCTGGTCTATTCCAGATGTGCCCGTACCTGTCCTGTCGGAATTAGCACTTACTTCTAGGGCATAATTCTGGGAGTAAAGATGTGGCTTTTTTGCCTCAGTCAAATGTTTAGAGTGTTCAGCCAAGTCTCTTCACTCTGTCCATACCCAGTTTCCAAGGTCTTCCCGCATTGTGCAACTTCTGAAATCTCTGTTCAGCTCTCAGACTCACAGTAGCTGTTTTTAGGTTGGTCTCCTAGAGTCTCACCCTATGAATATGCAGCTCAGGAGTTAGCCAGGAACAAGAAGGGAAATTTTATGCAGGTTTTATGGTTGCTTTTCTGTGGTCCTTCCTCTTTAGTACTACCACCCAATTCCCGCTGCTTCAGCAGACTCAAATATTAATCTCAGTTTATTCCCCCTAGAAAGAAGACCACTCTCTGCTTGGACTCTCTTTCTCTGGTCTGTGGTTTAGAAAACTACCTCAAAGATATTGTGTGCTATTAGGAGTCATAGACCTAAGATGCAGAACTTCTAATTTAAAATCAAGATCTTAAGGTAAAACAAAAATATTTTAGATCAAAACTTTGAGAATATAAAACAATATATGTGACATGAATATTTAGGTTTTAGGCATGAGATTTAATTAATACTTTTTGTTGTTTTAATAGACTGGATTTGCCTATTATGAGCCTTGACCATTTATCTAAGGTAAAATAAAGTAAAAAATATGGATTTTTTTAAATACAAAAATGTGGGAAAAGATATAGATCGAAGAGCTTGAACTCATAAATAATCAGTTCTCACAGTGAGTATTTTTTTGAATATTTTTTCAAGATGACTAACAGGCAGATAGGACAGTTAATGTGATTTGATTCTCGTCTGTTTCTTTCTAGTCTGCACCTGTGACTGATAGTGTGAGCAATAGTCTTCATTGCTTGAAATTTAGAGTGTTTTGAAGGATTTGAGAAAATATTAGAATGATACAGATGTTATATTAATGCACAACCCCATGGACAATAACTTTAAAAATAATGTTAACCTAATACATTGGGTAACTTCTGTTAACAGTATTCTAAATGAATACAAATAAAAGTGCTAATTATATATTAAAATTAATTTTTTACTATTTATGTAGTTTATATAACAGAAAAATTTTACTCTTGGCTTTTTAATACTATTTTAAACATAATTATAGTTATGTTGATTTTTACTCTCAAATTAAAAAAAAACTCAAGCTTTCCTTTTACTAAAGATAGATGTCATGAGATACTAGGCATTAAAAATACTTATAAATTTTTGTTTCTTTGTGTTTAATATTAAATTTAATAATTTTTGTGGAAACGATTTAGTTACTTTGAATATACTCTTATGATCATGGACAAGCTGCTTTGTCTTTTTCTTATTTTCTTTACTTCAGAAACAGCAGAGATTTTCAAGTTTAGGAAGTGTGCAGCAAAGCTCAGTTCCAGTTAAAAATGTGCTGGAGAATCTCTGTAGAGTTGGGAAATGAGAAACACAAATAATTTTAAGCATATTTTATCAGACACATTTTAATATATTGGTTATTATTAGGTAGTTGACAAAGATAAAGACATTTAGCTCTCTCAACTTTTAATTTAAAAGAGTATGTAAGCAAAATGCATTTAAACTTTTATTATGCACACAGCTGCATTGTTTATTAAGTGGATACATTTTTAAGTTTAACTAATCCAACCTCAAACAATATAAGATGCAAAATATTAAAGCTGATTCAAAATGGAAACTATTACAACATAGCAGAACTAAATTTCAAAGGACTGGAGATCTGCCAAGTCTCTTTTGAAGATGTTCAAGTCCCACATACCTACAACTTCCACTTGCAACAAACTCACAGGGGAAAAAAAATGGGCTTAGTTGAATACATGTAGAGACAAGCTGCCCCACAAAAGCAAAACTAAAGAAGGGTGGGTCATGGCATTATTCATTATTTAGGAAGCAACCAGAAAAGGGGAGCCCAATTTTCTACTTTCTGAAAAATCTAAAATGTCATAAACACTCTGGCTCAGCTTGATTAGAGCCACATTAAGTAATTTTTTTTTCATTTTATATGATTGTTGATTTTTGTTACTGAAGACAATTAATCTTTGACTATAGACCAGACCATTCTAGCAATCTGATATCTGAACATAACAAGTGTAAAACTTTGAGGGCAGGTGACATGATTCTTTTGATTCCTGATTCATCTCACAACTCAAGCATGGTCCCTACACAGAGTTGGCACTCGGTAAATATTGTTATTGGTATTCATTCCATTTTATATGCTTTGCTATCATTTAAGAAACACAGATCGTCTATTTAACGCAATGATAATTAGTACAGAATCTAACTATTATGTCATTTAATTTCCGCTGTGTAGCAAACTATCCCAATATATAGTGGCTTAAAATAAAATTTTATTTAGCTCAGAATTTTGTAGGTCACCAATTTCCGTAGGGCTGGCCAATTATGCTGACCTGGGCAGGCCCTGCTGATCTTGGCTTAGATTTATCATATGTCTATAGTGAGTTGCCAGGTTACCTACGAGCTTGCTAATCAAAAATGGTTAGGTACTACAAGATACAGCTCAGGAGGGCAAAAACTCATGGTTATTTCTTGCTACCAACCAAAGTATATTTTTAAAAATTATAAATTCAACCAATAGTTTTCATTTTTATTTTTGACCAACCCTATCTACCTCCTAGTATCAAGTTGACTGACTCAGATCTTTAGTCTTTTGGGGGACTTGTGATGCTTACAGATATTTAAATTGGATAATCCTCTAATTCAGAAAGTGATAGCTACCATTCACAGGCCAATTCCATCCCACCACCTGCTTTCGTAAAGAAATATTTTATTGGAACACAAACTTACTCATTTGTTTATATATTGTCTCCTACCACTTTCGTGCTATGATGACAAAGTTGGGTAGCTGTGATAGAGAACATATGTTTCACAAAGCCTAAATATTTACTATCTGGTCTCTATTCTATTTGGTTTCTTTCTTGAATAATGATGACTACTGACACATATTTTTAGAGCTTTCAATAGTTTATTATTATAATTAATTAATTAATTAATTAATAATAATAAAATATTAGAATACTTTCTTTGTACTGGGTATGATTTTAAGTTAACTCATTTCCACTAATTTAACCTTCATGAAAACATTATGATGTACAATTATTGTCATCACTTTAAAAATAAATTAACTGAGGCACAAAAAAGTTAAACTTTTTAATTCACTGAATTCAAAATGTAATTAAATCTAGGAGCTATATTTTATCTTCTACATTACTATTCTTATTTCATGTTATGCCAATCATTTTTTCTACAGTCTTAGCTATGCTAACTTTCTTTGAATTCCTAAAATATTCTTAACTTCTTTATGATCTTTACATATAAAATTTGCATTTTTGAATACTCTTCAAACTGTTATATATCTGGCTTCTCTTATTTATAACACAGCTCAAATGTCAGTTTCCCAAAGTAACCTTCCCTAGCAACTTATTTAAGGAAAAAATTCTCATCCATTTTCACTTGCCAGACGTCTTATTTTTCATTAGATCACTTACTAAAACTTGCAATGTTACATTGATTTGTTTGTACAACTGTTTAATATCTATCTTTCTCAATATAACCCAATGAGGGCAAAAATTATGTCTACTTTATTCACCATTTCTGACAAAGGGCTTAGCACATAGTAGATATTCAATAAATCTTCAATGAAGAAATAAATTGCAAGATGGAATTTCAAAAACTATTGTTTATATATCAATAAAATTATAGAATTTTTCTACTGTTTAGACAACTTACATTCACCAAGAGGTACTTCTAAGCATGTGCGTGTATGTGTAAAATGTAATACATATAACATATATAATATATATAAAATACATATTTGTAGTACTTGTATATACTATATATAGTATTTAATTGCTCCTTGAACACTC
>NW_006442484.1:54760274-54790178 GCF_000325575.1 Pteropus alecto
TCATCCAAACTTTCAGCCCTTTTCATGTTATAGTTGTCAAGCCAATTATTTTCAGATTTAAAATTTAACCACTACAGGAAATTTTCCCAAATCTCTGGAAATTTTAAAACCTAGCATATTTTAATGGTTTCCCTTTGTGATCAAAATCACGTCCAAAATCTCTGGCATGTCAGTTCAATTGATCTAACTTTAGATTACATCAGAACTCAAATCCTGTATGCACTTTATTTTTAACCCGATTATATTCATAATACTTCTTAGCATGATCCCCATTATTTAATTAATATAATTTTATTATTAATATTATTGAAGTTAACATATCTTGTCACAAATCTCCATCATAAACAACTCTATATATGTGGGGACGATTTGTTAATTAATATCATTTGCTGTCAAATCTACACTAAGAAGTCATTTTTTATGTATAATTTTAGTTAAGAAAAGGTCCATTTTCCTTAATATACTATAACAATGAACTTTTTAGTATATAAATAATGTTTCTTATTTCAGAACAGATTTGGTAGATAATCTTAAAATAGCTTTGTGTTTTATAATTTCTAAGGTCAGTTTAGAAATAAATGAAAACATGGGTAGATGTATTTCTAGAAAGAAAAAAGTGGCTGTGGGGCATTTCAAGTATTTGATTTGTTTAGTGTCTAAGTGATAGCAATGACCTTTTTGGGATAAGAAGGTGAAAATCTTGGAGGAATTTCAGTGGTAGTACCACACTATTCATGTTGTGAATTCAAGGGATTAACTAGATCCCTTGTGACTATTTTTAAACATATGCATTTATGGCTAAACCTTGAGGGGTATGAATTAAAATCTCAAGGTAAAAGCAAAACTTTCTGAATTAAAATCACAATCAAATAGATGCAAATGTTTTGGCATAAAAACTGTGTGAAAATCCCTAGGTACACATCTGTCATTAGGGAGTCTCTCACAGGACATGTCCTATTTTAGATTTTGCTCCCACCTGTAATACACATGAGAAATTTTGAAAGAAGAGTTGGATCTTTAACACTTCATTTCCTTCCTAGGGGAAAGTACTCCAGTTCCAGGATATTTATTGAATATCTTGAATAAAGAAGTTAATCAATCAGTCATATTATTTCCAAAGAGCTGACTGATAAATTGTGTAGACAGTAATATCTACATGACTGATTGAATTTTATACTACTAATCGTCAGATGTGACCTGTGTAATGAAGGTGACTTCATAATTTGAAAAATAAATAAATGATTAAAAGAGGATAGTGAAGTTTAAGATTTCCATCTGAGTAGCTATGAATGCATCTAAAATCCCTATTTGACTTACTCTCTGGAAAGAAATCCCATTTTAGCTTCAAGAGAAACAGAAAGAACATCTGCATTCTTCTTTATTTGTGAAGAATATAAAAGTCTGGTAAACAAAGGTTTCTATATGAAAGTTTGTGAATGTAATCATAAATAATGTTGCTCACAAAAGAGTTCAATAAATGTTTATTGAATGAATAAATAAGTTGACGAACATATATGATAATGACTAAAAAGATTATAAAGGTTGGGGAAAAAAGAAAATTGAAATTGAAAATTGGACATAATTATAATTTTAGACCAGCAACTAAAAAAATTAAGTTTATAACTATTTCATAGTAATATAATAAATTAAAAATTAATTATGAGGTTTAAAAAATTGCTTTTCAATCTGATAATTTAATTGTTGGATACAGATCATTTTTAGGTAAGGCGATCCATATCTTCCTGAAATTTTGAGCTTTGAAATTTCTATTGTTACTTGCTGACAGATATGCTTATGCACTATCGTCTAGTCCTAAGAATCTATCCAGTAATTTATTGAACATTTATTGAACACCTACAAAGATTAAGTATGTGTTAGAAATTACAGAAAGAAAGATGGACACTATTTTAGGAAATTCATTTAGTAGCTCAAACAGATATGTAATGTAGCTTCTCTCAATTTTCCCAGGTTGGTCCTTTTATATCTTGCAGGTTTCTGCTTTACCTACAGCTAAATATAATAATTAACTGAACTAGAAAAAGGAGAAAGAAAGAAAATTTCCACTGGGAATCTAAACATCAGCCTGTCTATGATCTCGGTCTTAGAAAGAAAGATTATTTAATGGTCACTTCAGTATTCCGGCTAACACATAAATAAACTACTACAACTACTTAAAATTTTGCAATTGAAATTGATTAAAAACAGAAAAAAAATTATGTTCTTTTTCACAATTCAATTTGAGTCTTGGTGAAATGTTACAATATATGTGTAGCAATATTTTACCTTGTGTTTCCATTCACTTTTGTGATCCTTGTGATATATTTAACTGCCATTATTACCGAATTAAAATATACCGAAAACTATGTAAATTCTAAAATATTACAGAAAAGACTGTCAAATCTAGTGTGCCATATCTATAATAAATTGAATCAAGTAAGTCCTGAAATAATCCTAAAGAACTGCATTTTTATTAAAGCAAATATTTATTATATATTTTATTCTAGTGATTTTGAATTGGTGTTATGGTGAAGCATTCTAATTTTCCATTGTTTTTGTATTTTAATTCATGTTATTTGTCCAGATATACCTTGGCATTATTATTATGAAGAAATAGATAATATGTTTCCTTAAGAGATCCTGCCATTTTTTAACTGCCTCATTGTGTCATTTCATATGAATGTATTATAATTTATTTAGCAATTCTATCCTGCTTGTTACCCTCTTTTCCTTTTACAAATATTATTGCCTTTAATTACCATATAATATATTTACATTCAAAACCTTTCTTTGGGATATATACATAGAAATAATATTGATCAAAGATCATATACATTTTTAAGTGATAGAAATTGAAATTGCCAAAATACTTTTAAAAAATGATACAAATTTTTATTCCCCTCAAAACTGAATGTGAATATTCCTGTTTCTACAATTTAAGAATATCAAGCATTATAAAATAATTTTACATTGATTATAATATATTTATCTTACCAGTAAATGCTTGCATTGAGCATCTTTTTATACCTTTATTGACTATTATTATTATTATTATTATTTGAATTTCCTGCTCTTTTATGAGTCCGTTAATTTAAATATTTTTTGGAATTAATTTGTAGAAGCAGTTTTATAAAGATTAGTGTTAATTCTTTGTCTTTTTTACATGGTGAAAACATTTCTGCCAGTCAGTTTTAGATTTTTTAACTTAGTTTATGAAATTTATCTTTAAAAAGAAATATGCATGTGGTCAAAGCTGTTGATAGTTTCTTTTATGGCTTCTACTTAGAGCTTATATATATATAAATTATGTGTATGTATATAAATACATATATATGGATGTGTGTGTATATATATGTTATGTTATCTTCTGATATTTTAGAAGTTTTCAACATTTAATTATTTAATATTCCAACCCTACAAGGGTCCATTTTTTGACTTGCTGTCCCTCTTAAATTTTGCTTGCCATCCAGCCAATTCAATTCTGAGTTCATCTCTGTCTTAAAGAAACTTATTAAATGCAACCAACCACATTATAGCAGGCAACCAACACTTTCTCTATGGTCCAAAGGCACAAACTCAGTCAGTACATTATCTTCTTTCAAAATGACAGCTGGTGACAGTTTTAAGACTGTTTTACCACCGCATACCATCACTTGAGTAACAATTTTCTCCCTGTCCACTGGCTGCTCATGAGGCCAGTGACATATGTTTGAGGTTTTTTGCTCTGCTAACACCTAATTTGTGTATCAATCAGGAAACACAAAGTTATGCCTGCGGCAGTTAATCTTCACCAAATCTCTCTCAACACAGTGGTGTAAAAATGTTTATTATCTCACACTGTATATAAAGCTCCATCAAGAGTTAAGCCAGGCAAAATGATGAGAAATCTGTTATTAGATTCTGGAATAATATGCAAAGGCAAAATATTCTGTAAAATAGTAACCTCCTAGTGTTCACCCCAGTATTTAAGCTAAGACATAGCTTCCAACTAGAACATTGCAGGTCTCATGGTAGAGCGGGGAAAGAAAAATGGACTTAAACCTCTCTTCAGAAGTGGCACACATTACTTCCACAAACAGTTAATTTACTAAAGAGAGTTCCTGCAACTCCTATGTTTATCAAGGCAGAAATGTATAGTGCAATGGTAGAGAGAGGAAGAATACTCATGACAATAATAAAAATCATCCCCTGTTATTTCCTTGAAAATCACCCTTGCTCTCCATTGTCTCTATTTCCTCTATATAATTCTTTCACGATCTCAAGTCATTTTGCTGTATGTTCTAAGATATTTCTTTGAATTTACTTTCCATATGACTAAGTTTTCAATAAAGTTTATTCTATTATTTTATTGTTCTATTTAGTTTAAATGGTGTAATTAATTCCAAAGCACTCATTTTTTTCTCTTGATTGCTCCAGTTTATATTCAGTGCAGTCTTATTTTATGAATGTTATATTCCCTTCATTCTATTATGGATATAGACTTATATTAAAATTCTTTTTATTTCTTGAATTATCTTTATTTTTTTTGACCAATTTCTTTCTCTTACTTTAATTGGTCTTAAATATTTGGTGATATTTGATCACTCATTGATATTTATTAATAAAAAACCATGTTGACAGTAAGTAGATGACATAGATTTCTTTGCAGTCTGTCTGACCTCTCTCCTGAATTTGAGGGTAACAGAAATATGTGCAAATGTGTAGGGCATGTTGATGGATGAGATTCACTTTAGGTACAAGAAGAAGCAAATAGGGTGCTCTTTCTCAGCTGGTACAATTAGGAGAAATTTACACAGAGAACACATTTATTTTTTTTTCCTTCTGAAATCTTCAGATATTTTTTAAAATTGTGTAGATTCTACCAATCTCTAATTAAGAAATAAATAGAAAAAAGAAACATTTTAAAGTAAGAAATAAGTATGACACATGAAAATCTCTGTATTTTAGCTTGAAAAACTCAACCCGACAATATTTGGATGAGGATATTAAAACTCCCTGTCTTTTTCACTCATACTATACAATTAAGTGACTAGGAAAAGACCCTTAGTCATTCTCTCAAAGCAACATGTGAATTTATGGAGCTAGAGGAAGAATCTGAGTCACTCTGTCACTGTTGGGATAGATAATTTTACCAGGGCCTGAATCCTGTAATTTAGATAAATAAATGATAGTTTCTTAACTCTAGTAGACCAAAAATCATTTATGTATTTATTTCTCTTTTTTTATGTTTGGTATTTAAATATCAAGTTACTGTACTTACTTCAATGGTTTTGAGAGTAAACATATCAGTGCGGCATTGGTTGAAAGGGAAGAAAGGAGAGGTAAGAATGTTGAAGATGTGATTTCTTACAGCAACTGAGATCGTGAAAAACTGTTGTTCAGACATATAAAAATATATTTTAATGTGCGGTTATGGTTTTGTCTTAGATGGATTATTTCTGCAGCTCTGACTCAGACTCATGTGCTTCTCAAAATCCCTTTTCAAAGGATATTATCCCATTTTTTATTGTCATATACCAGATTACTTTCTCTACAAATGGTCTGTTCCAACAGTCATTGGCTCCACTTCACAGCTGGGTTATATTTCTATATTTCTTCAAATCATTCTACTCCTCTATGATGTTAAGACAGTGTTTTGTTTTCTTCAGTGCTGAATACCCATATGCCTGGAACATAGTAGGCATTTAATACATTTCATTGAATGAATAAAAATGCACAAATCAGGCAGCTAGTTGTACATCTGGTGATAAATATTTTCCTAAAATGTGCATTGTTCAGAACAGTTGAATTGCAATTAAAACTACCTCAGAATCAGTGACCAAACTTTTTGATGACAAAGCCACTTTTTATGTTATTTTAATTATAATAATTCTTGTCAAACTGCCCTAGAAATATGATGTCAAGATTTTGATAAATTCATGTCTTGTTGACATGTTGGGGATTGAATGTCTTATATTTTGTAATATTTTGTAATATTCTATATTTGAGGTGTTTACTTCCATTGTTTAGAATTATTAAGTAACCAATCTTATCAGCATTGTAATTTTAAGGTGATCGGTGCCTTCAATGGTCATTAAATTAACATTTTCTCAGTGGAAATTATTTATAGGGCACTTGACAGTTATTCAAATTAATCTTAAACTTTTCCTACTTATCTAACTTATGAGGATGTCATTTACTAAATTAATAAGAGTTAGAGCAGCTAAGATAAAAGCATAATTTAATTTCCATTTACTTTTTAAATGATCCATAGCTTTCTTCATAATGAAAAACATATAAATCTAAAATTTTCTTCGTTATTTGTTTTATTAGATCACAGAGGGAGGAAAAAAAATAAATGCAATGAGGCATTAGACATAGGTGTGTGTTGCTATAGCTGGTAATATGCCATGCTTTTCCAATAGAAATGTTGAGTATGTTTCTGGCATGAATCTCAATCCATTTCAATTCAACTAAGACTCTATTAAAAGAGGAAACAATCATAACTAAACATATAATTAAATATTTTAATTATTTACCTTCTTCATCTGTTCAAATGTCCCATAGGTGCAATGGGCATAGTCAGGAATGTGTTTGATCATAGTTATAAGCTTTGATGGGCAGAGCCAGAATTATAATGATTAGTGAGTATTAGAGAAGGATAGGTAACACATGCTCAAATTAAATTTTATGAGCTAGGGACACGAAGATGCAGAATATACAATGATACAGATCATTGTCCCTGAAGCCAGACCACTGGGTTCAAATCCTGACTCAATTACTTATTAAGTGTGAGATTGGGCAAGTTGCTTAAACTCTCTATGTATCATCAACTCATCTGTGAAATGAGGAGAATAATAACACCTAACTAATAGGTGATTGTGATTATTAAATGAGTCGATATATGTTGCTTAAAAGAGTAATTAGCACAAAGCAAGCAGTGTTAGGAATTTCTTTATCATTACTACCTGAGGGGATGTATTATGGTATTTATAAAGAGATAGTGATAGGGTTATATTTAACATCTCAGAAGTTGAACAGTAGGGATTATGTGCTCTTTTGCATAGCAAAGATATCCACTGGTTGAACTCTGCCAGATGTGTAATTCAAGGTTCTTTGAATTTTTAGTGGAAAGCATAGATAAAAGAATAATACGAACAAACACTGGTCAATATTGTTGATTACCTATCTATTTATGCCTTTCTAATGGAAACATCAGTTTCCTTCAGATATCCAACCCTCAAAGAGGTATGCATCCATCATGCTTGAAAGGAAGCTAACCTCGTCTTTTTGAAGTGGACTTGATTTGGTCAAAACGAGATTCTAACCTCCATCCTCTATTTAAGTATTTGGCGACTGAGTTTAAACTAATCACCATGTAGTATTTCTTTTAATTCTCCAGTTGGGCCTAGTAAAATACCTAAAAAAGTTAAAATAGGCTTCTTTGAAGGATATTTGCTTGATGTTAAGACAGAGCCAATGAAAGAAAGGTTATTTATGTTCTATACATTATTGTGTATGAATAAGAAGCCTAGAATTGCCACAACCTTCTTAATGCTGTAGTGAAGATAAAGGTGGCACGTAGAGGAGGACAGGGACAATAGAATAAGAGAAATGAGCTAGTGTCCCTACAGAATGATAGCAGGTTATTGATTTGGCTATAGACTCTTTCAGTTGTGTGATGTAAGATAACATTTGTTGTTTTAACCTCTTTTCTGTTTTCTGTTTGTTCCAACTAAAAGTACCATCACCAATATACGCACATATGCACACATTCTGTACATTCAGATTTCAGAAGAAAATTCTCATTTGACAGCAAATAACAGAAAACCTAAGTTAAAAGACTTTTATTGCATTACAAAAATCAATGAGATCATATATTTACAAGTTGAGAAGTACGGTGTGCTATAGGACTGGCTTAATTCAGTGAATTCACATGAAATTCTCTTATTCTCTAGGGTTTACATTTATTGGTGCCATGGCATTATCTTCAGTCTGGTAGTAAGATGGCTGACAGAGTTACATACCTTACATATCATGATACCTAAGGGAAGAATATGCCTTTCTTTCAAATGGAGAACTTTTTTACTTAGGGGCATTCAGTGAACTTCCACTTGTGTGGTATTAGTCTAGATGAGATCATAGTATCATGTCCTGAAAAATATTAATATACTCAAGCTTTAACCAGTTATTGACAAGAACAATAGCTAGCTGTGACTGAATTAGACTATAAACCAGAGTAAAACCCCAGGGCAAATACTGAAAAAAACCACAGTATTTACTAAACTACCTTCAATCAAAAAGTTAAAAATAGCTAGTATTTATTGAATATGTATGTTCCAGACAACACTGTAAGGATTTTACATTATGATGATATTTATTCTTCATGGCAAAACTACAATTTAGGTATTATTATGTGTCCATTTTACAAAAGAGAAAAATAAGGCACAAGAAGAATCAAGTTGACTATACAGTTTGCAAGTCTCAAGACACATTCCTATCCAACTTCAGAGACCATGTTCTTAATCACTAGGCAATATTATATTTCTAATACTCAAAGTAATGGAAGGAAGATAAGATACAGAATATAATGAATGAGAATTAATTCTTGGAACATGTTATTTACTATAAATGTATTTGGTTGAAATCAAATGCTACAGAGTACAAGTATGAAGTAGAATTTCTCTCTGAAAGAGGTGTCTCCAGTTTGAGAATTTTGCTTCCATTTTTATGTGATATTAGCAGGGTGGTTTATTTTTTAAAATAAATATGAAATAGAATATCAGAAATGTTCACATTATATTAAAGTACAGAATAACCATGTAATGATATTAAGAAACAAAATGTCTCTGAGAAAGCTTTCATTTGATCAAAAAATCCATTTAATTGGCAGTGCTATTTAATGATGAACAATGTAAAATAAACATTGTGAAGAAAAAGTAGAATACTGAAAGATAAAATTATTTCTAAGACTACCAAAAATGCAGTCTAGCCATATATCAAAACTTGTGTGAAACCGCACCTTCTCCAAATAAACATATAATAATATATTACCGAGACTTTCTTTTATTTTCTATAGACATTGCATGTATGCATGTCTGTGCATGTGCATGTGTGTGTGTGAGTGTGTTTATGTCTATTATTAACTAGCAGAAAGGGTGCAACTCATAATAATACTAAATTGGGCCTTATAAGTATTTTTATATATTAATTTCTCATGTTTTTTTCCTTTTTTTTTCTTTTATTATTTATTTATTTATTTCTGGTGTCATTAGTTAACGAAATCCAATAAGTTTCATCTGTACTCTTTAACAGTAAGGCATATATATGTTTACACTGTGTGTTCACCTCCTATAGTTAGATTTCTTTCTGTCACCACATATTTGACTCCCTTTACCCCGTCTACCTCCTCCTCGCCTGACTCCCTACCCTCTGGTATCCTCTGTTTTTATTTTAAACCACTATTACTTTAAATAAAAAATTTGCTGGTATATATCGGTGTACTTGAAACATAAAATTGCAACTTTCTCATTTCTAGGGCTATTTCTTGACTTTACACATGAAAGCTAAAGCTTTGTCAAGTAGGTGTAAACTTGGGTAAAATAAGGCTAATTGATTTTTTATAATGTAATAATAGGATTTCATATATAATATTAAAAAGGTCTCCAATATTAATGATTATTGAGCCCCTCTGTTTCATAATTGTTTTATCCAGTACCTGAGAAAGGAGGATTAATTGTATAGAGGCTCCTATGCCTTTCACTTTCTGTTGTCTTGTCAGTGGTATCTGTGACAGCCATGAAGATGTGCAACTCAGATCGCCCTTCAAGATGGAAGCTGTCACGAGGAATAGTTAGTAGAGTCTCCAGCTATGGAGTAACTTTCATGATCTACTTGAAATTTCAATTGGGAAGGGAAAGAAGAAATAAAGTAAATATCCGCTCGACTCCCAGTAGGAAAGAGGAGGTATCCAAAATGCTGTTTGATAGAAATCTAAAATTCATAAAATCAAAACCAAAATGAAACAAGGAGCATTAAGAAAAAGATAAGTGATCACAAACTGAGGAACATAGTTGCTAGAACTATAAAGCCTGGACTGAGATGAAGAATGCACTGAGAATTGACATTTATTGTCTTTAAAGTTTAGCATATTCTTCAAAAGTATCACCTTTGTGAAAGGCATGCACAACTATAGTTTAATTAGAGAGATTAGATCTAGTTCAGTGTTTGTCATAGGTTTTATGTGAAATGTACAAAAAGAAACCCAGTTCAAATGTGTAGGTAGGGAAGCTAAGAAAACAATCAAACTGACAAGTAATTTTTTAAATTTAGGATTTGGATTCCTAGCTCAAAGAGACTGAGACAATGAAGTAGAATGAAGGAAGGAGAGGAGCCAGACAACAAAATGGAGGGCCTGAGCCTAAACAGGAACTGCTATGAATTTCACAAGTGTCTTGAGCAAAACTTGAAGAAGATTGTGTCTCTAGAATAAAGAATATGGTCAGACACAAAGAAAATAGGTGTCTGTTCTAGAAAATAAGTGCTCAGTTTCTTATTTCTAACTATCTCTCCTTACACTATATTTTACTGCAAGCCAGTGCTCAAAGGTATGTTTTAATCAGAAATAAACCAATAAAGTTCCTATTCATAAAAAACTGCCAACATAGAAGAAATAGACACATAATCAAAAGATGAATGTCATACACTTTAAGAAGAATCAATCCATTAAAATATATATATTTAAAAGAAATTATCTTTTAAAATTATCAAAATAATGAAAGAAAACTATCTTTTTTTAATGAAGTAAAAAAATGAGAAAAAAGTTTTAAGAGATCAGAGATCATAGATCAGTGCAAATGAAAAGATTGACAATAGAGCATGGGGAATAAATAAAAATGAATTAAAATATTAAAAGTATTACAGAAACAAAAAAATAAATGACTGAAAAGAAAGTCGGAAATATATGGATAGATTTAAGCCAAAACACATAAAATGAAAAGATCAACTAATTGAAAAAGACTACACATGATCAGAGGTTTTGAAGAGAACAGAATGCATAGAATACAAAAATCTAATCAAATATATAATAAGAGAAAACTTCTTTGAAACAAATAGAGACTAGAATCTGTAGATTTATGGAGCTTGCTATTTACCAGGAAAAAGTGATACAGAACAATAGATACCAGACATGTCTTGGGGAATTAATGCAACTAATAATTGACCTCCTGGCAGAAAGAAGCCTCTTATACCAGAAGGCAGTACGCTCCAATCAGTAAAAGATCTCTTCAGATTTTGGGAGAAAGGAAATGTAAACCCAGATTTTTTTCTTAGGTAATTTTTCATGAAGTATAACAGCAACGGATAGATGATCATGGTGTCCCAAAACTGTGCTAGAGAAACTGTGCTAGACAAACAGTGCCAAACAAATAAACAAATAAATAAAATTATTCCATGACAACCAACATAAAGAGCTCAATGCTATAAAAATTGTCTTGAAGTGGTGGAAAGAGTAACGAATCCTTTCAAATATAAAACTGAAATCAGCAATAGCTATTATTAGTTTAGAATGGAAGTATAAAAATAATTGTATTAATAACACAAACCAAGGAATAGGAAAAAGTAAGACACATACAAATGTGCATTACATTATTGAAACAGTATTAAGAAAAAAATTTTCCAGTATAGTCAAGTCATTTTAAAAAATTTTCTTTCTTATAATGTGTTCTAAAAATTTGACTTCTAGGAATTTATCCCAAGGAAAAAGATATTCTAAGAATGATAACTAAGATGGCATGATATGACATAGTGGTAAAGAGATGGACTCTAGAGAAAGAGTGACTGAGTTCAAATCTTATTATTGCCTCTTACTAGCTGTCTGACCTTAACCTCTTGGTACGTCAGCTACTCATATGTAAAATAAGGATAATTATAGTCACAGGATTGTTATGAGGATTAAGTAAATCTATATAAAAATGTGATCAGAATAGCTACCGTTAGCTGTTATTATACGTGAATATCCCAAATAGTGATATACAGCAAACACTATAGTCATCATAAATGTCTAAAAATAATGGAATGAATAACTAAATCATAGTCCACATATGGAATTATGAAACCACTATAAGAAGTTCTTTCCTGACATGAGAAAATGTTCATCTATAAATAACACTAAAAGATTAATTCAGATTACAAAAGTTACCAAAAGTAAGGCTTCAATTAGTTCTAAGATCAGGTAAATATTCCAAAATTTTTATACAAATCTAGTGAATTATGGTGATTTTTTCTTCACATTAGTTGCATTTTACTAACTTATGCATATGCCAAATTTTTATGTTGAGCATGTATTGCATTAATAATCAAAACTGAATAATTAAAAAATAAATTCCATCATTAAACAAATATATAGTAGCTGCTTCATAATGTATTTTTCTTGCATTTAAATACTCAATAATTAATTCTCGGCTATATTCTAATTTTTAAAGTTAATCAGATAACAAATACATTCCAGAATATTTAGACTAGCTAATAGATTTGTATTTCTTTTTAAGAGTTCAGCAAATTTATTAGCACAATGAACTTGAAAGGTTGATAAGATTATGAGGCAGGATTCTCTGTCTAGTTTCCTAAAGGGTTGCTAATCTTCTTTGCCACATGATCTGAGTATACTAACACAAATAAAACATAAAAAACTGTACTGAAAGAGACCACTTTCCAATTCTATACCTGAGAGGAAAGACAGCATGAGAAAGAACAGAAGCAATCTGCCATTTGTGGCTAGAACTATAAATAAAAGTTAAGAAATTTCAGTTTTTCCCTCTCTGCCTGTTATCTCAGGTGCAAAACAACATGAATCATCAATTTTAATTGAGAAATAAAAATGCTTACTTTTATGTCAAGAACATACCTAATATATCAAAACAACATTAAAAGAAGAAAATAAGAAAAAAATCAGAAATACAGAATATTTTATTTCCTGTATGAAACATAATTTTCACATGAGAAAATTGTTAGCTAACCAATAACAGAAAGTGCCATATCTCATTATTTTAAAATTTGTATTGTATCTATAATAACTTAAATTGAATGGTACTTCAGCTTGCTTTGAGTGATTTAGAGTAAACATTCTACATTCTTTCTACTCATGTTCTAAGCCATGACCTTTATTTAACATTTTCCTTATTGTTTCACAACTTTGATAATCTGTAACAAATGCAAATTTGATTACATATTTTATGGCATATAGCAGTACTTCTATTTTAAATGGCATCTAGTGACAATCTCCCTTAAACTTAAAAAACTCTCACTTCAACATTGCACTAAAATATCATAGTGAGATCTTGTCTTCAAAACAGTGATTTATGGACAAACTAATTGTAGAATACAAGGGAGATACCATTTAAAATATAAGGGAAGCTGATTAGAATCGTTTTAATACATCTGACTGGGGTTTTAGTTTGTGACAAAATAAAACTTTAGAAATACCTGAAAGAGTCCGTCTAAACAAAAGAGTCAAGACACAGGTATGATTTTCTTCTTGTTGACTCAAACCTAAGTTTCTTAGCAATGAAAAACTTGGTTGCAGCTTCTCTACCACAAATGAATTCCTCTGCTCTATGGTGACAATTCACAATATTTCTTGACATGAAGCAGTAAATAGGCAGAATGATGATAGTGCTTTGGATGTTACAAATTGTAATCCCTCCAAGCACAGAGTATTTATCAGAGTATTAGATGTCAAGAATGAGAAAGAATAGTAACACAGGAGAGGTATAATAAATGAATGCTTGTTAAAAACTAGCAATTTAACTAGAAACTCCTCAATATTCTCTTTAACTATGTTCTGAAAAGGAAATTTGACCATTACGCAAATGTAAGAAGCAAACCTAAGTATTCAGACCATGTCTGTGGGCACACACAAAATTCAGTTCTCTGGATGAGATGAGAAACAAGATTGATAAAGAGGAATTATACAGAACCATGGGCATTGATAGAAAATACTGGGATTAACATGTAGAGATATTAAGCAGCAAAACTTGTAGTTAATAAAGTCAATTCAATGATATAGAGAAAAATATCTTTAAGAGAATGAGTTATAAGAAAAAGATTTGAGATTAAAAAAATATGAAAGAGATGTAAAGGACACAGAGAACAGATATCTGAGATTCAATTTGAAAATTATTTACCAAAAGAAGACACAAGTACAAATGGAATAAAAACAACAATATGTAAAATTAAAAGAAAAATTTTATCTATTTACACTGGGAGGATTGTTGCATTCCAGATAAACTACAAGATAGTCATCCACACCTAGACAGAGCAAAAAATAATTTTTAATTATAAGGAAAACAAAGTCATAAATCTTACACATTTAAGAAAGCTGAATCCTAAGTGGGCAGAGAAAAAAGCTAAGAGGCAATCAGATTTACCTCAGATTCTACTCTCAAAATATTACTAATTGCTAACAATCAAAGTATCAAAGGTGGAACTATATAAAATAATTTTTAACATCTGTTTAAGAAGCAATCAGATTCTCATTTCTCCTTCTTAAATTTGGGGAGTCAATTACTTGTCTCTATTTCACTTGATACACTGAAGATTTATTTTTATGGAAATAGTGAAACCCAGAGTATCTGGACTAGAGGTCATATGGCATAGTTATAGGCAGAGATCTATATGCTGTGGTAAAAAAGAGAGATGGAATGAATGTTTATCTAGATTGATGAAGTCTTCCTACTCTAGTTCCTTAATAATCTCAGCTAGGTCTAGAACATATTCAGAAGATGTTTCTGAAGAATATAAGAAATTTTACTAAAGAAATAACTAGAGATTTTTCCATTGTGGGCTACCTAATAAAATAGCTCATTGAGATCACTCAACATTGAAACCATTAACTAAAAAGAACCATGCTACAAGTGTCACAATCTTAAATACGAGCAAATTATCATGCATTTTGAAATAAAATCATGTAACTTTTGAAATAAATATTTACAATAAAAATAAATAACCTGGAGGAATGGTCTATAAAAGAAGATAAATTTAAAAAATAATCTTTTTAATCTTTTAGATAAAAGTCTGAAAAATCTAAAATTTATCTTTATATTTTTAGATAAAAAATTACGTATCTATAAAACAAGAACATATGCTCTAAAACATGAATATATGAAGAACAAAAAGAAGTTTGTGAGCATTTATAGTAAAAAAGATAACTATGTAAAAGAATTGAAAGATAAAGTTGAGGATATCTCTTAGAAAATAAAAGGATTTTATAAAATGATGAAAAATAAGAGAGAAAACATAACATTAGTGACCCAGTTCACAGGACAAACATTTGAAAAACAGTTTAAGCAAAAGAGAACAAAAGAAAGAACACCATTAATCTATTCAACATCTTCACTCACAAAGACATAAATTAAAAGAAGCCAGAGGAATTCCATATAAAAATGGATCAAAAATAGGACCTTAATAAAATTAATTATTGTGAAACTTCAGAAGAACAGTGTATAACTTCATATGTTGTATAACATATACACAGTATAACGTATATGTTGAAAACTTAATGCCTAAGGTGATGATATTAGAAGGGAACTTTGGCAGGTGATTAGGTCAAGAGGGCCTAATAATTGAGATTAGTGTCCTTATAAAAGAAGCCTGGTACCACAAAGCTCCCTAGGCCGGTGTTCCATGTGAGGACACAACAAGAAGTTTGCAACCCAGAAGAGGGCCTTCACCCGACCATGCTGGCACACTGATCTCAGACTTATACCCTCTAGAACTGTGAGAAATAAACTTCTGTTGGTTATAAGCTACCCAGTCTGTGATATTTTATTACAGCAGGCAAAAGAAAGCTAAGAAAACTTCGGAAAAGGGAGAAAAATAGTCACAAAGCCTCAGGGAGGAATGATTACAGAACACTCAGCAGCACATTGAAGTTGAAAGACAATGGAATTTGGTTTTAATTTTTGTAGAACATACTGGGGGAGGGGAAGTTTATCAACTTAGAATCTAAAATTAGCTGAATGATCAGTTATATTAGAAAATAAAGTACATATAAATCCTGGCTTTTAAGAACTGTAAACATTTGTCTTTTATATAACCATTCTCAGAAAGCTTCTGGAGAATATACAACACTAACAGAATGAGCAGAGCAAGAAAAGAATGACATAGATACAGGAAACACCATATCCAACAAAGAAGAGAGGCAGAAAGATCTCCAAGTACTGAGGAATGAAGATGTCAGGATGATAGCTTACATTTATTGTGCATAGAGAGAAAACAATCTAGAATTGACTCTATCAAATGCTTCTAGTAGGGATTTATTTTGGAAAATTAAATAGAACGCTTGGTTCATTTGTATTGTGACAAATTTTTAAATATTGGCAAAGACATAGCTCTTAAGTAATAGAAAACATAGAGAAAATTAAACAAATGGAAAAAAAATTTAAGCCAATTATTAATTTCAGCAAAAGCAAAAGTTATGGATGGAAAACATGTAACCATAGTATACAACATGTCTAATTAATGTAAATATTAGATATTAAACTAATCATAAGTACAACTTAACTACATTAGGAAAAAAGATTCTTAGTAAAGATGTAGATCTTCCATAATGATAAGTAAATAATGTTTACAATAGAAAATCAAAAAGTAAAAAAGTAGGTGTTATTTAGAGATATTTTAAATGTATTTAGCAGTACAGTAAAACTAATCAAGTATTAATTAGTTACCACTTCTTATTTACCACTTTCGATTGCTCTAAGATAACTGGCCTAAATATTTTCCTGACTTTATTTCTGCAAAAGTAGGAAAAAGGTCAATTATCCAGACATTTCTAGATAGCCTACACTAACAGACTCTTAGATCAATTATGGGTTATATCTTATAGGTCTTAAAACAGAAATGAGTACATCATTACTATTCTTATTTCATGTTATGCCAATCATTTTTTCTACATGGAAGTCATGCGTGGTTCTAAGATAGTATGTTATAAGAGGCATTGTATAATACAAGGGTTAGAAGGTATGTAGGGGTGTGATGACAATGAAATTTTCAAATGGCAGCTAAATTCTACCACGTAATATCTGTTATGTGAGAGAAAAATCAGTACTTGTATATTATTTCAAATTAGCATTATTTGCAGCCAAAATTTAACCCTAGTTGATACAGAAATTATGGGTTGAATCTGTAGGAAAAAAATGTGTTTCTTTTGTCACTATTTCTAACTTAAGCCCTAAAATAGGAACTGTTGCTTCTTCAGAAGTACTGGCTAGAAAAGATCTTCCTGTCCTTCCATCTCTCACTCACATACCCACATCAATTACTGAGTCTAAGGAATGGAATTGCTGCATTCAGAAAAGCTCAACCTTATCTTAGTTTTCTCTTTCTGCTTCACTGCTCTGTGAAGTAAGTGAAACTGGGTCATTGGCCAAGCTAGGCTGGATGTCTGCCTGACTTTGTCCCAGTTTTTTGAGTTCTTTGTGCTTAATGAGTACAAAGAATGCTTTCATGCCTTATGCAGCTAAGAAGGTACTATAAAAGCTGTAGAATAATACAGCTGACACTTAAATAATATAAACTGCTAGATTAAGAGTCTCTACAGCAAAAATCCAAAAACGAAACAGAATAAAACAAAAATATTCAAAGGCAAAATGTCTTCTTGGTATAGTTTTTCTCAAACATGCTTATCCCATACTTAGAAGACTAATTTGAGTTTCCATAAAAAATAAAATTTTCTACTTCTTTAAAGTTTTATAATGTACCTATGGAACAACTTGCATAATATGGAATTCCTATAAATTATGTGTCCTAGGAGAGTATGCAAGTTGACTCAGTTTGTTTGTTTTCTTATATTGTCCTCAGGCATTCATTGAAGTCTGAAAACATCACAACTTGATCACCATAACCATGGTAATAAACTGTAGGATGCTACTGTGTTCATACAGGGAGAAAGATATTCACAGTGTAAGCAGCAGAAGCCCTAGGAATCCTGATCTGGAGCCAGCAGAAAGTGACCTAAGGGCAAAGTGTTTTAGAGGCCAGATGCCTACTGTGGAGTTAATGACATCCGAGATGGATTTGTGTAGTAAGTAAGAATTCCAAGAATTATTAGGAAATGGGATTCTGTTAAAAGAAAAGTCTATGTGAACCTCAAGCCATTTGTGATTTTGTTATTAAAAGACTTGTAAACTCATAATGGCTATTGAGGCCCAGAAGAAAACATTTATTGTGATATAATTGTCATTGATTTACTTCTCAAAATATACTCCTAAGTTATTTGATATTTCTAAAATATTTTCCCACAATGTCTGAACATTGTACATAATTGTGAAGTTAGATAAGTTCTGTAAAATGGGACTAGAATAAAAATTACATTAATTAGTTCGTACCCTAGTGAAAGAGTTTATCACTATTGCCAGCCTAATATTTCTCCTTTTTCTTCCCCTGAAATTGTAAGAGTTCTGTCTTACTGAAGATTCACTAAGATAACTTTTATAATAAAAGATTGGATAGCAAGAAATGTGAGAGAAAGAAAAAGTATGTTGTTGAGGATGGAGGAGAGTGATGACTATACATAAAAGAGGATGGGAGTGGAAAGAAGATATAAAATTGCTGAGAATTATATATTTTGATTCTCTTCAGAAGTTGTGAAAAATATGTCAGTGGTTTATAACTGTTTGCAAAACTCTTTATTTGTTGGACTGGGTTTGACCTCTAAATAGTTCAGACTCACAGATGCAAGTAACATTGTTAATCATGTTTCATTATAGTAAAATATTCATAAGCATTTCTACAGCATACTTAGAATGAAAATTGAGAGACAACTATAGATTACTACTGAAAATTTGTCTAGTTCTTTGACAATAACTTTTAACATTTTTTCCACTAATCACAAGCCAATTATTTGACTTAGTCAATACTTAACTATATATCGCTGGTTTTTTGGGTTTTTTTTTTTTTTGTAATTTTTGGAACTATATGCAGTATTTTTATGTTTTAAGTTCTTTTGAAATTGGATTTGCTTTTGAAGAGTCTGGCCACTTTTGAAAAAAAAATCATTTCTAAACCATCTTATATAAACTATTCAATTACTAAAGAAAATTCTCATTTATAAAATTTGAGTTCAGCTGTTTTTCATTTTCATGTTTCATGTATAAACTTGCTTACAAGGAAGTAAAATAAAATTGTATGACTCATGAGGAAACATTTTCTCAAATATTATGAAGATTGTTTGACTATAATCACTGAACAGGGCCAATTTATTTTCTTGCAGAAGGATGAGAAATTCAAAAGTGATACAGTTCATGAGAACTTTTGGTGGAGCATACTTTTCTAGAAACAGGACTTTATAACATATAACTCAATACCCTTCAGAGCCAACTTCTTTTCTGCGATCTAGGATAACCAGTGATGTTTCTTGAGAGAATCTGTGTATTCTGGAAATTGGCTGTTTGTCTCTTGCTTCACCATTTCCAAGAACTTTTATATTCTTATGTAGCTCCATCACTTATGAGTGAATATAAGTTACTGTAGTGGTGCCTTCGAGAAAGACCTTACCATCCAATTGCAAGGAGGGTGGTTAGATGAAACAGCCTCTGAAGCAGTTAGTACCTTGAGGATTTGTCTCAGCTTTTGAGCCAAGGCCAAGAGCTTCCTGAGCCGCCCCAGCCAATGAGTAAGTAGGGTGAGGATAGTAGAGCCTGGCAATTTCTACACAGTAAGAGATTAATCTGACTTGTAATCTTTGTTCCAAATCTCTGGAACAAAGAATTTGTTATAAATGCATTATAGTCTGAGACTCTCCTCGCCCAATTCTGTTTTCTCTGATCCCAGGGGTTACCTCTCAATAAAGCTCTTAAACTTCTAGCTCCATTTCAACATTTGACCAGAGATTATAATAACTCCATATATCCAACACAAAAAAATGCATTTATAGACTTTATCTGCACAGTTGATGATGTGAGGGGAAAGAACTCTAGACTTTATGACTGGTGAAATCATTTAACCTCTCTCATGATTAATGCTTCATCAGTAAAATGGGTGTTTCAATATCAACATACCCAGATGACAGCTTGAGGTCAAAATGAAAAAAATGTATGTGATGGTGTTTTAAGAAATGCTCTAATGCATGGGTTTATTAAATTAAGTAAATGATCATCAAACTATAACTTTGTGCTTTTAAATCTCACTGTCATCTCATCCTCTGTCAATGTTATCATCCTTAAGGTGTTAGAGAAATGGACAAGTTTATATGAATGGATAAAATTCATATAAATCTTAACTAAAAGAAAATATCAACATTCATTGATCTATAAAGAGAATATTAGCCTATTTTTCTAGTCTTTTAAGGCGTAGTAGATGTATTCAGTTGTCATCATTTATACAAAAATGTCCAAGCAGAGTGACTAAATGCTAAGAAATAAAACATGAATATCGTGGGACTTCTGTACTCACATTTCTCCAAGGCTAGTGAGGAAATCTGCAATGTAAACAAATAGTCATAGCAAAAGTGCAAGAAAGAGAGGTAAGTACATATAAGTTCCCATGATAACCCAGGTATAAGCCTATAATTATCTTTTAGACATCAGGAGTGATTAGATAAAGGAGGTGATATTTAATCTTCTTGTGAAAAGGTAAATAGACCTTCACCAGCCTAACCAAAGTGGATGTGGAAAATGCATTCCAAATAGACGAACTGGCATTTGCAAAGGCCTGGGAGTACAAAAGGGCAAGATTCTTTGGGAACATAATTCATTATATTTGTAATATGAGTATATCTGGCATTTGTGTGGGACGCAAGGACATGAGTACTTGGAGAGAAATGGAAATGAAAAAAGCAATCGGGTTATGAAGAAGCTTGTATACTACACTAAGAACTTTGAATTTGGTGGAGTGGGAAACAGAGAATAGTATTTTTAGAAAGAAGAGACAAAATTAGCTTATTTATAATTTTACTCTGATAGTAGTGTACAGATTGGATATAAAGGAAGGGGTAAAGAGGTTGAGTTTATAATAATGACTCAGATGTAGAATGAAATCGTGGTAGTGGTGATAGCTCTATGCAAAAGAGACAAATGGAAGTGACAGCAATGACATGTTTTGGTTACTCATTGGATATGGGGTAAAAGGAGTAGTATAGTGAAAAAGAGAAGGATCCTCAAGTGGCTTTCTGATTTCTAGCTTAGGTAGTTAGGCTGTGAAAATTCAGGAGGGAAGATAGTTTTTACTTATGTTTTTAGTTTTAGAAAGAGTGGGCATTAGAATTTGGTTCTGGATGTAATGAGTCTGAGTTGTCCCTAAGATATTCTGAGATGCACAATGGGATCTATTTCTCTACTACTCAGGAGATTTTCTGGGTTAGGTCCTGTATAAGACTTGGAAATCAATGATATGAAAGTGATAATTAAAGCAATAGGAGTCTATCAATTTGTCTAGGGGGAGAGGATGAGGATACAAAGAATTTGGATGTCAAAAAAAGGAGAGTTAATGGAGAAAAAACATATTTTTTTGCACAACAAAATTAATTTGATAGTTTATTTCTGCATATTTACTCAATGTGAAAATTCAATTACATGAATAAAAAAATCCTTATTTAATAATATATTTCTTTGAACTCATTATTTTTTTCCACCATGAATTTTGACATAAAAATAAGCTTAAGTAATTCTGTTTTTCTCAGTTTAAGGTTTAAAGGTAAACTTGTAGTGATGACAGCCTCTAGCTAAAGCCAAGGAGGAAACCCCTGGCTGTTAGAGATAGTGGCCCTCAGTCTTCAGGATTGGAACCATGAATATCTCCAGCTTTGTCACTAACACTTGCTCCTGGTGAACCAATCTGGAACTTAAGGGAAGAAGACCTGTCTGTGTCTCCAGACCTGCTAGACATATACCTCCCTTTGCTCTTTATTTTGGAATAAAAAAGAAAGAAAGAAAAGAAAAAGAAATACAATAGCATTCTTCTCTTTAGAGAAGAAATTTTTTCTCTTGTAAATAAAACAAGTAAAACACAATTATCTGTACCTATAAAACTTTCTGCAGATCTTACAGATTGTCTGCATATCACGTGAGTACATGGTACCTAAATTGCCTTTGTTTTGAAGTTATGGCAAACATCAGAGACTTACCTGTATTTGGTCTTAACAAACAATTGAGAAGATCACTAACACATTCTCCTAACTTTGGGTTACTAGCATTTATCATTAGCATACATTTAAAGTCATAGTTCAAATTATTTCAAATTGAAGATATTACTACAATAATCTATTTTAATATATGCCAGATGTCTATCTCTATTTAATTAAGAGTAAGAAGCACTGGATTTCTCTGAACACAAACTGTTTACTAGGTGCTTCTAAAATATAAAACTATATATTTTAAGCCTTTTATTTCTCCAACATTGCCATCATTATTTTCAAATCTATTTGCTGTATCACCTACTTTCTGTGTATTTAACTCATAGGAAGGTTCATAACTTATGTTCTGGGAGAATGTTAAGGTCTTCTGCCTACAGCCTTGAAGTCTTCCACTGCTGGATAGAAATTAGGAAGAAATAAGATAAAATTATTCTACTTGGATAGAGAAATGTAATTTGTAATTTATTCTTTGCATTGACTTCTTAAGACTAGTAAAAGATGAGCAGATCTTAATAAGATGTCGATTTAAAAAGAAGTATCCTATTAGTGTTGGCTATGTGATATTTCTGCAAATGTTTCCATGTGTTTTTGAAATTCTTTTTAAATAAACATTCTGGAATAATGTGAAGAAAAATAAAAATTCTTTTGGGAGTGGGAGGGATGCTTTGGACATCACACTCGAATTCTCATTATCTCAAGTATGACCTACATCTTTTATAGATAAAATAATGTAAAGAAGAAAAAAAATCTGTGAGATTACTGACGTCTGCCTTTCAAGTATTCGTAGGAGGCATAATGACCCTTCCTTGTACATCTTATTCACAGTGAATAAATAAACAGGTTGTATATCTTACCCCTTATCTTTTACAATTTCTTTTTTCATTTCAACTTAATCGAAACACACATTACTGTAAAAATATCACATTAACCATTTAAAAAGTTTGAGTGATTTATTTTTCAGTGGTATTCCCATATGAACGACTCATGAGAAAAGAACCTATTGCATGAAAAAATGCAGAGACTAGACATAATTGCTACTCTTTCGTTCAGCTATCAAGTCAGTTGTAAAACATGTTGTAACCTAAAGGGTAGATATTTAAGGAAAGCCTATCATGTGAAATATTAGTTTTAAAAAGACTTGTGGCAAGCATCCTATAATTATACATTTTTAAAAGACCATCTGAACATATAATAGCCTATTAATTATCAAGATATATTCTAAACTGTACTTTAAAAATCAAATCATGTTTGTCAATTGAAAAATGTTAAAATTCAAATAAATGTAAAAGTAAAGCAAAACAAGTATGGCATTTAAATTATCATTTCTTATGTTTAAGTTACTAAAGAGTTAGATAAACCCAACTCTTTTACTCTCTCTTACTCTCCCACAGAGTTGATGACATATTAAATAATGAGAAGAACTAAAACATCAAATATCTATGCAAGGGAATGTATGTCTGTGCTGGAAGGAATAAATTCAATAAGAATGATGGCCAGACTATATGGAATCAATTATACCTGGCAATAAAGCTAAAGGAATAGTGTTTCTTTTGTGAAATATTTTCCACATTGATTCTAGCGATCTTTGCATCATTGGTAGCATCTGTGACAAAAAAAAAAAAAATCATTTAAAGCAAGGAGCGGCAGAGAGGGAGGGAGAGAGAGAAAGAATGCTTTGACTAATCCATTTTCTTACTTCATCTCCAGTTTGCCCTAAGTTGTTTTCCAATAACATGAAATCATAAAAAAAGCTGGAGAAGGCTAGACTAGATGCATGAAATGTTTCTACAATATATGTGAAAATGAGTTTACTAAATACAATCATATTTTCATTCCCTTTAGAAAGGTGGGGAGGGTAAGCAATTCTTTAGGTGATTCGTCTGATTATAGGAAGCTAACTGAACATGACCACTTAACTCTTCACTTTTGTTTGGCTTTGTGTAACAGCTATTCTTGCTGAGAAACTGCAAGTTCAACAGATATAAATTATGTTTTGCTGCAACATTTCTATTAAGATAACATTTTTAATGTTTACTTTATTTATATAGACAAATAGTTTTTCATGAGAAGTAGATGTAATGATCTGTCTTACAAGAGTAAGCTGTTTTCTTTTCTTTTGGGTCAAGTTAAATTTTAGTTGGTCACTCACACTGTTGAGCCTGGGTTTTGGTATAGTCAAGTTGTGAGCAAAGAATTTCAGTAGGAGTCCCACCTGACTGACAAAAGCATTTTGGCTCATGTTAAATGCCTGGATGTTTTCTTTAAAAACATTACTTCAACTGTTTCAAGGTACCAGCACTAATGCTTCAAGGAAACATATCTTTCTCCAAGGATTTCATAGAAAAAAACAACATAAAGTATATTCAATTCATTTATCATAATTTCAGTTCCTGCAATGTGCCAGCCACAATGTTTGCTGCAGAGGTTAAAAAAATAAAGAAAACATAAAATTTAATAAGGAACCCCAAATACAAAAGAAAAATCAATCTGTAGCAAAGTAGAAAATACATGAGAGTATGTTTGGCTTCACATTTAGCAGCCTGCATTTCATCATATAAAACCTGTTGCCAAAATGAATATTTTAGTTTTGAAGTGAACGATTCTTTGATCTGGAATATTTCAAGTAGTTCAGAGCAAGCTAACATAGTTTATTAGAGGCTAAGTTTGAATATCTTTAGCAGTCAAAATCATTTCAAAGGTTAACTTGGGATAAACCCACTATTTATGCATTCTCCATTATATATCTTGGCTATTTCTCAGTAATGGATACTAGAAAGACTCATCATTTGAAGACTTAATAATATGGGTTAGCAGCTGTGGCAATGAGATTAAATTGATCAGTTAGGGCTGGCACTTCCACTGGCCCTCTGAATATTATGAGAAGATACTCGTCCTGTCTTCTCACTGTGGAAACATGACAATATTCACAACACACTAACATATACAGACATAATATTTATTCAGTGAGTTCTCATCTCCATGGCACTCTCAATTTATATACAGGTTACCAGATAGTTTAGAAGGAAGCTGAATAAAAAAACCTTTTAACTGTGAAAGATATATATTTATAGTATTTAATAAATTTTGTCACTTTGCCTCTAAGTAAGAATGACAGTTGTAGGGACACAGCAGTCTTTTAAGAATTCCAGTTTGGGGGAGAAGTGTTTGTTCAAGACCCATTTTTTAATTGGATTTTTGTTGTTGTCATTGTTGTTATTGAGTTGTATGAGTTCTTTGTACATTTTGGATATTAGGTCCTTATCGGTGGCATTGCTTGCAAATACATTCTTCCATTCGGATGGTTGCCTGTTTGCCTTGCTGATGGTTTCTTTTGCTGTGCAGAAGCTTTTTAATTTAATATAGTTCCATTCATTTATTTTTGCTTTTACTTCCCTTGCCTTTGAGGTCAAATTCATAAAGTCCTCTTGAAGTCCAAAATCCATGATCTTGAGATAATCATGTTAAGCAAAATAAGCCAGACAGAAAAAGTTGAAAGCCACATGATATCACTCATATATGGGATATAAATCTAAAAGCAACAAACAAACATGACAAATAAACAAAGACTCATGGACATGTACAGCGGACTAGTAGTTATCAGAGGGAAGGGGGGTGGAGAAAGTAGATAGGAGTAAAAGGAGTCAAATATGTGATGATGGAAAGAAATCTAACTATGGGTGGTGAACACACAAGACAATATATATATGACATACAGCTGACAATATATACATGACATGAAATTTATTAGATTTTGTTGATCAATGTCACCTCAATAATTTTTAATAATAAAAAACCCTATTACTACTGTAAAACACACCCTTCTATAGGTAAACAACAACAAAACATTTCATTTTTGCAAGAAACATTTTCTAACCACCTGGCAGAACCTCTTGAATTATTTGATAAAATCTGAAAATCTGATTAGTATCTTAATTTCCTAACAGGATATGAATGTTAATAGAAGATTATAAGTCTAGAAGAAACATTATTTTGAATAACTACTAGGACTGCTATGACTGAACTTGAATAATTTGGAACAAAGCTTGTATGTGTAGGCCAAGAATATTAAAATTTAAGAAATCTGTTAACGCTGGGCTAGTTGAAAGATATCTTGAGGCTTTCCACTTACAGAAACAATCTTACCTCTCACTATATAAACAATATTCCTATTTGATCTGCATTCTGTAGTTATATGCATTTTTCTGGTATTTTAAATATGGAAGTATGATAGCCTTTGGATAGTATGAAGATCACAGTTATATGCAACTGATCTAACTAAAACATATTTAAAATTCATTCTCATTTTCTATTGTATACCCCTAAAACATTGACTGTTTTTCTCTTCGATTAATATTAAGCAATAGTTTCCCCATTTCCCTTCTTTAGGCAGGTTAATGATGATTGATCCATTCACAAAAAAAAAAAAAAAAAAAAAAGAAAAAAAAGGAAATCCTAGCTCCTCAAAGCCTAACATCTGAAGTAACCAAAATATATACCTTATCTAAGATTTTTATTTTCATTAGAATTGTTTAATTTTTAATATCTATGTGTTGGTATACTTTAAACAAAAACTTTCCTCAGTTTTACCCAAACACAGTGATGCTTTGAAATATACGTATCAAGTGTATGTTTATTTTTTAATATGCCAGTATATTTTTAGAGTAAAATTTCCAAGGCATGCTACATTTAGAACTTGAACTTAACTTTTAAAATCTTATTGTAACATGTAACTGTTATTCTGAGTTTCTTAATGACAAGAACAAAAAAAACCTTCTGAATATTAGCTCTGGGTTTTGAAATACTGACACCACAAATCAGTTGTATAACACACAGAGGACAGACTCCATTTCTTATTCTGGAGAAAATGGACTTTCCCTGTGCACAGGTATGACAAGAATTTATGTCTTAAGTTCCCCAAACAGACATTCCAGGGTGACAGATAAGAGAGAGAAAATACTTGGGAGTTTGAATTTGACATTTATTGGGTGACAAATATTTGGTGAAATAACTAGAGAAAATAGGGGGCCTGAGATATTTTGAAGGGTCAGAGGGAGGCAAAGGCACAGATAACTTGTGAAGTTAAGTGAAATATTTGTCTTTTTTATGTGTCAGAGACATGCATAAAGAAGATTTAGCCATGTCACAGGGAAAGTTGTCAACAAATCTAAGTAACAAAAAAGGCACATTAAAATAAATTATTTATCTTTTATGTAAACCTTTAATTTTTTCCTAGATACTATGGTGGTTATAATGTTTATGCAGAGAACTAAATGTCATAGCGATTTTTTATAAATTTTCTTAAATTTCAAAAGTAAGTTTTTATATCTCTCATCAGTACTTTCAGTGATACCATTCAACATCAAATTGATTGACATGTGGATGTGTGTGCCCATTTTATTTTCCTCTCCAGTATTTGGGAATCTGGATTTCTAGAAAAGAAACTACCAGAGAATAGTAGGAATCAACAAAGAATTCCATTAAATTATAAGCTCTATTAGGGTATTACAAAATTTGTGTTTATTTGAAACATTTTAAGGAAAACAATTGTGCCCATGGAATAGCTGGCACATGGTAGGCACTCATTAAACATTAATTATAATTTTATAAATAAAAATGTTGATATTTCTACCACCATCAAAAGATAGAGGGTTTATTTTTATATTAATTTTGTTCTTTTGTGTACTTCTCTAATCCTTAGTAAATGAGACTTGATAGTCTCATCAAAACAAAAATTTTTAAATGACTCCCCAAAACATAATATTCTTTTAAAAATTGTATTTATTTATTTATTTATTTATTTTAAGTATTTTATTTTATTATAGTTTTAAGTATACGGTACATTGTTTACACATTATATATTTTAATACATTCTTCATACATACTTTAGTTTTATGATTGACATAAATTCGTGGAAAGCATCATAAGCAGCTGGATAGCACACAATTAAAAATAATAGTGACCTTTTGAACTTAAATTCTTAATATTCTTTATTATAAAGTATTCTTTTGTTTCTAAGAATATAGTCAATGCAGTTATTGTTTTTTTAATGTGGTTGTTAATTCTATAAAATATTTTCCAAATTCTCTTACAGTAAGTAAAAAGGAGCTCTGTCTATTAGTGTAAGTTTGAAGTCTGATAAGGCTTCTTGCCAATGACACAAAATAGAATGCCATTATGTCTAACACATGCAGCCCATTATTCGAGGAAGAACATAGATGGATCAGAAACCTTACTGGATGAAAATGTTAAATATCATCCTGTATAATAATGGCTGTTCAAAATCTGATTTTAAAACTTGTATAACTAGGCCTGAAAATGTTAAATCTGCTCAATAATTAATAAAGAATGTGCCATCTGAAGCAAGTAATATTCTCTCTATCCAAATCATTTCTTCTATAACTTCAACAGAGCAATATAAATTTGATGCCATGAGAGAAAAATGATTTTAATTATTATTTTTAAAGTTGTTTATTACTTGTTAATTTGATATGCGTTGTCTAACACTGAAGCTCATTTTCACTCTTGTTCTTTGAAATATATAAAAACTCATGGAAGGATATAAAATTCTAAGTTATATTATGTGAAAAAAATTGTTTTTAGCCAATAGTATAATCATGATGTAGAAAAATGTTCTCTTAGGACTGCAGTAGGTAAAGTGAATTGGAGCAGAAAAGGGGATGGAAAGAAAACGTGAATTGAACAACTAAAAAGGTAACCTATTCTTTTAAAATTATTTTGAATATTTATCATACTTATGGATCTTGTTTTATTACATTTCAAAGAAATACTCAGTAGTAATATATAGACATCCAGAGCATTCTTTTCTATCAACATTTGTTTAAGACTTTATGAATATATCGTGCAGACAAAGACCTTAGAAATGATGATAAACAAAGGCACAGATATTAATTTGGTCTTGGTTCTTATGGTTAAAGTATAACCCAACTATGGTATTTAACAATATAAAAATGTCACTATTAAAATTATGCATAGGTCTAAAATTAAAGATTGAATTCTTCACATTAAGAAGTTAGAAACAGAAGAGAAAATTTAATTTAAAGTGAGTATAAGAAAGAAAATGTATAGTACAATATATTAAAACTTTTGGGACACAGCAAAAGCAGCCATAAGAGGAAAGTTCATATTAGTACAGGCTTATCTCCAAAAACAAGAACGAGCCCAAATAAACAACCTAATGTTTCATCTTAAAAAACTAGAAAAGGAAAAACAAATGAAGGCTAAAGTTAACAAAAGGAAAGAAATAATTAAAATTAGAGCAGAAATAAATGAAATTGAAAACAAACAAAAAAAACAATAGAAAAAATAACTGCAACAAAGAGCTGGTTCTTTGAGAAGGTTAATAAAATGGACAAATCTTTGGCTAGACTCACTAAAAAGAAACAGAAAGGACACAAATAAGTAAAACCAGGGATGAATTTGGAAAAATTACGACAGACACTGCAGAAATACAAAGGATCATACAAAAATATTATGAAAAAGTATATAAAACCAAATTTAATAACCTAGAGGAAATGGACCAGTACTTAGAAAAATACAACCTTCTTAGACCAAATCAAGAACTGGAAAATCTAAATAGACTGATCAGCAATATGGAAATTGAAATAATCATCAAAAACTACCAAAAAGTAAAAGTCCAGGACCAGATAGCTTCATCAGTGAATCCTACCAAAGATTCAAAGATTTAATTCCTATTCTCCTCAAACTTTTCCAAAAAATTGAAGAGGAGGCAATACTTCCCAACTCATTTTATGAGGCCAATATTACCCTGATACCAAAACCTG
>NW_006442484.1:54790506-54856059 GCF_000325575.1 Pteropus alecto
ACATTCAAAAATCCATAGCATTCCTATACTCTAACAATGAAGTGTCAGAAAAAGAAATGGAAAAAATAATTCCTTTTGCAATTGCACCAAAAAGAATAAAATGCCTAGGAATAAATTGACCAAAACATGTGAAGCACCTATATAATGAAAACTACAAGACCCTATTAAAAGAAATCAAAGAAGATACAAAGAAATGGAAAGGTATTTTATGTTCTTGGATTGGAAGAATAAACATAGTTAAAATGACCATATTACCTAAAGCATACAGATTTAATGCAATCCCCATCAAAATCCCATTGGTATTTTTTAAAGAAATAGAACAAAAAATCATCAGATTTGTATGGAAACACAGAAGACCCTGAAGTGTCAAAGCCATCCTGAGATGAAAGGAGGAGGCTGAAGGCATCACTCTGCCCACCTTCAAATTATACTACAAAGTGACAGCAATCAAAACGGCATGGTATTGGCAGAAAAAGACAAATGAACCAGTGGAACAGAATCAAGAGTCCAGAAGCGAACCCATATTTATATGAGAAAATAATTTTTGACAAAAAAAGTCAAAAACATATAGTAGAGAAAGGAAAGCCTCTTCAATAAACGGTGCTGGGTAAATTGGAAAGATATCTGCAAAAGAATGAAACCAGATTGTTGTCTATACTCGCACACCAAAATTAACTCAAAATGGGTTAAAGACCTTAATATAAGACCTGAAACAATAAAATGCATAGAAGAAAACATAGGAACTAAACTCAAGAACCTTGGACTTAAAGAGGATTTTATGAATTTGACCTCAAAAGCAAGGAAAGTAAAAGCTTAAATAAACAAATGGGACTACATCAAACTAAAAAGCTTCTGCTCAGCAAAAGAAACTGTCAATAAGGTAAAGAGACAACCATCAGAATGGGAAAATATATTTGCAAGCAGCACCTCTGATATGCACCTAACATCCAAAATATACAAAGAACTCATACGACTCAATAACAACAAAAAAACAAATGATCCAATCAAAAAATAGGCAGGGGACCTGAACAGACACTTCTCTTTGGAGGACATACAAATGGTCGACAAATATATGAAAAGATGCTCAACATTTCTAGCTATTAGGGAAGTGCAAATCAAAACCACAATGAGATACCATCTCACACCTGCCAAAATAGCTGTAATCAACAAGACAAGTAATAACAAATGTTGGAGAGGATGCAGAGAAAAAGGAACCCTCATACACTGTGGTAGGACTGAAAATTGGTACAGCCACTATGGAAAACAGTATGGAGGTTCCTCAAAATACTAAGAATTGATCTACCATATGATCCAGCAATCCGTCTACTGGGTATTTATTTACCCCAAACACTTGAAAACTCATATTTGAAAAGATATTTGCACACCGATGTTCATAGCAGCATTATTCACAGTGGCCAGGACATGGAAGCAACTGTAGTGTCCTACAATAGATGATTGACTAAAGAAGCAGTGGTACATCTATACAATGGAATATTACTCAGTCATAAAAAGAGATGAATTACTGCCATTTGCAATGACATGGATGGACCTCAAGATAATCATGCTAAGTGAAATAAGACAGAAAAAGTTAAAAATCACATGATATCATTTATATGTGAAATATAAACCTAAAAGCAAAAAATGAACAAGACAAACAAACAGAGACTCATGGATGTGGACCATAGACTAGTGGTTACCAGAGGAAGTGGGAAGCAGGAGGTATACAGGGTAAAAGAGATCAAATATGTGGTGACAGAAAGAAATTTAACTATGGGAGATGAACGCACAGTATAAACATGTATATGCCTTACTGTTAAAGTGTACAGCTGAAACTATTGTATTTTGTTGACCAATGTCACCATAAAGCAAACAAACAAACAAACAAACAAACAAATAAATAAATGATGGCGGGGGGAGAAAATGAAAGATAAGGAAAAAAAGCGGTATACGATAATAAAAATAATGAAGCCAAAAGTCAAATTGTTGAAAATGTTTTTCTCAATTTTTTGAGAAATAGTTGACATACTTCACTGTATAAATTTAAGGCATACAGAATAATGGTTTGATTTACGTATATTGTGAAATAATTACCACAATAGGTTTAACATCTGTCATCTCATATAGTTACAATAAAAAGAAAAAAATTTGCCTTATGATGAGAATTCTTAGCATCTACTTTTAACAACTTTCCTATGTATCATACAGCAGTGTTCACTGCCATTATCATGTACATTTCATCTCTAGTATACATATTCATCTTATAACTGGAAGTTTGTACCTTTTGACCCCCTTTTTCTAATTTCTTCTTCCCCAACCCTCCATTTCCGGTAACCACAAACCTCATCTTTTTTCCTATGTGTTTGGTGGAATTTTTGTTTGTTTTTTTTTGTTTTAGATTTCACATATTAGTGACATCATACAGTATTTGTCTTTTTCTATGTGACATTTTACTTAGCAAATTGCCTTTAAGGTCCATCCATGTTGTAAATGGTAAGATTTCATTATTTTTTATGGCCAAGTAATAGTCTATTATGTATATATACTACCTCTTATTTATGTATTTGTTTTTTTATTAGAGCATTTAATCCACTTACATGTAAAGTAATTATTTATAGATACGTAATTATTATCATTTTAATTGTTTTCTAATTGTTTTTGTAGTTCTCTGTTCCTTTCTTATTCTCTCGGTATCTTGTATGTTCATGGCTTTCTGTAGTGTTGTGTTTGAATTCCTTTCTCTTAATTTCTTGTATCTCTCTTACAGATTTTTTTGTGTGTTTATCATTTGCTTCGTATATACCAAGCTATGTTAATAAAAGTCTATTGTATGATGATGGTCACTTAAGTTCAAATATATACTGAAATCACTACCATTTGTACTCACCCTTCCATGTTTATGTTTTTGTCATTATTTTTTACTTCTTTTTTGTATGTTTTTTGTGTGTATCTCTTAATTTACCATTGTAATTACACATGATCTTCCTACTTTTGCCTTTTAACTTTTGTATTAGCTTTAGTGTTGGTTGATACATTGCTTTTATTGTGTTTGCCTTTGTCAGTGAGATTTTTTCCTTAAAAAAGTACCTTTAACATAGCTTGTAATATTGGTTTGGTGGTGATAAACTCATTCAGCTTTTTCTTATTTGGAACACAGTCACAAAGATTTGACTTACCAGATAAAAGGACTGATTCTGGAATTATAATTGATTGTTAAGAACAAGTTCTGCAAATATTGTTAGTATACAACATCTATACATCATCTATTGTCAGAGAGGAATCAGCAGCTAACATTTCCACTACCTGTTTGTCTAGAGAACCTGAAGACATTCTGATTTGATAAGGATTTGGAATGGCTGTGTGTGCGTATGCCTGTGTGTAATTATTTATTTTTGAACTTACTTATGGTTATTTTGTTTACTTCATTGGGTTTGTTATAAACTGGGCAACTACAATGATCATTGGAGAGCTGCTTGGTTCCCTTGCTGATACAATCACCATTCATTAACCCCATCAACTAAGTCTATTTCTATGAAGACTGACTTTTTCTTTGACGACTGTAAGCATGGTAATTATACTTTATCCACATACTTTTAATCTATACATATGTTCTTATATTTAATGTAGGTTTCTTAAAGATCACACATAGATGGTCCTGTTTTTTGATACACTCTTGCAATCTCTGTCTTTTAATTGGTGCATTTAGACTATTGACATTCAAAGTGATTATTGAGATAGTTGGAATAATAGCTACCATATTCATTAATGTTTTCTATTTGTTCCTATTTTTAATCTTCTATCCTTGTTCTGCTTTTTGTGGTTTTGAGTATTTTATATGATTTGGTTTTCTCTTCTTTCTCAAAATACCAGTTATACTTTTTTCTTTTTTCACTTGTTGCCCTAGAGCTTGCAATATACATTTATAGCTAATCTATGTCTACTTTCAAATAACATTTTACCACTTCATGGGAAATGTGAATACCTTATAATAACAAAATAATCATAATTCCCCTTCCCATTGATTGTGTCATTATTGTAACTCATTTTACTTATATATGAGCACACATAAGCATATATATGTATATATATAAAAGGTATATATATATATAAGTTATATATGTAAGCATATATAATTGAATACACTGTGGTATTATTATTTTGAACAAACTGTTATCTGTTAGACAAATTAAACATAAGAAAAATAAAAGTTTTTATTTTACCTTCATGTATTCCTTCTTTGATGAACTTCCTTACTTTATGTAGATCCAAGTTTTTTACCTATATTACTTATCTACTTTCTAGGAAACTCTTTTAATATTTCTTGTGTGCCATGTCTACTGGCAATATAGCCCCTCAATTGTTTGTCTGAGAAATTCTTTATTTCTCTTTTGTTTTTGAAGAATAATTTCATAAGATACAGAATTTTAGGTTGGTGGGGATTTTTTCTCAAAACTTTAATTGCTACACCTCATTCTCTTCTTGCTTGCATAGTCTGTAAGAAGTCAGATATAATTCTTATCTTTGTTCCTTAAAAGTGAAGTGTTTTTTTTTTCTATCATTGCTTTTTTAAGGAATTTTTCTTTATGTTTGGCTTTCTGTAGTTTGAAAATAACATGCCTAGGTGTAGTTTATTTATTTATTTTTGTTTTGCTTTTGTTATTGTTGTTTTTACATTTATCCTGCTTGGTATTCCCTGAGCTTCCTGAATATGTGGTTTGGAACGGACATTAATTTGGGGAAATTCTGTCATTATTGTTAAAAATATTTCTTTTTTTTCCTTCTTCCTTTCTCTTCCTTGGTATTCTCATTATGCATATGTTACGCCATTTATAGTTGTTTCAATTTCTTGAATATTTTGTCTTTTTTTTTTTTTGGTTTTCAAAAATTCTATTGCTATATCCTTTAGCTCAGAGATTCTTTTCTCAGCTGTGTTCGGTCTACTAATAAGCCCATCAAAAGCATTCTTCAGTTCTGTCACAGTGTTTTTATCTCTAGCACTTCTGTTCAGTTCTTAGGATTTCTATCTATCTACTTAGATTGCCCATTTGTTTTTAAAGCCCTCAGCATATTAAAGTTGTTTTTATTTCCCTGTCTGAAAATTCCAATGTCCCTGCAATGTCTGGTTCCAGTGCTTGCTCTGTCTCTTCAAATTGTGTTTTTTTGTCTTTTGGTATGCCCTGTAATGTTTTCTTCACAGTTGAACATGATGTACTGGGTAAAAGGAATTCCTTTACATAGGCCTTAATAATGTAGTGGTGAGGGGTGGGAAAAAAGGAAGCATTCTCTAGTCCTAAAATTAGATCCCAGTCTTTTAGTGAGCCTGTGCATATGGACTGTGAACTTCACAAGAATGTCTCATTTTTTCCCCCCTTAGGTGGGATAGGATCACTAGAGTAGGCTAAAGCTGGGTTAGTGGGCTAATGTGGGCTAATAATATATCCGCAGATTAAGCTCTAATTAATTAGTTTTCCCTGATGGCAAGCCTTATCAAGAAGATGCATTTCAAAGTTGTTATTTAGCCCCTCTCCATGCTGGAAGTATAAAAAGATTTTCCTCTGATATTTACTGTGAGAAATTGGTCGAGATTTTGGATGTAAATCTCACAGAACTGTCGGGGGACACACCTATGACTGGGTCCCCTAAAGTTTTTAACTCTAAGACTCATCTTCATTGAGTCTCCAGCAATTCATCAATGAGAGTTCAGATTTTCTTACCCGTCACACTGGTTCCTGGGGCCTTTTCAGCTGGTGAGTTTCTGTTCTGGTAAACTGTAAATCCCTGTTTTGTCTGTCTCTACAATCTTAGAGGCAGTGGTTTGCCCCGTGTCCTCCCCTCTAACAGATCCAAGAAAAGTTGTTTAATTTTTCAGTCTGTTTACTGTTTCACTTGTTAAGAAGGAGTGGCAACTTTCAAGCCCTTACATGTGGAACCAGAGACCCTCTCAAGACAGACTTTCTTCTCTTTTTTTTTATTGTGAGATCCACTTATTCAAAAAATATATTTATTTCTGTAAGTACACATATATGTAAATACATAAGAAATTAAGAGTAGTTACTTCTGTAAAGGAAAGATGGAGTGGAGATGGGGTGGGGAAAGTAGAGATGGGCAAAAAAGTACTGTATTTTACTTTTCATTTTAAAATTTAGAATGCATTCATATACATTTGACCTAATTAACAATCACTAGTTTATTTGTAACATCTAAATCAATAACTGGGCACTTTTGTGGTCATTCATAGACATAATTCATGTACAGAGTGGCAAAAAGTATGTCGCCTGAAGAAGAAAGACTTTTCTTATGGTTTATGATTTGCTATTTTGCTGTCCATCTTTACAACATAAACTTGCATCATTCTTTATTCTGTCAAACAACACAGTTTCTTCTAAGTTTAGACAAAATGTCGAATACATAAAACTTTACTTATTTTTTCTATCTTGCCTTAAATTAGGCACATGATACTCTTTTAAATGTTTATCATTAAGTGATTATCAAAAGAAACATTCCGTTAACTTTCAGGATCTTTGACTTTTTATAACATCCTTCTCATATATATGCATGATTTCTTTCTTCTACTGTCAGTCTATGAAGAAATCTGTGTGTGTGTGTGTGTGTGTGTGTGTGTATGTTTTTTATTTCAATAATTCTCAGTAGTAGATCTAATGGTTTAATAGCTTTGCTTAAAATATTGTTACTTTCCAACTTACAACATTAAAGCCTGAATTACTCAGAACAATGCACATCATCTATTTATGACCTGTCTCTGCTACTTCATGTACTCTGTATTTTAGCCAAATAACTCCTTGATAACAATTAGTCATTTTATTACATGATGCCTTGCTCATATATGTTAAGCCATCCATCCTCCTTTCTTTACCTTAGTAATGACTGATTCTTTTAGACACCCTCAGAGGTTGTGTTGATTGTCTGTTTTCCATGAACATGCTAAAATATTTCTGTGTGTGTGAATGTGCACACCTGCACGCACATGTGCACATTCACACACACAGAAATATTTTAGCATAATTTTCTATTTATGTATCTGTTTTCTACCTGGTCACTGTCTTTGATGTGAGACACAGATTTTTATGCAACCCTCTATCTTCAGTGCTTATTCAGGACACTGCACAGTGAACTAAATTAGAGCTCATGTCCCCATCTCTCTTTTACGTCACACTATCTCTTATGATACAATGAGAAATATATATATATAGAATTTTATTTCAAATTTAGAATATTCAAATCTAGGTCAATTATTTGATTTTCACTTTTGAGAAATAGGAAGCTCTATTAAAACTTTTTTAAACGATGAAAGATTTATACCAGCTCATGTGAACTTAAAATGTTAGAAGGAAATCTTCAGGAGTAATTTAATCAGAATTTCAACTCCATTTCTTGGTGATTCTCTCATCTCTGTTTTCTCGTGTCGCCTTTGCCCATACACATTTTCCATCATGGTTGCAAAATGGCTACAGCAAATATACATTGTACTGCCCAAAAAAAGCAACAGAAAACAACTCTTCTCCATCCTGGGAAAGGGTAGGTTTAGGACAGTAGGATTCAATGTAATAGTGAATGGCTGTACACAATCAAAACAAGAAATTCTGGTTCTAACACTGTCTAATATGACTATTTGTACAGAATTACTATATTATTTCTCTTTCTAAGATAAAGCAAAAATCAAACCTTCCAAAATAAAGTAGAAGAAATGGACAAACAAATAAACTTACTACTATGCATTTGGAGAAATAAAATATTAAAGTTATAAAATAAAATATTCTTGAAACAACTATGAATAATAATAGGTACAATTGTCAGTTGACTGCAGTAATCTATAAAACAGACTGAATAAAATCTTAGTAATAAGAATAAATACTGAAAAATATAAACTAATATAAGTATGATTCAAAAAAATAATCTTTTATTGGAATCTGTGCTCGCAGTAGTTTATGCATTTCAGAGAAAATTTTCATTTTCATATACATTTTCTTTTTAAAAAAGGATAATTTAGAATATTTTATAACCTTCTTATCTTCATGTTGGGTGTGCACTAGTATATCTTTTGGAGGTGAAGTATTTGCAATCTTCATGCCAAAGAGATACTAAATTTCTTTTGAAATTTATGAAGAGGAGTTCTTTTATTAGGATTCTAATACTGCGAGCCATGTACTGCTCATTGCTGCATTTATAAAAATATTTGTGATTTATAAAATTCACATGGCCTCTTCTAACTCTTCTTAAACTGTCTCCACAGTTCACATGGTCTATAGAGTCAGTTCCAATAATTAGCACCTCAGTGCACTTCAGCAACTGCATCTCACTTTATGCCCCTCCTGTGTACTCTGCTTACTCTTCGTAGATTTTTTTTCATGATGGTTTTTGCAATACCACTTCTATAAAATACCCCTGGGTATCACTATCAACTTCTCTACTGGTATTCATTGCCTTCTCTCTGCTTCTCTAATTAGAAACAGTTTTCCTTTAAGGTTCCGTCCAAACATCACCCCCAGAGTGAAACGTCCCTAAACCCCATCCTTTTAGTTAAAATGTCCTCTATGGTATCATAGAATTAGAATTAGAGGGCTGTGTATGCCCAGCAGCTTGAGAGGGCATAAACAATAGAATATATTTATAGAGCCTCTTTTATCATAAATTCCTATTGCTCTATAATTTTAATATTGACTTTTAAAAATCTCCTGAATCTTGGTTCTTGGTAAAAAGTGAAAGACTTGCAAAAATCAAATATCTTATATTAATAGAAATTTATGACATATTCGGCAAGTTACCTGCCTAAAATACATTTCCTCAGATTTTATTTGATGTGGGAAAGGGTCGAGGTAAAGATCATGAATTCCCATCCTCTCTTGCTGCTGAAGGGCATGTATCTGGCCCCAAATGCAAAACAATAAGGGTTTCTGGCTAAGTCTTTTCTTTCTCATTATACATTTTTTTGTGCTATACATTTTTTATTTTTTATTTTTTGCTTCTTCTCACTAGAACGTGATTATGAGTTAAAAGTAAAGGAGTCATATTTAGATACTAATGATCAAGGCTGCATGTAAAAGAAGGATGGTCAGAAGTTTCTGATCCTTGATGACAGCCTTGAGTAGCTACACCAGTCCTGACCTGCCCTGTGTCAGGTTCCTTTTTTTTTTTTTTTTTAGAAAAATGTTAAATAGCTTTATTCTGATGTCATTCACATATCATACAACTCATCCAACTTAAGTAAAGAATTCAATGGTTTTTAGTATATTCACAGATATTTGTAATCATAATCACCACTACCAATTTTACAACATTTTCATGACCTCAAAAGAAATCTTGTACCCTTTAGCTATTAATACCCTACTCCCCATATCCTCCAGCACTAAGCAACTGCTATATACTTCCTGATCTGGATTTTCATATAAATGGAATCATATGGTATGTGATATTTTGTGACTGACTTCTTTCACTTAGATGTTTTCAAGGTTGATCCATGTTGTATCATATATCTGTACTTCATTCTTTTTTTTTAAGGCTGAATAATATCTTACTGTAAAGGTATACTACGTTTTGTTTGTCCATGGTCAGTTGATGGGCGTTTGGGTTGTTTTCACCTTTTGGCTTTTACGAATAATGCTGCTCCAAACATTGGTGCACAAATTATTTTGTGTGTGGATATATACTTTTATTTCTCTTAGGTCTATACCTAGGAATGGAATTGCTGAGTCGTATGGTAATTCTACATTTAATTTATTGAGGAGCTACCAGGTTATGGCCCAGAATTAGTTAAACTCCTAAGAAGAAAGTTTCATAAATTTATAAAATTTTCAGATAATGACTTGCTTTATGTTCCCTTTAATTTATGTTTAGGAAATTCTACCTAATTTTTGCTCACTGTAACCTATATAATAAGATGTTATAGATTTGCAACATTAGTCAATATGAATGAGATGAGTAATTCACATCATATTACTTCATCATACCACATCCAAAAAGTATCCATTATATAATGCTTAAAAATTTAGAGAGAAAAAAATCAAGCATAATAATTTATAACTCTAAAAGATTTACTCCAGTTTCGTTAAGGGGCAAACTTTTTGTATAAATATATATTAATTAAAAACTTGATTATTAAACACTTTCTGAGAAAAAAATGTTAATTGAATAAGAAAAATTACATATGCTTTTATTTACATCTTATTGACTGTTAAAATGAGATATCAAAAGGAGGTAATATGTAAGAAAACAAAAGCAGTTTTGTGATTAATCCCTGTCCAATTGAGTCACGTTTGGCTTTGGTCCACTAGGGAGACTGTTTTAGAAATGCACTCTGTTTCTGTAATTTTATGGCTAGTCCTTAAGGTATAGAATTTATTCCATATTACTTCTTACTATAGTGTGCCAAACTAATGAGTTAAAGATAGTTAATGTTAGAACTGGAAAAAAAAGAGACCTTAGCCAACTTGGAAGAAATGAAGTCAGACATGCCCAAGCAGTAACAAACAGAAACATCTATCATGTACTCTTGTCACATTGTGTGCAGGATACATGGCAGCATGGATATAGGTTGTAATTTACAGCAGACACTAAAGTTGAAAATATTTATTATACGAATCTTATATTTAAACGAAATATTTTACTGGTTATAATATGTTAACATTTAAATATATATTTCTAATACTTTTATAAGGAGGAATATTTTTAAAAGTGATTAATTCATGAACAAATTTTTTTTTTTTTAACAAAATAAATATAAATTCCATCCATGTCCAGGAGTTTGCTTTGGGAGCTCACTCTCAATCACAGACTGAGGGCCACTTATGAACCTGGCCTTCAGGAGCTTCTCATCCTGCTCCTTCTCTGTGGACCAGTGGACGCTGTTCTTTACTGTCAGAAAGGCAAATGGATTTCTCATGAAACTTGGGAAATTTAGTCATAAAAGAAAGTGAAATAAATATTTGTAAATGTGAGAATGAATTGGATAGATTCTATTCACTAAGCCAGGCAGATACTAAGCCAGAAATGTGTGTCATCTTTTCAGAAACTATCGATACTCAAATGAAAATTTTATTTCTTAGTTGCATCTTGATTTTACCACCCATACTAAGACACTTATTATGTTCTATGTATGTTAGTGGAATATCTTTTATAATATAACACATATTTGATAAGGAAGAGAGACTATATAAGGTAAAGTAAAGTTTATTTCAATATTTCTCCAAGTCAACAACAGCTTCCCTCCAGAGATATTTTCTTGAGTGTCTTTCAAAAATATTCCATGCATAATACAAATGTAAATTAATTTAAACACATGAAAGCACACTGACGCATTTGTATAGCTTATTGAATATATTATCTACTATGTTCTACGATTTACATATTTCACTTTTTCTCAATCATTTTAGAATTTTTGTGAAATCATATTTGCACTTTTTGATCTCTTAAGACTGTGTCATTCTCCTTCATATTTGTCTCTCCCTGCACCTGGCACAATGCCTGGCCAGAGAAGACATCATATAAATATTTGCAGAAAAAAATTGTTGAAGCGTGAAGAGGTTTTAATTTTTTAATACAAAATCTAACTTATTTTTACTTAGTTTCTATTAGATTGTAAACTTTTTAAAGAGAGAATCATCTCTTCAAAGTCCAATTTCTCATTTTTCCAATATTGTTTAAACTGAAATTAGAATAAAACCATGAAGCAATTTGTACAAAGTTGACATTTTTAAATGCTAAAAACTAAATCATATTTTAAATAATGTCTGTATTTTATAAACACAAGTTATTTAAATTTTTAAGATTCAGTTAAAATATAATCAAAATTAATTTAGTATCCTAAATTAATTTTTAAGAACTAACTTATAAATTATGGTGACAATTCATGAAATGAACACATGTAATTTGATTAATGGTTGATAATCGAATTAAAGCAGGTTTATTGGCATTAGATAATTATTTCAAACCATTAGCATGTGTTGAACACACCATTTAATATTATATTACTAAGGAATTTAGAATTTTGAAAAGATATTTAAGTGTTATTTCAACATCAAATCAAAATTTGCCATTTAAAAAAAATCAATGATATAATTATCCATACACAGAGATAACAATACCAACAGTGAATCCCACAAATGAAATGGGTTCAATCATTGGGTCAATGATCCAATATTTTTTTTTATTATTAACTCCTTCACTTTTTGTTTAGCAACCCTCAGGGAATTCAAGATGAGAAAATTTTATGTTGATTAATAATTTTTCAAAATAATTTTAAACTTTAAATTTATGAGTTATGTTTAATAAATTGTCAATGTAACTCATGTATTCTATTTAATCTTAGAAGTCATATCTTTGAAATCAATTGATAGGGGTTTTGGGTTTATCTTAGGGTACAAAAAGCTTTAAAGAGCATTGCTCCCACCCAAACAATAACAAGTTGGATAAATTGTCAAATCATACTTTTTTTGAACCTATTAAAGAGCTGAGTCCACAGGACAATTAAATAGTTTCAAGTCTAAGGAAATTCAGGTGCCTCCAAAGAGAGAGACAAACTATGAGCACTGGTTCACCAAGCAGGAAAACATGTTAAAAAGAGACATGGTAGAAAGAAACATTTTCTTATCAAACAAACTGGTAAGAAAAATTCAGCTGAATGTTTCAACAAATTTCTAAAAGTGAGTAATGGCTAGTATGAGAATACAGAATCCTTGGAGCTTACAGACACAGGGGGAGATTACACTTAATTTCAGGATTTTGTCCTAGCCCTTCTCCAGGTGCTCAGAAAGATTTGGGTCAGATTGGGAGAGCAGAGATTACCTCCTGCTTGATAAAGCCTTAGCGAAGAAAGCAGCAACCACTGTGGAAAAGGCACAAAGCCCCACTTAAAATATTCGTGCCAATCTTCCCTATTGAACAAAAACCTTTTATCACTGAGAGAGGGGAGGAAAACTCTGCATCATCCAGGAAACATGTGGAAATCCATTGCAGCTTTGAAGGTAAAAAAGAAAAAAAAACCTTTCAGTACAAGGGCAAGATCAGAATATTAGAGGTCCTCTACCAGTGCTGAAGTGGCAAAGTCACTAAGAATGCCCCAAGATCCAGAAACAGAAGGTTTTGCATAAGACTGATGCTAAAGCAGGACACGAGAGAACTCTCTTCACAGCCCCATCACTCTACTTCTGAGAGTGGCAAAAACATGGAGAGAGACCTTCTCCAATGAGTAAATCTACAGAGAAGTCTAAATCTAAAGGTGAAACAGAATCATTGAAAAGGTACTTCTGCAACTAAACTCCCATCATAAGCACAAGGGAAAACTAAAGGAATGTGAAGCCAGGGGTGCCCTGAAAATTATTGTAACACAAAAACCTAAATCTGGCTGAACCCCTGACTAGATTAACTCAATCTTTCACCACTAGTTTATAGCAAAAAAGAGATGTGTTTATTTTCAGGAATAAAAAACATTTATCTTAATCTGTGTTTTCTTAGACACAATGTCCAGCATTCAACAAAAAATTACAAAGCAATGAATAAAGAATTAAGATATATTGGAATCAATTAATAGAACCAGGCCCATATAAGACCCAAATGTTGAAACTATCAAACAGGAAATTAAAATAACTATGATTAATGTACAAAAAAACTCTTGTTTAAAAGGCAGACAACATGCATCTATTGCAGCAGAGAGATAAAAATTATAAGAACAGATTCGAAATTTTATTAGATGGTGACAGTTATAAGAAAAAATCAAATGAAAATGTTAGACATTAGAAATATAATAACTCAGATAAGAAAAATATCTTTCACAGGTTTATTAAAAGAGCCAAAGAAAGAAGAATCAGTAAGCACAATAAAGGTTAATAGGAGTTAACCAGGTTAAATTAGAAAAGTAAATGAATGAAAAAAAAATGACCAACAGTTATTTTAATATAGGTGTAGTAGGAATTACAAAAGGAAGGGAGAAAACATGGAAAGAAAATACAGTAAGTTAATGACTGAGAATTTTCCAAAAACATTGAAAAACATGAAACCACAGATCAAAGAAATTCATTAAGAAACAAGCAGAATAAGTATACAAAGAAATCAATCATTAATCAATCACCTAGACAAAGCCTATCTAAAGTGCTGAAAATTAAAGATAGAGAAACTCTTAAAAGTAGCCAAAGTAAAAGAACATATTAGATACAGAGAAACATATGTGCATATATATTAGATACAGAGAAACATATGTGCACATATATATATATATGTGCATATATATATAAATTACAGTGACCTTCTCAAGAATTCCCATCAGAAATTATTGAACCCAGAAGATTATGAATCAACATGTTTAAAATGCCAAAAGAAAAAAAAAAGTCAACCTAGAATATTCTACCTAGCAAAAATAGCTTTTAAAAATGAAAGAAAGAAGACTTTTTCAGTCAGAAAAAAATAAAAAGATAGTTCATAATAGCAAATCTCCATATCAAAAATGTTAAAAGAATTCTTCAGAAAAAATGTATATGACAAAAACTTAAATCTACACTATAGAATGAGGAGCACTGATATAAATAAAAGTACACATAAAATCAATGTTTTTCTAATTTTAATTGTTCTATTGACTGATTAATGCAAGCTGCATTATAATCAGCTCATGGTTGAACTCTGTCTCAAACCTGAAATGCAGATATTCTGTGTGGTATGTTGTTATCCAAAGCTGAACGTTGAAAATAGAATGTTTATTATTTGCTTTAATATAGACTAATGTCTAAATATATCAATCAACAAGGGGAACTCAATGACAAATATCCCCTGCCACTCATCATCAATATTAGATGGGTCTATTTGCAATTATTAAAATAAAATTATTACCTTTTTACTGCTTATGAAATGAACTATGAGGAAGATGTTGAGGGAAGGGGAATGGAGATTTGAGAAAATAGCGGCTGTCTCCCTGACACATAAAATTTAGTCTTCTTCAAACACAGATAGATTTAATTAAATTATAATGATGATCAAAAAAAGCTGAATATGGAGTAAGATATACTTTTGGTAACATGGAAGCCAGCATTTACCAATCAAAGGACTTATTACTTATAGTTCGTAGTGAAGAAATAGGCATTGCTTTTCTAACACTATCTGCCATTGCAGTTCAGGTCTAGATTTGTTACTATAAAAGAGTTTAATAAGCCAGGTGAAAACTTCGATTCAGTATTCTCCTCAGAATTCTGCTAAAAAATTGCTAGGGGAATGAAGGTAAAAAGCCAATAAATCTATGTCAGGAGAATGTTCACAGAGATTTAATAATGAGACTATAACTCTCTTCTTCCAGTTTTACTAAAAACCCCACGACTCTATCATTTAGAGGTCAGTGCATAGTTCTGACATTCAAGGTTATTGTAACCCTCATAAAGAACGTTCTCAGTGATGAAAACATCTAACTTGTCAAACATTTAGTTGTTTTATTTCTCAGGCAAGTTACACTGGCAAGAACATTTGTGTGAAGTAATATTTATATCTTCTTCTTGACCATTGTTGACAGAGAGTTTTTTACTAAGAAATGAAATAGAAAACATATCACGAAATATTATACTTTGCAAAAACATGAGAACTTCAGACATAGCCTATGCAAGAGATCATATCAGATCCCGTCAGGAAACAGAATATGTAAAACAGGAAGAAAAATTGCAACCGCTATAGGCCTTATAAAATAAATAATATGATATAAGAATCACTAGTCTGCAAAGAAAATGACTCATGCTTCTTAGGGAAAATGTCAGATTTAAACCACAAATTGTAGAAATGATCGTCTGGTCTCTTAACTATACCAAGTATAGCTTTCACTTTTCTGGATGGTTAATTTTACATAGTTGAACTTAATTGGACAGTTAAATATTACATATTATTAATATTCTCATGTCAAAAAACAAGCCCTCTATAGGTTTTTAATACATAGTGATTCTCTCTACAAAATTGGCAAGCAAAGTAAAATGAAAGTATGGGAATTTTGTGAAAGTCTTCACTTTTCCAACATAAGTGTCATACATATTATTTAACTTACTGAGTCTGAAATTTCCAGATACCATTTTAAGTTTTAGGTGTTGTACCAAATTGTGAAACTTCAGGGCCGCAAATTTACTTAGTGAAATACAAATGGATATGCTATTTTAGCAGGAGTTTGTTTTGGAAGTCTGTGTGAGCAATCAAATTCAGCATCCTCTTCTGCACACTAACATATGCTTTAATAGGCCTGAGATTATCAGAAGATGAAAACAGAATAAATTGAGAAATTTTAAAAACTGGATGTATACCCCTTTATACACAATAAAGGAGAATAATCAGTACTGAAGTGTCATTAGAATGAAAAGCTTCATCAACAAAAAAGAGGAAATAGACATGTTGGGGGAAAATTGACATGGAAATAAAACAGCAAATCAAACATCGAGTAGAAAAAAAATAGCTAATTACATGTTTTCATCTGCTTTCTAGAGAAGTAAATCTAATTTTAAAGAAATGAAAAAGTCCAGTGAATGCCAAAAGTATTTTTCCATGCATTATAGCTCTTTGGCATAGAATCTATATGTATTTATCCAGATGTTACGTGTGGAAATTATGTAATTTAATGGTAACAGGAAGTGCATTTGAAGTACAAAATAGTAATAAAATTAAAACGGATGAGTACATTTGAAGAAAAACAATTATACTTCATTCTTAAAAGAATTTAGGATCATACTGTCTTATAAATATTAAAATACATTTTAGATAAAGATACAAACAAAATTGCTTTTCTTTCAATATTCGTACTTGAAATAAAATTTTGGTAGAATGAAACTTCCTGAAAACAATTGTATGGGAACTAATGGTCTCTAAAGAGTAAATTTTAATAATATATATATATTTTTTAAAAATAGTTTCTGACTGTGCTCTGGTGAGTATTTCTTCTATGTGAGGGGATAGTGGAGCAAGGCTGTATAGCTTGGTGGCTAAGAGAATGTGCTCTGGATCACTCAGACCTGAGTTAAAACTCAGTTCTACCATGTAGGAACTGTGCGCTGGAAAGTGACTAACCTCTCAGAGTCCCATTTTTATCATCTGTAAAAGATAAGTTCACCTACATCAAAGAATTGCTGTGAGGATTAAAGTTAATTAAAGCAAATCCTTGTTGTTATTATTATTACTACCAAGAAGTTCTGTATAGAGTTTACTAAGTTTATTATAATTATATTGACCTTACTCAGCTTATTATAATTATATTGACCATCAATACTGACCACTTCTGATGCTAAGTAGTTATCAGCATAATTATACTCTTCTTGTCTCATGAATGATATTATCTTCCATGATGCCTTGGGATTCCTTGACAATGCTGAGAGACCTATTGTCACATAGGAGCTGCCCTAGGCAATTCCATTTCCTGAGAGCTCAAGATCATAGTCCCCTGTGTCTCTCGACTCCCAAAAGTCTCTTCATTTCTTTAGTTTCCTTAGTCTTCAGGAGTATAATGAGTGAGAAGAAACCAACTGAGATTGAGAACATTTGCAGCGATTAGGTTCTTGTAGATTCTTGCAGACCATGCTAAGGAATTTTAATTTTATTTAAAGTGCAAAGATAAGTACATGAAAAGATCACTTTGTTTGCTTGGGAGAGAAGAGGAAACAGCACTAATATTTATTTAGCACAAACAATACAATGATAATTGTCTATGTATATTCAGATTAAAAACTGAAAGGAAAAGAGAAATTTTGATCCTCCCCAAAATCCCATAGGAATTAAGATAAAATATAAATATTTTACAAAGAAATATAAAGTATAAATTACCTAATTCATTTTTCAAGATTTAAGTTTCAGTCAGAAGATATATTTGAGAAATGATTCAATTGAATGAGCTAATAATAATTTAATGTTATTTAAATAACTCCCAAGTAATTCATGCTTTAGAAGCTATATTCTATTTCAGTTACTTATTTCTGTCCTTGCTCTATTCACTATTGGTACAAGAAAAAAAGTCATTTAAAATTATAGTAAGATAACATTAACTCTTGACATTCTTTCAACAATTATATTATTATGAAACATGTTGTTCAGACTAAATGCACCACTTTTCATGGAGTAATTGAGAATAAAGTCACAATTTTGATCTCCATAATGTAATTTTTTAAAGCAAAACTCACGGTCTCATGCTCATCATTAAGTCATCTAAGCATATTTCCAAAGTTTGCATTGATTGACAGTTGAGTTCCAGAACTTGATTATAATTCCTAGAAATCAAGAACTAGGGGGAAATTTAGAAATGATCAGTTCCTTTCTTTACTGAAGAAGTAGAAACTTAGAAAGGAAGCTGATGACTTCCAGTTAAAGTAAAAAGAACCAGATTGAATGTTAAGTGACTTGGCTTCCAAGTCTAGTTCTGTCATTATCTAATTTCCAAAAATGACTTGTTAAAACTATTTAGCAGAAAAAATAAAAGAAATAATGATACTAATAATAAGAAGAAAAATGAAAGTTTATTCCCTTGTATTCATTAAAGAATAAATGAATACATAGAACATACATTTAACTTTTATTGAAAGAAAAGTTATTTTGAACAAAGAATTCTCAAAGAATCTTATCTTCTAGTTCTCATGAATTTCTACAGTAGTGCTTTGCTCACCATGGATTTATTTATTTTGTGTAGTATGATTTCCAAGTTTAATATAAGGAAAAAAGCCAAGAAGAAAGTCTCTGGTGGCCAAAGAAGCAATTCCTTAGTACTCAGCAACATTGAACAAAACAAAGAACAAAACCCCTAATTCTATCCAATGCAAAAGATTAAGGAAAAAAAGCTCTCACTATTTGATGATAGTAATTTAGGGAACAGCATAAGCAGAAATATGTGGGAAAGCAATGAGAAAGAGAAAAATAAAGAATATAAGAGCAGACAGCAGTGCCACCATAAAGCAACAATCATACTACAAACAACCAAATCTCTAGCTATGTATATGTAGCATGATATAAAAGTTTAAGAAAGTAGTAAAACCAAGTGTTTAGTTGGGGAACAATTTCACCAAGAAAAGTAAAATTTTTAAAGATAGGGGAACTCAAAGCTAGAGAGAACATTAAGTTATCCAATATAACTTATTTTTCAGAGTTGCTGTATAGCTGAGGTTTTATCAGTAATGTGACATGGATTGTTGCATTTATTTTCATTCGATTTTTATTCACTTATGAAGTTTTTGGTTTCTTAGAGTTATTTTTAAAAACTAGATTTTTCTTTACAAGTATATGTAAATTCCTCAAAAAACAGTGTAATAGCTTATATTTTGTAATTCTTCAATAATTACTTGTTGATTTTTATCTTCATTAATTCATCTATATAAAATTATATTCACTCCTATTTGTAGTAAACCTTTAACTCATTCATTCACATTCTAATTAAATTAAATATTTATTTTTTCACAGAAATTACAAAATTACATTGTTAAACATAAAGCAAATTAATAACATCTATTGAAACACTTAAAATGACTAGATCTATGTTGTTATAACATTATGCATGAATATATTTTATTTCTAAATATCACCAAATTAATTGATGAAATTTACTGTTATATCCTCAATTTAAATAAATTGGTGTTAAAATGTGTCGCCAGTGTTAAATTTGTAGGTATATTGTAATATGATTCCAAAAAGCTTTCTTTTCTCCTTCCTTGTCTTCCTTCTTCTCCATTCTTGCTGCCAGCTCCATACTTCAGTCTCTATTTTAAGATTATGAAGTGTTTTAATATTATGAAATGGACTTCATGCCTACATCTTTTACCCACTTCAACTATTCCTGTGTATTTCTGAAAACAATTAATTGTTCTAAAGCATTTATTTCATGTGTCACTCACCTATTGAATTCCATTGGCTTTCCTATGAAATAAAGTCCACATTTCTCATCCCAGCCTTTAGAGTTCTCCACAATCTGGCTACAATCCAGCTTTAGCACTGGCTCTGTTCCATCTATACTGAATCGTGCACCATGCTACGAACCAGTCAGGACCTGTGAATATCTGACTCCAATATCTCCATCCGGAACACCTCTTCTTCCATATGTATTCCAAATGTTCAGCCTTAGTGATGATTACTTTTCTTGTCAAGAACCTGTATTTGTGTCACTCATATTGATTTTATCACTCTATCATGGTTTTGTGAATATATTTTATGTCTACCTACATTTGGTAAACTCCTTTCTAGTAAGGGTCATTTTGCTTTCTTTGCAATCCCTTTTCTGCTCCTCATTATGCTTTTTTCATAGTGAACTCATTAAATATTAAACTGAAATCACTGAACTAAAATGTGAGTGTAATTTATTTCCCTCTTCTGTGTTTTCCAAGTTGCCATGCTCAGAATGGAATATTAAATGTCTTAAGGTTGATATGATTTGTATTTCTATTTTATTAAACCAAAATCAAAATTGTCCCATTTTGCATTCATTCCCATTATGTTCTGTGAGATTGTCAAATGCTAAAATATGATTCCAGTTAGAAGAAATAGATAATCCCTATAATTAGTAGTCTTGAAAAGAATAAATACGCACACGTGCACACACACACACACACACACACACACACACACACACACACACTATAGTATCATTAGGAATATGAAATCTGCTTCCTGAAGTGTTAGCTAAGAATGAACCAAATCACTGGGAGAATTTTTACCAATGAGCAAAGTCTCTCCTTCTGTGGTTATATTTATTGCCTCAAACAGCGATTCTTAACCTTTTTGGCAATTAATTTTATTTCATGGTACCAGTTGTTCCTACATGTCTCACCTTCCAAATACTTGTGATCAAAAAATATATGTTTAAATGAATTAAGATCTACTTTGTTCTGAAATGTTTTCAGGGGGTGGTGGAGATTTCCATGATACTCTTGGAGATAATTTTGTACACCCTTGGTTATTGCACAAGCTGACTGAGAAGCCCTGGCCTATATCATCTGACGTTGTCAGTTTCCCAACAGGAACACATACCGTCCATTTCATAAGCATTTGGTGGGAATGACATATGCAAACAGAATAATAAAATTTTCAGCATCTTTGAGTCAGATTTAATGATATGGTGAAAGGTGATGTCTGAAAAATTTTTGGTTTTATTTGCCTGAACCATTAAGTCTCCATATATGGCCTTTTAAAATTTTCTACTAGCTGCTAAAACATTTGACATTTCTTATTTGTTAAGTTTAAATAATCCAAGCAATAAATTTTCATCCAATGACAATTGTTATTGTCTAAATATCATTTTATTAGAACCAGAATTTATCCTGCATGTTGCTGTTTTACCCAGTGAACATTTGCATAATGCTAAACATTTGTTGTCCATGTTTTTTGTTCACACCCTTCAAATTCTTTTACCCCTCTTTCCTCTTACTCATCAGTTGGCCTAGCTGGAAAGATTTAGTTCTTTTCATCTGCTTGAATAAATCAATACCATATTTTTAACAGAGCACTTCTATTCTTCACATATTCTTCTTTGTATTCCCACTAACTTTTAGAAGTCTTCCTGATGCAAATGTACCCAGAATAATACTTAATATTTTAAAAAAGAAATATAGAAATAGTAATTATCCTTAAATTAATTATTCAAGGGCAAAAATGGCTTCTAACAAGTGTTCCATTATCAAACCACATAATTAAGACAAACCTGTTCTCTATTACTTCACAGGATTTGGCAGAGGAAGACTAAATTGTGAATTGAAGAAGAGAGAGGAAAGACTGAAAAGATAGCTTACAGATGTGTTCACTAGATTTTTGTTAGCATGCACTAAGGTCTGCGGAAAATTATTTACAGTTGGTCTTTTTTATGTGCTGTCTTATGTCAGTATGCTATTTCCATTGGCATAATTAATTTTACTTTAAAAATCCCACCTTCTCATTCTTGTTTGTGAATGAAACAATCACATAATTGATCAGTATTTATCTTTGATCATCTTACTTTTTTAAAAAAATTGAGAATAAGCACTGAGTACACAGGATTTTATGATGGCCTTGTATGACCTGTGTATTCTTGAAGAATTAAGACTTGGTATGGTGGCTGCCTCTCACTTTCTCTTCCAGGTAACATCTACATATTTGCTAAAAACTAAATACAGCATGCCAAAGTTATGAAAGTTTACTAGTGAAATTATTAAAATTTAAAATAAAAAAACTAAGGAAAATTTTCATCAGATATTATATGAAGACCTTGTTTAACAATATTTTGAAATAATTTAAAAAATATAAATTTTATTATTTATAAAGCCTTTTCTAAATTAAAAGACATAATTAAACACACATAGCTGACACTTAATTTAATATGAAACAAAATTAATCCATTCAAGCATACATATCTTCACAGCTCTACAAGACTGCTGGTCTTATCTCCTATTTTTAAGAACATTTTAAATCACTTCCTGTTAAAGAAAAATTTTTCTATTTAGAATATTGCTGTTAAATTTTTTACTTATTACTTGGGGCAGAAGTGAAAGAGACTCCTGTCTTATTCTTTGTTAATCTTTGCCACAACAAGTGAGCTAAGAGCTTTTCATCGTTATAGGCCAAGAACATACTGCTAAAATATGAGACACAACTATCTATAAATTATTTTATTCAATAATTGTTTATCACAATTATTGTATATGGCAATAAATTTAGTGCTAGAAACGTGGGGGGAAATAAAGGCATACATAGGTGTACATGCACACGCACGCATATACACTCCCCATGCAGTTTCTGTCCTGAGACTCTCAGTTTAGTCAGGAATATAGATATGTCAACACATTATTATTAAAACACATGGAGAGCCTTGTACATCACACTAAAGATTTTAGGTGGAATTTTAAAGAGAGGTAGAGTTACAAGATGGTTATAGTTGGAGAGTTAAATGATTGAATTGAAAGTTGGATAGTTAGCTTTGTAGCTCTAAGCAGTCTTCATTGAAATAGGAGGGAAAAATTAGGGATGCGTTGAAAAATAAAACTCATGAAACTATCTACGTTCTCACCCATGCCCACTTTTAATCACTTCTGAACTCCTTCCTAGTAACGTAGCTAGTGCCTAGCCAGGCATATTTATTATACATTTTGTAATATAGGATTCGGATTCTTAAGATAAAATTCAACTCGGTCTACCCCACTTGATTTCAATTACTTAAAACGGGAGAGGGGGGGAGTTTGTTTTTTAAATTTTCACTCCCCATGATTAGAATTCAGAATGCCTATTTTAAATTTAAGAAGAAACAGTGAGATCTCTTGTCATAATTAGGTCAAAATCTTAGCAGAACATATTATTTCAAATGAGATATGGGTGAAAGAGTAATAATGAGGGTGCATGACAAGAATAGAGCTGGCTCATTTGCCTGTTGCAGTCATATGCCCTGAGTGGTAGGATAACATGTACAGTGCTAGATATATTTGTGGTAGATAAGCATAATACCTGGATGCTCTGTAAAGGCAAAAGCACTGTTACAGCCCAAACCTTTGGAGCAAAACTATGCATTCTCTAGCAAAGAACTACTCGTTTTTTTAAAAAGGTAAAATACAATAAAATAGACTTTTCTATTTCCTTGAGTTTTCTAAGTTATATTTGACAATAGAAGCCAAAATTATAACACTATCTAATGTAGGTCTTAGTGTATATACAGGGAATATTTAAAACAATCATAAAATAAATGACAAAGAAAGTAAAATAAAGGTACACTTCAATGTAACTGGTAAATGACAACTGTAGACTGTAATGCTATATATAGATGATGTAACATAGACTAACTACTAAAAAGCTATATAAAAAGACACACTAAAAATATGAATCAAATGGAATTCTAAGAATTATTCAAGTAGGACATAGAAAGGCAGGAAAAAGACAACAGAAATAAAAATCAGAGAGAACAAGGAGAAAACAAAAAATAATATGGCAACTTAAACTGTTAAATATTAACTGTTAAATTTAAAGAGTCTTAATAAACCAATCAGAGGATAGAGTTTAGTAGAATGGGTTAAAACAAATATATGATCCAAATTTATGCTGCCTACAAGACACTTACTTAAAATAAAGTGATAAAATGAAGAATAAAGCTGGAAAAAGGTGTATCATGGAAAAATTAATCAAAGAACGTAGGAGTGGTTTATTAATATTGCATAAGGTAGATTTTAGAGCAAAGAAAATTACCATAGATAGAAGGACATAATGATAAAAAGATCCATCTACCAAAAAGAAAGAGTGGTCCTAAATGTTTACATACAGTACAACAGAACTGCAAAATATGTAAAACAAAAAATGAAAGACTGAAAAGAGAAATAAATAAATCCATAATTATCATAGTTGGAGACTTCAACATCCCTCTCTCAAAAGTTGATAAAATTAGACAGAAAATCAGCAAGGATATAGTAAGACTGAATATCATTAACGAACAGGATCCAATTGATACTTATAGAACACTGCTTAACAACAGCAGAATATATATATATGTATATGTATACCAATGAAAACCATATCCAAGTCCATAAAACAAACCTCAACACATTTTTAAAAAAATGAAATTATATGGAATATGTTCCCTGACCACAATAGAATCAAGCTAGAAGTCATTGATAGAAAGATAACAGGAGAATATAACACTTGGAAACTAAGCAATATACTACTAAATAATTCATAGTTCAAAGAGGAAGCTTCAAGGGAAATCAAGAAACACAGCAAATCAAATGAAAATGAAAATACAACACATCAAAAATTATGGGATATGGCTAAAGTAGTCCTGAGAAAAAAAACTTTATAAAACTAAAAAGATAATAGTTAAAGAAAGATAAAGTCACAAATCAATTATCTAAGCCCAAGACTCTAAAAAAAAAAAAAAAAAAGAGCACAATAAACCCAAAGCAAGTAGAAATAAAGAAATAATAATGAAATTAAAAGCAAAAGAAAAAAAGGAAAACCAGTGAAACAAAGGCTTATTCTTCAAAAATATTAATCAAATTGCCAACCCCCCAGTAAGACTGACAAGAAATAAGGAGAAAAGAAACATATTATTATATTAGGAATTAAATAGGGGATATCACTATAGACCCTACAAACATCAATAGGGTAATAAGGGAATACTGCAAACAAATATCGATTGCATCTTGACTGTATTAATGTCAATATCCTCATCATGACTTGTCCATGTTTTTGCATTATGTTACTACTGAGGCAAAATGTGTATATGAGATAACTCTGTTGTTTCTTATAACTGTATGTAAACCTAAAAGTATTTCAATATAGTAAGTTTATTTTTAAATATAAGTCAATACTCATAAGCTACTGTACTTTCATGGAGACTTTCTATCTATAAGATATCAAGTGACTCTGGCACTGTAACTGATCATCATTTTTTTAAAACTAAGGAAGATAAGATGTGTGTATCTCCTGTTAGAATTGCTATAATCAACAGGACAAGAATAACAAATATTGCAGAGGATGTGGAGAAATAGGAACTCTCCTACATTGCTGGTGGGACTGCAAATTGGTACAGCCACTATGGAAAATGGTATGGAGTTTCCTCAAAAAACTACGAATTGATCTACCATATGATCCAGCAATCTCTCTACTGGGTATTTACCCCAAAGACTTGAAAACTCATATCCGAAAAGATATTTGCACACCGATATTCATAGCAGCATTATTCACAGTGGCCAGGTCATGGAAGCAACCAAAGTGTCCTATGATAGATGATTGGCTAAAGAAGCTGTGGTACATATATACAATGAGATATTACTCAGTCATAAGAAGAGATGAAATAATGCCATTTGAAACAGCATGAATGGACCTTGAAAAATCATACTAAGCGAAATAAATCAGACAGAAAAAGTTGAAAATCACATGATATCACTTATACGTGGAATATAAACTTAAAAAGCAACAAATGAACAGGATAAGCAGAGACTCATGAACATGGACAATGGAGTAGTGGTTACCAGAGAAGAGGGGGGAGAGGGGAAGGGGAAAAATAAATAAAATGTTAAAATAAATAAATAAATTAATTAATTAATTAATAATAAATAAAATGTTTAAAAAAGATGTGTGTATATACTTTTATGCATACATATAATTTTTATTATATATTTTATTGATATATAAACATAATTTTGATTAGTATATATAATAATTCATCCATTTAAAGGATATAAGTCAATGGTTTTTAGTATATTCAGAGAGCTGTGTAATCATCACTACCAACAACTTTCCAGTATTTTCATCACTACAAAAAGATGTTGTGGCTGGACTTTTTTAATTAGCATGTTTTCAAAGCACATTTGGGAGGCCATTATTCAGTCCCCAAAGTTATCCATGTCCCAATCCCTGAGACCTGTAAGTATGTCAGGTTACACAGAAAAAGGGAACTAGAGTTGCAGACAGAGTTAAGGTTGCCAATCAGCTACCTTAAAATAGAGAGATTACTCTGGAAAATCAGGTAAACCCAAAGTAATCATCACAGTCCTTAAAATGGAAGACAGAGTCAGAAGAGGAGGTCAGAGTGATGGAATTTGAGTACTCTATACACCATTGATGGTTTTGTTGATGAAAAAAGGGGGATGTGAGTCATGGATTGTGGTCCCCTTAGTGGACGAAAAAGGCAATAAAAAAGAATTTTGTCCCATCCATCTAAAAAGGATCATAGCTCCACTGACACTGATTTTAGCTCAGTGAGACTTCTAACCTACAGAATTGTGAAATTAAAAAAATCATGTTGATTTAAGCCACTAAATTTGTGATAATTTGTTATATAACAGTAGAAAACTATACATTTTTGATACAGGAATTTACAGCTATACATTTTTTTCTAAGTACTGCCTTAGCTCCATTTCCTAGTTTTGTTATGTTTTGTCTTCATTTTCATTCATTTCCAAGTATTTTCTCATTTCCTCTATAATTTCTCTTTGATCTATTGGTTACATAGGATTGTGTTATTTAATTTTCACATATTTGTGAATTTCCCAAATTTCTTTGTTATTGATTTCTACTTTTATACTTTGTATATTTAAAATCATTTTTAATTCATTTATTTAGGCTTACTTTATGGCCTATCATATGGTATATCCTGGAAAATATTCTAAGTGCATTTGAAAAGAATATGTATTCTGCTGCTGTTGGGTGAATATAAAGCTCTTGAAATTCTGGGAGAAATCAGAAAGAACAGCTCTAGGCAAAGAGATGAAAAGCTGTGGGTTGTACATAAATACCAGAGAATATATATGTTTGACTCTACTATTTAGGAGCAATGCAATCGAGAATGTAGGTTGCAGACAGACCATGGGGAAATCTTGAATGACAGGATAGAGAATGGGAAAATTTTTTTCTAGTTATTTTTAAATATATATTTTAAAAGACTTATTATGAGGGTATGAGGGATTGGCTTCTGCATTTATGAATGCTGAGAAGTTCCATCATCTGCCATCTGCAAGCCGGAGGCCCAGGAAAGCTGGTATGGGTTAGTTCCAATGCAAAAGCTTGAGAACCAGGAGAGCCAGTGGTGCAAGTTCAGTTGTGTTTAATGTCTGCTGTAGCTGTAGGTGCCCGAGGCTTCAAATCCCTCTTCCATTCTTGTTTTCGTCTCCCCTGTCAACTGGGCTTCCCTAAGTACTCGTCCTTAGAGAGATTCTGTGTCTTGCAGCTGTAGGCCACTGTAATTAGACTGAAACCCATTGGTAGAAGTGCTGGGGGTAAAATGTGAGGGAGAGGAAGCATTCTATAATCTTATTATTTATTTCAATTATAGTTGACATTCAATATTATGTTATATTGGTTTCGGATGTATAGTACAGTGATTAGACATTAAATATTTATAAATTTAGTACTCACTTGGCATTATACATAGTCATCACAATATTATGGACTATATTCTCTATGCTGTACTTTACATCCCAGTGACTATTTAGTAATTACCAATTTGTACTTCTTAGTCCCTTCACCTTTTTCGCCCAGCCCCCCATTTTTCTAAGTTTTACAAGAGTGGTGGGTGATTTTTAAATTGGAGAACAAATGTTCAGTGCCTTCAAGATAAAAAACGCTTAATACCAATGTGGAAAAACTTTTAATTCCAAACTATGGTAGTGAGATTTACAATTAAATGCTCCTGAAAGAAAAGATATCCCTTATCTATGGACTTTAAAATTAAATGCAATTCTTCATTGTTGGCAAAGTGTCCACCACTGGTTTCTATCTCTGACTTCTGCCCGTTGGCAACTCAAAAATACATCTGAATTTTTTGTAACCCAAACTCCTAGAAATTAGTTTGGTTGCATAAAATATAGAACATTTAGCTTGCTATACAAAAGTTAGTAGGATTCAAGCTGCTATCGATTGTGAAGTTTACATATTTCTTACTAACCTATAACATTTTATGTATTTTTATAAATGGGAAGTCCAGTTTTACAGCAGAGTTCTGAGATAATATTGGTGTTTTAAAAAGTTAATCTTCCCAGTAATATTTATTTATATACTTTTCCCATGCGCTATCATCTCCAAATAATTTTTCTAGTACGATGTTGCTTTTTTTAAACTGGAGCATAAAAGTAAAAGAATATTTTTCAAATGCATTTTTAAAAAAAACTTGTACCCATTTGAGACTTGGAAGATCTATTTAATGATGTTTTAAAGTTGAAATATAATCTATGATGTTACTTCCTGGCCATTTTAACTCATGAACTGGCAGTTTAGGACTGAGCTATCAAAATAACAACAGACGCACTACTCCTCCACTACAGTTCCCCTCTGAATACAGATAAACTAAATTCTGTGGAACAACTTTGCAACCCAGGCCCTTAAATGTGGTTATGACTGAGGTTTCATTCTAGTCATCTCTCAGATATTTCTCTGAACCTTTAAGAAATCCTATTAATCTAGAAACACAGTTTCACAAGTAATCATCATTTCGAAACTTATTTATGAATTTTCTAGGCAGACTACACTATCTACAAGAAGTTTTATATATACTATTTGCAAGTAAAGTATAATTTTTATCCGAAATTTTTATTTTAATTCAATAATCAATACCCACAGAACACATTACCAGTTGCAGGACATGGAGATTTATATGGTATGTCGCTCCATTAAATTGATAGTATTCATCTTAGGTATTTGGCTTAACTAACATAGAAGTCCTTAGATGGTAAATGGTGCTACATCCAAGCAGAAGTTTATCTGCCCACCATAATCGGTCTACCTGCAAAAATGAATAGAAGTTTAGTTTGAGGGAAAAAAGCATCTCTATTATGTCAGAATTAGGTCAATCAAGCAGACAAAAGAAAAAAAGTAGTGGAAAGTCTAAAATATGTTTTCTTCATGGGCAGCCAAAAAAATCACAAAAGAAAAAATACTCAGTCTACAGGCATGGTTCTTATTAGAATCTGAAAACAACTTTAGAATTAACATGCCCTTTGTGATTTTAAAGGACAATAAAGTTAGTCATTTTTTGTAATTTAAATAGCATTATAGGGAAAAGAAACATAGCCAAAAAGGGCTTTTGTAACCCTAAGCAATGAAAACATTATGGTTTTTCCTACTTTGGTTTTAAATCAAAAAAGAAAACAAACCTAAATCATAAAGTAATTGTAAGGAATTATAAAATGTTCTGATTTTTACCACGAAAATTACTTCAACAACTTTTAAATATCAAAAACTAAATCATTTCAAAAACAGTTTTCATGCTCTACATAGCTGCTGCATGCAGTTGCTTTCCCTGTGGATAATAGTAATGGTCATTCCAGGAGATAGTTTTCTGATTGGTCTGATGGTCTTTGAAGTCATAGAATAATAGCTCTTATTTTTTGGAAGCATGAACACATGGTGGTTATGGTAGTGATATGAATGAGGAAAAAAAAAAGAGAGAAAAATGATAACCTATAACCTTCCCTTTGCTACTTTTATTATAGTTTTAATGAAAACCACTAGATGTTACTAGTCCAAAAGAGAACTAGCCAATGCATCAATTTAATCACACATTAAGTTAAGACAACTTTTTTTACAGTACTTACAATGCTACAAATCTATAAAAGATGCCAATTTTAATAATAAACTTTTTTTTTTTCAAATATGCTTTGAGTGTGGGTAATATAATTTGAAAATCTTTGGCCATTGGATATTGAAGTTCAAATTCATTTGTTCTCCATGTAGAGCAGGTTTGTGTCATTGTGAACGGATAATGTAATAAGAGATTTCTTGGACTAAATTGAAGCAGTATTACATTTCTAATGCTCTTTCCTTACTACTTTTTTTTGTCTTAGATTTCCTCCTCTGTATGACAATTTAGACCTTATTCAAATTTTATTAATAAACCTAATATCTTCCCACTCAGTGAAAAAAAAAAGATTAGTTTATTTTCTTTTAAAAAGAAGGTAATTTTCCACAAGAAAATATATGAGATTTTAATTTTTCATAGTTTGTATCCATATATTTTCAAAACCTAATTTCTTTTGGCTGACAATGTGAAAATTAACTATTTTTGTTACATAATTAAAAAAAAGGAATGCACACTGAGTAAAAACTGTCATGTAGTTGACAACATATAGAGCCTGGGTCATAGGATATAAATTCCAGTCTTTTCTGCCACTTTTAGCTACATGAATTTATGTAATAACAGCCTTTTCAGTCAATTTCCTTCTCTGTAAAAGATTAATAAAAGCTAAAGTAATAGTAAAGTAACATATTTGATTATGTCATCCTAAAATATTTGGATACCCTAAACTCTGGGGTCAATTAAGAAAAAATAGATCTTGGATGTGGGAACAATGGGCTAAAATTAAGAGATATTATTGCTATATGTTAAACTCAACTACTTTAGTGCAGAATAGTTAGTAATTAACCAATCATATGAAAAATATCTAGAATTTCAGTTGATTGCTGCTCATAAGTGAATAATGCAATTTAATTGCTTTAAAAGTCATGAAAGCTTATGTTGCACTTATGGTCATGTTGAGAGCAACAGAGGTCATTCATTATCTCAAGGACTGAGATGTTGCAGGAGTCACTGCAGCAACCTTCTAAGAGGTTAAATGTTTTCCTGGCTTTATTACTGCCTCCCATCCAATTAATTTTACACAACCACAGAACGACATTTTGAAATGTTAACATAAAACTCTCCAGCTTAAAATCAACCCATGGTTCTCTATTGCTTTAGGGAAGTGTCCAAACTCATGAGTATATCATACACATCTTCCTGGGTTAAGACTTCTGTTAAATCTCCTGGCCTTATCTTTGCTCATTCCCTCTCCCCTTCTGATTCTGGACATGACAAACTATATTGTGACACCAGGTTATCTCGGCTCTTCATATCTTTACCCATAGTGTATGCTCTGCCAATTTTTTCCATACACTCGGAATAATCATTATTTTACAAGATACAACTTAACCATCATCTGTCTTAGGAACTATTTTGTGATAATTGACCACTCTATAGTTCTTGTTTGTTTGTTTTTTATTATGAGATTTTATTTATGTATTTATGTATTTATGTATGTATGTATGTATGTATGTATGTATGTATGTATGTATGTATTTTGTGGTAAGAACACATCTAAGATTTACCCACCTGTTTTAATGTGCACAATACCGTATTGTTAACTATATACACTCTGTTATAGAGCAGATCTCTAGAACTTATTCAAGTGGCAGCACGGAAACTTTACACCTATTGAACAACGCCCCATTTCTCTCACTCCCCAAACCCTAAGCAACTACTATTGTATTCTCTGCTTCTCTAAGTTTGACTATTTTAGATTCCTCATATAAGTAGAATCATTCAGTATTTGTCTTTTGTTGTACCAATCCTAACGTTTATAATACTTAGATATTTTTTTTACTACTAGTTTGAAAGCCCCTTGCAGATATCATGCTAGTCTCATTTCTTGTATCCTTAGCATCCAGCCCATTCCTAAGCACCCACGGTGCTAAATAAAGATGGTGTGTGTGTATGTGTTTTATGATAAATGAATAGATCCTATGTCACAGCAGTGGGCAGAATCAAAGAGTATAAGCTGGGCAGAGCAAATAGTGCTGTAAATTTTTAACAATAAAAGTGTTTGATAAAAAGTTTGGATAGTCATCTAGAAATCAAATAGTAGGAGAGCTTGCTTCATTAGATAAAGAATTAGATTGGATATTACCTAAATAATAATAATAATAATATAATAGTGCTAATGATTTTATTCATGTATCACCTCCCACAACAATATTATGTGCCAGTCATTGTACTAAATGTTTTACATAGATTATCTTATTGACTGGCAAAAAATAAAATAAAATAAAAGGAGGCTCACGTATACAAACTGATTTGCCCATGTTGCAGCATGATTGAGAGAAAAGAAATTCAAACTTAGTTTGTTCTGAGTTCTGAGCTTTTGCTTTTCTATCTCCTTAATATATATACTTCCCTGCCTCCTGCACTCTGTGACAGCTGAGAGGCAAAACCCCGAGGGCACGGAATCTTACCTGATGACTGAGTGATACAAGAAACACTAAGGCCAAGACCTAGGCCAGCATCCAGGGAATAGGAAAATTGAGAGGGCACTATGAAAATAAGATAGATTCCTAGGGTTTTGGGGAAGAGGACAAGAGATGAGATTCAGATTAACGAAAGGTAGCAAAAGGTGGAAACTGTTTCAGCTCCCTTTACTCTCTTTAAAAACAACAACAAACTTAAGCAGTTTTGCTTACAGATTTCCTTGTACTCATTCATCTCTTTGTCACCATCCCTAACGTCACTCATTCTACCTACATTCTCTTGTCTAAAATATTTTTAACTTGAAATAAAGGTTTTTTAGTTCACAATAAAAGATAAAAGTTGGAGAATTATGCCCTGGCCCCTAGCAACCCTAAACTTATTACACTGTTAATATCCAAAATGTTTTTCTCTTTTTTCTTTTGCAGAAGGTAAAATAATTGCTAGACTGTACTGCATCATTTTCTGGATATACATCTAATATATTTGTTTTCTTACTTCTAGTTTTAGCATTGAGTATAAATAGAAAAAAATTTGAGTTTGGCACCAAACTTTGGAAATAGTAAAAAGAGAGTACATTAAAATCCTTCAGCAAAATACGATGATGTATTACAGAATTATACACTTGAAACTTATATAATGTTATTAACCAGTGTCCCCCAATAAATTTAATTTAAAAATTCTATTCATAGACCATTAGGCATAATGAAAATTAATCTTCTGGATGCCATCATTGCTACTTCAACAGAGGCAAGGAACAACATGCCTTGGGGATTGAACAGAAAGGCCGTATAATTCAGCAAGATTCAATCATAGATCTGATTACACAACCCTACTCTAGGAATTCCATTTTTTCCTCCCCTATCATGATATTCTTTCCCATTTCTACTTCTCCTTTAAATTATACCTATGCTTAGTTCCATAATAAATTTGCTTTACCAGAACCGGGTTATACTGGAACTTTGTTTTCAGTATCCTCCTCACTGTTTAAAATCTTTCTTCACTTTTTAGACTTCAAATTATACTGACTTCAATTTAAACTAAATTCTGACCCACTCTCAGGTGAATGAGAAAAGGAAAATGTGACCATTTTCCCATTTTCTATTTCGCAATACTTTGATAATCTTAGTATTAGTAATATTTCATTTTTTGTCAAATTACTTTTCATTAACAAAGTGTAACTCGCCAAATATCAAAATGATTCTCTTAAAGCATTTGTAACAGATTACTTACAAAATTCTGTTGAATTTTTTCTCATCATGATACCTAGGTGTCAGAAGCATATTTAATTATCATTTTGGTGGTGTATGTTTATAAATTTGTATAATATAAACATTGGAATTATATATTACATAAATATATAATACTCTAATACAGATATAGTTTTAAAAATTGTCTCTATCCATTTTGCCTCATACTTCTCAAAATGATACTTCACATCCACAGATCAACCTTCCGGTAAATGTCATCTTTCCTATTCACTGACATGATACTTGGAAAATATATGGATTACATATTTTTATAATTCACATATTAAGTGAATTTCCTATTCACTGACATGATACTTGGAAAATATATAGATTATATATTTTTATAATTCACATATTAAGTGAATTATTTCACTTAATAAACTTATTCAAGCTCCTATTAAACATTAGGCACTCCAAGGTGCCAAAAGAATAAATATATAGCCATCTTTAAGGAAATTAGGGCCTCTTAAAATCAGCTATAAAATCATATTAAAATCATTACTCTTTTAAACTAGATCTAGAGAGATAACAGTAATTGATTCTTTGTTCATAACAGATGAAGAAGTTTCATAAAGTTTGGTTGCTAGTTGTTGCCCTTTCTTAAAGTCAAAGATTCACATCTCTAATATTTTTTTGTCTTCTAGTATGTATATCTGCAAACAGTTAAAAGAAATGGAAATGAATTTCAAATATGTATAGTCCTTTAATTATACCCTTTAGGACAACACGGACCTTTTACTCTTAGATGGCTAAGCACATGCCTGAAGTAGAGGTTGAGAGAAACCAGCCCTACTTTTTCCTTTAGTAACATAATCATCCATACCTAGTTCTCCTCTGATGGGCTACAGACCATCTTTTCTCTTTGGTCATTCTCTCTATTCTTTCATCCTCTGGGTCCTCTCTTGTTAAAATGATTTGCTTTTTAATCCACTTGAAATGTATTACTTAGAAACATAATTTATAGATATTTAGAAGCTGTAATTTTATTTTCTCAACATCCTGAAATAATTCAATAGTATATTTTTCTAAGTAAACCAAATGTGTCCAAATCCTCTAACTTTTATCTAATGTAACTGTTTTGAGTCCAGAGCACTTTGCCATAATTCTGAAGATTACCAGGACTCATATCTTTCTTCTTGGTCACTTTTATCTCATGTTCTGAACTCCTGACTTTTCTGTAATCACCGCTGCCTCACTACTCACTGTTCACGCTGGATGCTCTCCTCTCCCTGCACCACTCAGTCCCAAGTGAGGACAGAAATCATTCTGTAGGTCTCCACTAACACACAGTGTGTGTGTGTTAGACGGTATTGAAGCCTTGGAAATGATGGAGGAGAATCACATTACAGGACATGAAACAATTTCAAACGATATAATATTATATTTCTTAAGTATTTTCAGCTATTACCACAAAGCAGCGCTCTTTCGTGCCTGCCCCTCTCCTAAGCAACAGACCTGTTCTGACATCTCCAGGGCCTCAGAATTGAAAGATGCTCACTGTTCCTATCCTTCCCTCTTCATCCCTTTAGCCAACAACTTCTAGAATAAATCCACATACAACAAATCAAACAATGATAAAACTTTTTCTCCCTAACGTTAACACCCTTTACATCATTACACAGCGAGTTCGTGTATTTTTTTAACCTCTTCCTATAGATATTTCACTTCCTATACTTGAAAAGCCTACTTTAGAGCTTTCCCAAAAGTGAATTTTGGCCCTAAGAGAGCAAGTTTCTCCAGAAAAATATTTCACCACTACATAAGAAATAAGGAATTATGCAGACAATGCTCAGCAACTTATTAAATGACATTTTTTTCCTTCTCTTTTTCACATGACATTGCATTTCTCTGTTTGCATAAGTCCTGTCTAACTTTCTACCCAGGAGAAATGTACCTCCAAATAGCATTTCTAAGAAGAAATGGTGATCCTGATCTCTAGGAAAGGACGGTAGTAGCAAGCAAATTATCTGAAGTAAAACCACGTCATCTGGAAGAGGCCGGCTGGCCTAGCTGGGAGAAGGTACTGAAAACATGACGCAAGGAGAACTCGAAATTCACATAGGATTGAGAAATTGAGCATTAGTATGTTTTTAACTAAGCTAACAAATACATGAATGTCCACGGGCTTGTTAATTTTTTTGTCTTCGAGCCAAAGATTAAAAATTGGACTGCAGTGATGATCTATCTGCTTTGATCTCTGCATGCCAACCTCACCTTCTAACATTTCCAACCCAGTTTTCTCCAGATCAAAAAGCAATGCCTCCCACCCCAGGTCAAAGAGCTGCAAATGCTAACAGCTACTCTGGGTTCCAGAATTCTCTCTCCTACCCTGCTGATTCTCCACATCCTTCCAGTCTCTCTCTTTCTCCCATTAAAGCCATCTGCTCTCTTAGTGTCCTAATGCATGCTCTTAAATTTGAGGAAACAAGTATACAGGTAAAGGAGGACAAGAGGGAAGATTGCAATACCCCCTCCTTATCCTTTTCTTCCCTAAGATGGAAATTTTTGCCATATTTTGTAACTTTTTCCAGCTCTAATAGGTCTGCTGTTTTCATGACAACTTTGTAAATTGCATTCTTAAAGCAGTTCATCACTGTTTTTTACTGTATGCTCTTGAAACTTTCCAGAACCCTTAACCAAAGTGCCTTCAGTAAATGGAGTTAGTATTTGGGCCCTAAAAAGAGTCAGAGACAAAAATAGCAATAGTAACTTGGTCAACAATATTTATACAATACTTAATTGTCGGAGTCCACAAGATAAAGGACAGACATTTAACTATTTATAATACAGTTAGGAAAACTGGGCTTTGGGTCCTTGCAAGAACACCAAGCTCTCGAAGAGCTCAATATTGAATTGAACTTATTGACACACAAACTATGCATCACGTAAATATTTAATTATGTAAGTACATACTCTTCATAATGAACCCGTGTCCCCATTCTTTGCACGAAAGTAGCTTTGCATCTGGGCAGCATTGTCCACATTATGAAAGGCAGAATTACAACTTTTTTTTTTAAGAAAGAAATTAATAAAGTAATAAAAGTGGATAAATCTGACTTATAGTTTGGAGATCATTGCAGAAATAACAGTTTCTTAAACTTTTAGAATGTAAGATTTATGCCTTTATTACTTTTCTGAAAGATGGATTGAGTTTTTTTTTTTTCTTGAGAGCTACGTGGCAAATCTTTATTTTCTGATTCACTTTTGCTCTTGGACTCTTTCTCACCCTTCTCCTCCTTAGGGACAGAGAGAGAGAAAGAGAGAGAGGGAGGGAGGGAGGAAGGGCAGGGAAGGGAATGGGAGGGAGGGAAGGAAGGAATAGGGAGTGGGGGGGAGAGAGAGAGAGAGAGAGACGAAAAAAAAAAGTACTATTTCAGCCAACTGGCTTTATTAAAGCTTTCTCATCTATGACGCATGAGAACATGTTTGTGAATCTGCTTCTCTATGATTGGCAGTAAGATGTACAATTGCTCTTTAATTAGAACCTTCTGAGTTTTGTATTGCTTAACACAGGTGTTTAACCCATCTCAATCCAAGTGAAAGTTGGTGACGTGGATCAGCTGACAATTTTATCTAATTATCAGACGATTTAGGATTAACTAAACACCAGCCACCAACGATTCACTGAGTTATTTTGCTGATGTTCGAGCAGAGAGAGAGAAGGATAATAGAGGGAGTATACTGAAAATCACAGTAGCCTGAAAATGAAATTGAATGCTAGCCTGTTCCTGACAAAATTTATCTGTATGAGGATGAGTAAATCCCTTAAGATTACTGAAACTTGATTTTCTTATCTATAAATATTAGGAGTAATAATTCTCAAATATTTCACTATATAATTTATAAAATTATATCAAAGTCTCAGATCCTCTAATCCTAATCAACACATAGAGAAGAGACTGACAGAGAGAGATATACCCCTATGTTACCAGTGGGTTGGTTATTGCAAGATTTTGTGGATTTGAAAAACCCATGTTTAGTTAACACTTTATCAGTGATGTTTTGCTTTCATGACATTGTAATAAAAATATTTGTTAATGCTGTCAAGGGATTTCCTAACTAATATATAACCGAGAGATATCCCTGAAGAACATTTCTCTTCTTGTTCCCTTTCCATCTCTTTGATCTCCTACAACTAACTGAAAATATCAGTATCATTGACATATAGAAAAAAAAATACAGTTAATCATACCTCATTGAAAATCACATAACTGCCTTTCTTCCCTCTTTCTTAATGTTTGCCTGTAAACAAAATCTAAGAGCAATATCTTTTATTTGTGTGTGTGCGTGTGTTAGTTCCTGTTCGTGTGTGAACACTGGGCGGTGACTCATATTACTGATACACAGCCAGCACAGCTGGATAGGCGCAGAATGCATTTCTTAACAACAGGAACAAAGAAAGAAAGATGGGGAGAAAAGTTTGTTTATTGAAAAAATCTATATAGCTTACTGCTACAAAAGAAAAATGCAAACTTTCCTAAGAAAACAGCTTAAAGGAAAAGCAAGTTGTTTGGGGCTATTTAAAAGTTACTTAAATATTTGTTGATATCGAACATATTCCTTCAAGGTAGCTATTCCCTCTGGAAACCTCACTCTCTCCCATCAAAAAGAAGCAACAATTTATGAATATCACCAGAGTGAAATTAAGATAAAAATTTAGAGGTATAAACAATAAAATAAAAACATACATATTCATCTGTTCATAGGTCTGATAAATATAAATGAACTCAGAAATATCTGCCCTCTAGCTTTGCAAAAGTGAGTTGGGGGTACAGAACAATGTTCAAGTATGACACACTTTCACAGAATTGTCCATGGATAACATTTCCCAGTGCAGTAAGTGTAAATGACAATGTCACTCATTGTGTTTCCCTTCTATGCTCTATTAAAAGTAGAATTAGGTTGTTCACTGCGTAGTTAAATTAAATGTAAAGTGTTTAGAATACAGGATAGTTTATAACATGCCTATTACCACTAGTAAGAAAAGGCCGCATAATTATATTTGGTTTGGAAGGTTAAAAAAGAAAGTGTGTTTTTTCTTTAAAATGTCTCAGGGTTATATAAAACCTTTGCTTCTGGAAATAGGTCTAAGGTTAGAAGCAATTATGCAAAGTGAATAAAGCTTCAGTAAAAATTGCTCCCTTTCCCTTTTCCTCACCCCTTAGTCAACTATTATTCAAACCTTGGCTCCCGTAGCATCTCTATGGAAGCCCTTTTTCATACTCCTCCATAGACTAGAGAATTTCTATAGTATCCTGAGGCAGTGCATATTTACTTAAATGAGTGGGTGGTGGAGATACTTGGCCAAACTTCAATTCCAAGCTCTGCATCTACTCAAGACACACATTTTTTTCTTTCCTGGATATCTCAATGAGGAAGAAAATCGCTTAAGTTCTGTCTATTGCCTGATGATTACTGCTCTTAAAACAGAGACCATAGATCCATCAAAAGTTTCATAATTCACAAATTGCCATTATAAAATACAATCAACCTATTTCATATATAAAATTTATATACATATAAATTATAAATTATATCTATACATATATACATATAATTTTGTTTAAATATGAGGTTGCTGCATTTGTTCACACACTATTACACTATTTTTAGAAACTTAATTTTTATTTCTGTCTCCTGTCAATTGGATAACCTCAGCACTAATGCTGTATTGCTGCAGGAGATTTCGAACCATCTTAAACAGGTATGGCATGTTTATTCAGAGTTGGCACAACTTAATTGTCCTGAAATTTATTCTTATTTGTAAGGATAGTTAGATTGGACTTTATAAGATTATAAGACTATATGTTGCATATATATTGTATTTTTTGTGTATATATGTTGTATTTTTCTATTCATAAAAGCTCTTTAATTATTGAAGCACAGCAGAGTATCAGTAGATAGATGAATAGATAAATAGATGATGATAGATAGATAGATAGATAGATAGATAGATAGATAGATAGATAGATAGACAGACAGATAGTTAGTTAGGGGGCTGATTCAATGACTATAAGAATCTTGGTTTTATAAAAAGATTAAAAACTGATCTGATGTTTTTGACCTTTTTAAAATTATTTATTATTTAACATAATTTAGCAATGTTGTATCTTTGCATAATTTTCCTTTAATGCTAATGTTAAGGATAAATGAAGCAAGATATTAATAAATGAGAGGGATTATCTGAAAATGGAGAAGGAATATTCATGTGCTTCATCTTCCCCAGAATTTTCTATAATGGTCATGCCTCTTTGTTTTTAAGATATTGATAATACTTAAGTTTTAATTATATAAAATGACACACACATACACAAAGTAAATGAATAAATAAAACAAATCTAGCACGTCATTTTAATCTACCTGCCATATTTTAAAACAAAAATTTTGCATTTTCTTACCATATTCTCTTTAGCTTTTCTGATAGGTTTAACATTGTCCATTTGCAATTAATTGACTTCAAAAGATAGGAAGAAATTTAGTGTCAATCTTGAAAGTCTTATAGTATCTACCAGCCTACCTCTAGTTTGAATTTTCTCTACAACATTCACATCTCAGCAGGGAATCCAAACATTATTCCTTTTTGGTTTTCTGATCTCTCTCTGCCTTCTGCGTAGTTCTTGTCTGGCCCATACACAATGTTTATTATTGTAGAGTGCTCCTGAAGATTCTAAAGAAATATCTTTCACAAGGTAATTATTGCGGTTTCAAACTTAGCAAATTATAATAACAATTAATACTCCACCATTATTAAAATTAGCATAATTATTTTGGTGTTTTAATAAAAATTTATTTTGACTTTTATTTCTGTTGATTAAAAATGACTAAGAACCTCAATCTCTCTATTTTGTAGAAACCATCTTGAAATGTCACCTTAACATAATAATTTCAAAAGAAATCAACTAGGGTAATGTGGGGTTCATAATAGAGCTTTAATTAATGAGTTTTATTCTTTAATTCATCCATTCAACAAAATACAAAGTAGGCGATTCATTATATAACAGGGAATGCAGGAGAATTTTCATTACTAGGCTGGCTAAAGAAACATTCTAGCTCTCTTTTATATAAAATATTGTTCCACAACTACTACCCAAAGGATAACATCACATTCACACCCCATTATAGAAACATAATTAGATTGGAAATTATTTCCTCATAGATGAAAACTTGTATGTATACCTATTTATTTTCATTATATGAGTGTAGTATCTGCTACAGGAAAAGGTGAGTTCAAGCAGTGACCAGTCCATATGGTTAATATATATGGATAATTAAACCCTATATGTTCTTTTACAGAAACGTTTCTGTAAGATGAATGAGAACACGTGCAATTTGTAAATGGAAGGTGATGTCAGTATAATACAAATTAATGTAGGTTTCTATGAAATTTTTCCAAGTACATTAGTTTGTATGCAATCACGGAATCACAGTGCATTAGAACAGTTAAATGCACAGGACCGCAGAGGGATACAGTGCTCTCTTGGAAGCCCATTCATTCCTCATTCTTTCCCCTGGCTCAGTTTGATCATGTGCTCAGGTTTTGAAGTGTTTATCATACAGTTCTCTCTGATTATTTACACTTTTACCCTTTATACATCAGTGGGCTCAAGCCTTTCTTAGCCATCTTTTAAATAGAAAAGCTAATTTTTTGTTAGTGCTATGGATATAAATTTCAGTTTTGGGTTTTACACAACTCTATTTTTCTCATAAGCCCATTTACATATAGGGCTCAATATTGTACAGTACAAAAATTTTTTAAATTGCATGTACTGTGTTATATTTGAAACATCTCTGCTATGTAATATTGTAAAAACTGTCATTAAGTAAATAAAATGTAATAAGTTCAAAGAATACTGGGATGTTAGTAATGACAGAAACATTAGTCAAGTAATATTGTCAGTTTGGATGCTGAGCAACTTTTAGATAAAATACTATTTCAACAAAAGAAAATGAAAAAGTAGAGGTATTTGAAAAGATATTTACACCAAAATGAGAGAAAAAAATAGTGGGAAACTTGATATGCTATGCTTCTGGATAAGTGAAAAATGGCTGCTATTGGGAATAATTGGGAATAAAACTGAAAGTTCTAAAAAAATAGAAAAATAATAAACTTTACCTTCAGTGTAGCTAGACATAAGTGTATATTGAGAATTTAGAATGGTCTCAAACATCATATATGCAAAACTATGAGGATACCTGGTATATAGTAAGTGCTCAATAAATATTTGTTGAATAAATGAAAAAAGCCTATTTCTTCAGTTGATTTCTTCTTTTGGAAAAAATCTACTAGATTATAAATTCCATGAAAGCAAGGCCAACATCTGCCTTACTCTTATCCCATCCCCAGTGAGTAGACATAGCTGATACTTGATAAATATATGTCGAGTAAATAGAATCCCTTACCAGGTACATTCTGGGAAAGATGATTTTTAACTCTTACAATTAGTTACTGTACTTCCCTATAAGATTTCTATACATTGCCTCAGTTCCTTGAGTAATAAGACATCTACCTCTTTAGCTATATCCAAAAAACTCAGTTATCATATATTAAACTGGAATAAAGTCATATCTATCTCAGAAGATTTTACATGTAAGATAAGTTCATACATAGAACTGCTGAGCACTAAACCTAACACAATGAATATGTGATATGATTGTTACTTTTCCTAACAAAATGTCTGTCTTTGTACCTGATTACCATCTCCCCTTTTCTTGTTATTCAAAGAAGCTCCTTAGATATCTCTCCCATGTCTACTTCTCACTCTCAGATTAGCTAACGATAACTTAATATGTGACTGGTCTTAGAGTATTTTCAACTTAAAAATTAACACCTAAAGGTATAATCGTTTAGATAATCCCATTTACACTCACAATTAGGAATAAAGAAGACATTGCTATGCAATCTCTGAAAGGTTGCTAATTTCCTTCAACTATTTAAATCTAGAGCTCTCCTTTCATTTTATTTAAATGATATGTCTCTTTAATTTTTTTAATTATTCTTTATACATGTACTGATCTACATTTACCACTGACAATAATTTATTAATAAACAATAAGCAGCTCCTTGGTTAGTTGTTTCATCCATGTGTTTGCAATGTGCTAGTCATGCCATTTGCAGGATGTTTGTATACTCACTGGGGAGCCATGAACAATGGAACTGTTGGAAATATCTGGCTTCATGTTTTACTATAGAAAATGGAAAATTCCAAAGACAGCTGTGTAATATAAGTAACAGCTGGAGCAACTATGTCATAGAAAACTGGGAGTCTTGGGCATCTGTGTTATCAACCAACTAAAATAAATACAATGCCCTTTCCCAGGTTGAACATTTCAAGTTTATTTTCATAAGATTTAGAGTAAATTTTACAGTATAGTTAACACACACAATATATTTCTAGTTATTTTATTTTTACATACCAACCCTATTTATTGCCAAAATATATAGTAAAGGTTAATGTAAAAAAAAAATAATAAAAAGGAACATTAACTTCCAGATTGTGCTCTGTAATTACTATTTTCTACTAAAACAGGTCAACGTTCTTTGGAGGAAAGATTGATTATAGATCTGGGGCAGGAAACATTGACTAATGTTTCAGGCCAAGTTGAGCCTGGGATATCTTTTTTATCGAATGTAAGAAAACTATCAAATATTAGTGGGGTCATATCAGAATGAAATAGATGCCAATTTGAAGAGGCTCCTACTGTCCCAATATGGGACAATCAAAAATCAGAAATAATAATGATTGAAATAATTGAAGCATATCAAATAAATAAAAATCTATGAGTACACAATTGATGTTTAAAAACTTGGACATTCTAGAGCTTTCTATACCCCCAACTCATTTGGAATATTGATTAAAAAAGGAAAAGACTCAAGTATCTATTCTATCTTTCTTTTGTGGACTGTATTTCATGCTAACTAAATAGTTAATGGGGGATGTTTCTTTTTTTTTTTTTTAAATAGAAGAATCGCAGTTAATGAAAGGAGAAGAAATGATGGAATTAAAAGGTTATCATTTTAAAACACCAAAAGAAATACTAGATATATACACTAATAATCAATGGTTGCTGAAACCATGAGGAGGCAAGTTGATGGGAAACTCTATAAAGAGCCAGGCTGACTTTATCTGAATCCACTGATAAATCTTATCATTACTAAAAGTGAATATCCAGATATTTAGTGCTTCCTAATGTGAAACGATAAATAAACAGCATTCCATATGAAATATTCTTGCTAAAAGTTTGTGCCTGAATATAATCAAGCTTCTGATAGGAGTTTACAGGAAATACAAGGGAGAGAAGATCACATTAAATGACTGTGAATATATGGTCATCCAAAATAGGAATCAGAGGCATTCTTAGAAACCAATACTCTAGTTTCAATACAGAGAGGGCACAAAAAAATGAGGGCTTTTATAAATTTTAAAAAACCTAAAATACAAATCAATCAAAGGAATGTCTACATCTTGTTTGCATCCTGACTTGAACAAACTAACTGCAACAACAACAACAACAACAAAAAACAAATGTTTTTATACAATTGAGGAAAATGGAATGAGTTTTATGTAAAGTAAGAAATGATTTTTAATTGTTTATTTTGTTAGATGAGATAATGGTATTGTGGTTATACTTTGTAAACATTCTTATCTATTAGAAATGTAAACTTAAGTATTTACAGCAAAAATTCTATGATATCTGGCATTTTCTTTTTAACACTCAAGAATTCAGCTGAGTTATACTCTTATCTGGAGAGTTGACTAGGGAAGAATTTGCTTTCAAGCTTATTTAGGTTGTTGGCAGAACTCATTTTCTTGTGGCTGTATGACTAAGATCCCTTGAGTTCAGCCTTTTGCTATCCTGAGAAGAAGACTCATTTAAGTCATGCCCAAATTTCCGACCTACAGAAACCATAACATTTCATGTATATACATTAAACGCAATATGTATTTTATTACAAAACATAATTTAAACTTTTGTTTTTATATATTTTATAGATATATTATTAAATACATGTAGAAAGATTATATGTGTGTTTGTGTGTGTTTTAAGTCAAAAGTGTGTGGTAATCCATTATACAAAAATGGAAAACTAATACAGACCCTCAATGCTCTTTTGTTCTAAGAAGAACCAGAAATCCTTGAAGGGATGACTGGTTTATACTCTGGGGCAGTAAATATACTAGATAAGGCTAGAACATGTCTTATCAGAAAACAGAGCATCCTTAGAGACTATAGAGCTCCCAATGACTAGATACAAGAAAATTTGATATCAAGAAAAATAACAAGAGCAATGCCTTGAAATACGTTAAATATATTATATTCTAGGAATTCAAAAAGATACCTAAAAAATTATCCTTGGTATGTTGGAAGTTATTGTGGCAATGTCTCATGTTACATGAAAACTATGAAAGAGAAAAAAAATGCATCTATTTTATCTTTACTAAACTCCATTGCAAGCTAACTAAATAGTGGATAAATAAAAGCTCTTTGTAGAATTCTAGCTCAGAAATTAAAAGGAATGATGATGTTAGAATATAAGTATTTTGCAATACCCAATGAAATAATGAATCTAGACAATCATCATCAATAGTTACTAATAAACATTAAGTGAAAAGCTGATGGTATTTTACAACAGCAGGGTAAACAAAGCTGCCCACCTGAACCCACTTACAGACCTTAACATCACTTTAAAAGAGAAACAACCAGACATGGTGCAGCAGGGAGCTCAATGCACTACCTGGGAAATTGTCTTGTCAAATCTTTTAATATGAACCTCAAGTCCCAGATATATCATATTTTTAAACTTTTTAAAAATATTTCAAACTTTCAGAGAAGTTGCAAGAATAGTACAAAGAATTTCCATTATCTAGCTTCCTCAAATATTAACATTTTGCTACATTTGTCATATGCTCCTCTTCCTCTACATCTTCTTCCTATTCTTCCTTTTCTCTCTTTGTCTATCTCTCTGACTATCTGATTGCATGTATGACACTATCTCTGAAAATATATATGTAGATTATATTCATATTTTTTCCAAATTATTTGAAAAATAAGTTATAGATATCATACTTTACACCTAAACATTCCATTGTGTGTTTTCTAAAAACTAAGACATTTTCTTTGCCACAATACAATGATGAAAATCAGGAGATAATTTTAATAACATGAACTATTTATAGACTTTATCAAATGTTGCCAATTGTCTCAATAATGTCCTTTAGAGAAAAATAAAATCCCTCATTATGCATTATTCCTAGTTTTCATGACTCTATAGGATTCTTTAATCCGTAACAGTTGTTCAGTCTTCTTTTGTCTTTTATGATACTAATGTTTTGAGACATACAGTAGTGTTTTTCCTTTGTAGACTTTTTCTGAATTTGGGTACCTTTTATCATATGGGAAATACAGGAGATAGAAGAACATATTTCAAAGAACACTGCAGGGGATAATCCAAAATATGAGACATTCCACAAAAGACCCGATTTCTTCAACAAGCAAATCAACTTTGTAATGCATGTGTGTTGCAGTGGGCAAAATTTGAAATTGGATATCAGATGACATAAAGAATTTATGTTGATTTCACTTATATGTGAAATCTAAAAAAAAAAAAAAATACAAATGAATAAATAAAACAAAATAGAAGTAGACCCATAGACATAGAGAAAAAGCTGATGGTTAGTGCAATCTGGTGGTAGAAAACCTAACTTAGATGTGTTCTGAAGGATAATGAAACCAGAAAATATTCCCTTTGGCAAAAGGGAATATTTTTTATACTTTGCCTAAGATGAACTGAAGTTAAGACTCACATTAATCATACACAATTGTTAGTGATATGTGTGCATGGTAAGGAACAAAATTAAAGAATGAATTACAAGATGTTTGTGAAAATTTATGATTCTTTCAAAATAGGTTCAGAGTTAAAACACTTCCTTTGTGGAGGAAATACTTAATATCCAAATGAAAACAAAGAACTGTAATGTGAATATTCATCTACCCCTTTCCTATAATGTCAGCCCTAGATCCGTGAGCTCATGGTGGTAAGGATGGAATTTATTTTTATCATATGAGCTTTAATAGACATTTGCCTTTGTTTCCTGGTTAATATCCTAATTTCCTTTCAGGTTTTTGAGGAATTTGCCATCTGATGAGTCTTGTTGGGAATTAGACTACTCTTCTCATTATAAAACTTAAACATACTTGCTTGCTTTCCAAACCCCTTGAAGTTAAGGTGCAAACGCAAGATCTAGATTCACTAATAAGATATGCCCACCTCTTCGAATCAAGAGCTAGTGATGCTAAGACTGGAACATTCATGTAAATCTTTCGGTAAATCATAGTGATAACAGCAAGATTTAGTTCCTTGGTCCACAATGGTAGCATCCAGAGTCCAACATACTCAAAGTGGGTTTTTGTGAAAATTAAAAGAGCTTTTATGTGTAATTGTGTTGCACAATGTCCTGATAACTTGTTGCTTTTTAAAAGCTCATTTGTGCCACTGAGATGGAGAGTCCACATTAATAATAATTGTGGCTAATTTTAGTCCATTCAAATCTTGTTGTTTTTCTTTCATTTGCTTCTATTGCTTCATATTTAATTCCCCTGATTTTGCTTTTTTCTAGTTGGAAGGAATGTCTGAACTTGGTTTTGCCTCTGAATCACCTTTAATTCCATTCTTTGTCATCTGAGTAAGTCTTTCTTGTTCCTTTATTTAGCCAGGCTCTCAAAATACATTAATCCAACCTAGGTACAGACTATGGGTTCCCATTTATCTGTAAAAGAGAATCTAACATTGAAAGCTAAGTACTATGAAAACAATCTGGTAGATTCATTTTATCCATCTTAACTTCATGTTTTTACTTCATCTCTTTGAAGATATTTAAGGCAAAATCATAGACATTTAAAGCTTGTTTCAGATAGCTTTCCATCTGTTATAGTGCAACTTTAATAATTTAAACAGGTACATTCTACTTATAAAAGAATTATTATAAACTTTACTTTCAAGAAAAAAAAACTATAACAAATACAAAGATAAATTGTAGAATTTCAGAAGGTAGAAATTATTTATAGTATATTCAAAGACCACAAAATACCAGTTGGATCAATGTTTAATGAGATTTAAAAAAAATAATAATGTACCCTTCCTCTCACCTCATCTTTATTTTTCCCATTCATATTGAAATATAATCAACCAGCCAATCAATAATTATTTTAAACAACTTGTTTTAGATCCATTGCTATCTAGATTAGGGTTGTAGACTAGAAAACAGAAAAAAATTGGCACTTTAATGAGGGAAAAGAGCTATTACTGAGGATAAAAATAGTACAGTAAGAAAAGACAAGTGACAGAGTACTGACACTGAAGACCACCTTTGTAACTACCCATCCTCTATGCTATTTGCCTTCAGCTGGTCACAGACAAAGGGTAGCACACAGCAACCTTTATGTGGCTTTGTACCTTGGCAGGTTAGCAGAGGATTCTTGTTGATCTGGGTAAAGCAGGTCAAGATTTATTATTATTTTATAAACTTGGTGATTTCATTAAATTAAACAAAGCAAAATGAAAACAAGTAAGCAAAAGGCTTTGCCTCCACCCAGTTTAATTGAAATATTACCGTATTTTTTGCTTTCCAAATTATTGAAATTCACATTTGTTGAAAGTTAGTAATAGAGTCTTTTTGTTTTGATTTCTCCATAGATTCTTAAGAAATTTCTTGGCAGCCATTACAGGGAGGTTATGGAGAATCTTCTACAAGAGAGAAGTGCTAACCCAAAACAAGGTGAACTTTGCAGTTTCACCATGCCCTAACAGAAGCTATGGCAGAGACCTGCTGACTTAGAGGATATTTAATATCCAAACGCTTTACTGTTGAAGGTCTTTGACTATGAAAACAAGGGGCTTCTGTTCCTTTTCTTGTAAATCAAATGTCCTGCATTGTCTCAATGTTTTCCTCCTCACTGAGCACAGAAAGAAATTACAGGGAGCAAGTAGAGCTTCTGAAGTACAATACTATTCATCTTCTTTTGCTCTACAATAGGAAATTATATTGATAAGACTTTAAGTTACTGTTTAATAAAGAAATGAGTGGTGTGTATTTTTCTTTTTGAGGCCTTTTTCCTAACAGAGTACAGAATTCTTACTAGTCCAATGATGTCTTTCTCTATTACTGAATAATGTATCTCTATGAATAAAGTAAGCTATAAAAATCTTCTCATGTTAGGTTTCATGAAAGAAAAAAAAAGCCCTGAAAATCATATGTATAAAGAAAGAATTTTAAACCACATTGATCTGTCATAGGCAGGAAAATATTTTGATGACTCATTGTGGTTATCTTGACTAAGCATCTCCTTATTTATTCACTTTCAAACTAGTTTCTTTAGAGATATTAAATTAACTTTGAGTTCCTCTCCCCATGGCAAGTAAGTGGCTAACGTGTTTTTCCAAAACTCTGTGGGGAGTTGTAATTTTCTGTGGAGGATTTTCCTAAATGTTGAAATGCCCTCCCTGGTTCCCAGTGACTAAGTTCCAATCTGGCTTGAATTTTTAGAGCAAGACTTTGGAAAACCATTTTTTTTTTTTTTTTCCCAGAGAAACATTTCATATTTAACTAATGTTTCTGCAGAACTAGGTAAAATAAATATTACCTGAAACTGAATGCTCTCAACATTTCGACCATATGTCTATGTGTAATTCAGGCCGAGGTGACGGATAACATTTCTCTCAGCAGTAAATTTTAGATTGATTGAACAAACCAGACACCTTCAGCTTTCGTAAGTCAGGGAATCAGGCTAGGAATGCGTCAGTGAGACGAGGCTTAGGCCTGACTAAAGTCTGGAAAGAGTCAGTGTAATACTGTGAGCTTCTGGGGCCTGGTCCAACGTTGACTTAAGACAGGAAATGTGTGCTTTGATGGCGCTCTGTCAGCCCTACTTGGGTCTAAGACATGCAGAAATCATAAAACGTACTTGAGGCTTTGTAGCTCCAACTGGTAAATTCAGCATTAAGCTGCTCTTTCCTCTTTTCTGACCTAATAGGAATTCTCCTTGTAGTCATGTTTAAATACTACCTGGTGTATTTGGGCTTTTGGTAATTAGAAAAGCAGAAGTCTACAACATGTGCCATGTCTTTGAATTTGAGACTGCAGTGATATCATAACTAAAGGGAGCACCATTAATCACATGGGGAAGGCTAGAAATATGGAGGAAAGAGATTTTTTTCTATAATAAAATTCAGACTAAAATTGAAATGGTGAGGGGAAAATGCTGAAAGAAAAAAAACCCTGACTAATATACTTTAAGACTTGAAAATATTTAAACTGAGCTATTTTAAATTCATTTATATACATTATATACATAAAAATATATATATACATGCAATGTATACATACATATCGTATACATAAATAACATAATTGACATATTATGCTTTATTACAATTTAGTACTTAGTACAGATATCTAAAGAAAATACTAATAAATATTGGCTAAGGAAGTGTATTTTGCTTTAACTTTAAGTAATATTTATTCTTAAAGATCCATTAGAGGTACTATCTTTAAAAGAGTCAACCCTCCCCACTGTGTTGAGTTTCAGGTTGAAACAGATCACATCAAAGAAATTATGCAGAGGCAGTAATACTGATAAAAGTTGAAAGTACAACTGCTTTGACAGTAAATCCCAGACACTTTTCTTCCAAAGAAACTCTAATGTAAATCATGATGATTTGTTCCTTCTGTTATCTAAAAGAATGACTTAATAAGGATGTAATGAAATAGGAAAGTTTACTCATGTACATGAATGTATATTTAACAGAAAAAGAAATATTACATTTTGTGTGTTTTGTGAATGAGATAAAAAGCCAGGAACAACATGACTTTGCATGAATTAAGTTATAATTTTCATATTATTATTAAAACATTTAACTGTTAACAGGTTCTGTACATATAAGTCAGAAGAGTGAAAAGAATTGAAAACTTAGCTCTAACTCAGAGATAACCATCTAGTTCTAATAAAAAGGAGGAATGCCTCAAATATGGAGTAGTGTTAATTTTGTTTTCCACATAGCTATGTTTATATAAAGATAATATCTTGGGTTTTCTTCAATGTTCAGATCCCAGAACAGTTGAAGCATTATTATTTCTATGAACATTTAAAATTTCTTGCAGAGACTATTATTATGCTCTTGTTCTACTTTAGATCTGACAAAGTTGATTCCATATTTTCAGTAGTCTCCACAAATTCGGTAGTCAAGTCCAAAATACAATTTTTAAAAAGCCAATTATGTCATATTTCAATTATTTATATCATATGAACTCTTTAAAGGAAGAGGGATAGTGGTTTCATGTATCGTTTAGAGGAAACTTAGCTAGTTTTGTTATAAAGTGGCCATAAAACACAATACATCTTAATACATTTAAAATGCATTTGCCCACATTTCCATTTATTTAAAGGCACTCTATGAGGTGTTTGTGAGTAGTCTGGCTAAAATAAGCAACACCATGTCTCATAAAATTACAGATGTGTCTTGAATGGCTAAAAGAAATTTGAAAGTTTCCCTGACAAATGAGATACATCATTACTATTTTATCTTCATTCACTTCCTTAGAGGAGATAAGATGTGACATAGGGATGAGGGAAGAAAAGTATATGGTAGAAGGTGAAGGGAGGTAGGATGAAAGAAATTAAAACATGCAAAACTAAAGGAACTTAGAGATAGACAATAGACATCATTGTGTTTATCCACTTATACTTATCCTGTGTGATAAATCTTTGCTTTAATGTTTCTTTTAATATTTTATTTTTAATTTTAAAACTGTGAAAACTCATTCAGGAGTTCTTATGCCATTTACCATGAAAGTAGTCCTTCTGTATATATCCCCCCAAATTGAAAACTGGTACTCAAACAAACACATGCTTCAACATAAATATACCTCAAAAATACTAAGCTAATTGAAAGAATCCATAAGCAAAGGTAACATTTTATATAATTAAATGTGTATGAAATATCCAAAATTGGTAAAACCATAGGTACAGAATGCAAATTGGTGGTTGCCAGGGATAGAAAGTGAGGAAAGTAGGAAGCATCTGCTTAATGCGTATGGGCTTTCCTTTTGGAGTGAGAAAAAAGTTTTGGAACTGGATAGAGTTGGTGATTTCACAACATTGTATATGTACTAAATATCACTGGATCGTTCACTTTAAAATGGTTGATTTTACATTACATAAATTTTACCTCAATTAAAATGTTCTATGTTAAATATTTTTTTAAAGTATCCCTTCTAGTCAGTAAGATGTAAATTGGCTTTCAAAAGAAAAAGAAATATTGCCACTCACAGAAAAGAGATAACTAAAATAAAATTTGGAATATTTATAAAGCATTTAATACATGTCTCTATGAGTATACTGATATTTTCACCTCCACTAAGTGAGGGGACAGTGTCTTGAAAGGCATGTTTTAAAAAGATCTCCATCTTCTAACATTTTGTAATAACTGTTAGATCAAATAATCTCTCCTGTCCCTTATTGAGAGTAACTTATAATTATGGCCAAATTAAAAATCAACACTTTTGTATATTAAAACATAATAACAAATATCTTCTCTATAACATTTAGATTATTTTGTTTCACATGGTTAATTATAGAAATTGTTTCCAAATTTTAATTCTGCATGTGTAGATAAATTATAGTTTTTAATTGTTGGATTTTTATTTATTTTAGCATATATAAATACATAATACTTTATTCAGCTATTTTAAAAATGTGTTAAGAATTTACTGTTATAATTATTGTGAAATTTCTATTTCCTCATTGATTAGTCACTGAAGAATGTATTGGTTACTCATAAAAATGACATAAAGAAGTTATGTTTTTGTAGGATCAGATAGCCATTATTTCAACAAACAATTCTCAGATGAACTTCATCCTGAGGACTATAGAATTCAAATACAGGAACTCAAAAATTACTCCAAATACTAATATTAAACCCTATGACATATTTACTATCTCTCCAATTTTAATTAGTATAACCATTTGTCCTGCTAAGTTATCTCTCTGGATATAAACATCTAATTTTAGTAGCCATAAAATCCTTACTTTCTTCACTTTCTAATTGTACTAAGTTCTAAATCACTTAGAAAAGTATCATTTAACGGTTTCGATATTGTCAAATTGTGTTGAGAATTTTATCTCAAAAATTTTGAGTCTGTACGAAGAAGATAATGTGATTCATGCTCATTTGCTCTCTAATCCTTATAGGACAGAGGTGATATGACTTCACATTTAGTAGCAGAACATTTTAATTTGTGCAATAAATAGATTGCAATTCAGTGCAATAAAGCCGCTTAATTGGGAAGAGGGTGGAAACTGCCACTTACTTCAGATGGAGTTGGCAGGATTAATTCCTGAGACAGAGATACAGTAAAATGATTTTATTTAAGAAATCTTTATCAAATGTTGGGTACATGATAGGCTTTCTTTCTGGCTCTATGATTAAAATAAATGAGATCCAGTTTGAGACTTGAAGACAATTACCATTTACTTGCAGAATCAAAAAAAATAATAATGACTGTACTATAATAATATCTATTCTTTTTGTTAATGATTTATTAACTTGTTATATTTCAGGCCCTAGGGTAAGCACCAGGAGTAGAGATATAAAGAACAATAGCTCTGTATTTCATGAATTTATCATCTACTAGGATATGCTACTAGGATATCTACTAGTGTATTTTTACAAGGAGTAAAAGCCAGGAAACCAAACACTTATGATCCCAGATATTTAACACTATGATAGAGGTAAGCACATGATACTATGGGAGCTGGAGAAGGGCCATCTGACATACTCCAGCTGGGGGTAGAAGAAAGAGGGGAGAAGACATTGAGAAAGTTCCCAAGGAGAAAGTGATGCTTGAATTAAATCTTAGATGGTTTGGAATCAGTCAAGTAAAGATAATGTTAAGTAATATATAATAATATATACATGCACAATGGGCTAAAGATTATCAGTTAGAAATTTTAATTCTGGTTTGTGGGAGGGAGAATTCAGGGAATCTTTATGGAGAAAATGTTAAGTCTAGATCTTGAAGTATGAATGAGGTTAGCTCGGTTGAGATAAGGTGACAGAACATTCCAACACAAGCAAAAAACGCAAGGATGAAAGTTTGTGTTTTGTTTAAGCTACTGTGAGCATTCTGGTGGACATACACACCCTTTCTGAGAGATCTCCCAAGGATGAGCTTTGTTATAAAGTGTTATATCTTCATCTTACAGAGTAAAAGCAAAGATAATGTTTAAAACTTAAAAAAATTATCTTTCAGAGTTAAAAGATAATAGATTTCATCTAAAATTTAAAAGCCAAAAAACAAGCTGTAGATTTCTGGGCCTAATTTTGAATCACCCACATATATGCTCCAAATAGAATCATATAATCAGAGGTAAAATAACAACACACACAACTCAGACATTAAGATATTTAGAATTTCTGATTCAAGGTATTTTCTCATTTTTCTAAAAGCTTGTTTGGGTGCTACAGAATATAGTGGAATATAATAGTGCAGTTTTCTTCTGTTTCATGGAGATTTTTGTTATTGTTTTTGGCAGCTGGGATGGGGATAATTTTTCTATCTTGAGAGAAGCTTCATACATCAGTTCTGCCATTTTACACAATTTCTTTAAAAGATAATGCTAGGGACAGAGAGATTGCATGCTGTTTCTCATTTGTCTTTGCTGGAGAACTAATTTTTTCCTCTTCTTTTCTCTGTATGGCCATATCACCAAGGGACATCACTGCTTTTCCTCGTATATAATCATCCCCAGAAGTGTACTTCTCCAATACTGCAGCCTATGGTCCCGCTTAATTTTAAACCCCTTCCCTAAGCTATCAAGCCCCAAACTGTGTTCAGTACATTGGTACTTAATGATGGATTTTTTTTTTCCTGAGAAAAATGTTATATGTGCTTCACCTAACTCCTGTCTACCTTTTGGCTCTTTTTAAAATCAAGTTTCTTAAGCCTTACCTCCCCCTATTTTTGCACTCATAGGCTTTCAGCAGTAGGCAATGAAAGTTTTTTCAGAATTTATTTCAATTCTTAGAGGTAATTTGAAGTTTGTGGAATACTGTGTCTTCTAATAATGTAGAAAGCATGAGCTATGTGTATTGTTATAGAAGACATGTAGGGTGATTCAAATTATAAAAATAAAAAAGGAAGGATTGGATCTCTGGATCCAATAAGATAACACCGTGGTTGAGTAGAGCCCAGATCACTCTGTCACCTCTGCAACTATGAATCTCCACAGATCCTACCTCCTGCACTCAACTAAAAGTAGTATTTGAATATCATTGTGTTAATGTCATGGCAAAACAGAATTTCCAATAAAGAAAGATATTAAATCTGCCCCTTTCTCCAGCATGACACTCATTCAAACTGTTTTAAGTGGAAAAATTGAAACATATATAATTTAGCAGATGTTCAGTGGTATTCAATAAGAATCCAAATAATTTTTTTCATGTCTCTAAGAAAGACAAGTGTTAAAATTTTATTTTAATTACTTATTTTACGTTGTCTAAAATACATTGCCTTAAAATTAACCTTAATCTTCATTCATCTGCCACAAAATAATTTGGCAAAGATTTCCAGAATTGCTAATTAGCTGTGCTATTAAAGAAATATTTAGTTAGAACATATTTATGAGCAAAAAGTTTTTCATAATTACTATTATAGAGAAGAGAGTTACATGATGTAGTTTATCTACTTTATTTAGGTTTAATAAATAGAATTAATTAAAAATAATATATTATCACATCAAATATTATATTGAAAAAGACTTTCAAAATGTAAAACAAAAAAAAAAAGTAGGCACCATACTCATTCATTAATTAACCAGAAGCAAGGTAGATGTATATCAGGGCTCCTTAAGCTGAGGCAATGATTTTCTCTATGATATGCTAGTATATTTTAGAATATGTATATTTTAATTGTTGAAGACCATTATAGTAAGTCATTGCTATCAAAATTACTATCACATATAGATATTTTCTATGGATACCTTTTTTTCCAATTTGAAAAAGGAGGTAGATAAAGAATTTCTAAGAACCGTATATGAATCCCGCAAAGAAGCTAATGTGACAGAGTGAAAACAAATTGCATTTAAAGCTTTACTCTGCTCCTGATTGTGTGATCTTGACAGGTAACTTAATCCCAGTAAGCCTCAGTATTCTCATTTGTAAATTGGATGATTATCAAGATTAAATGAGACTAATATAGAGTCATTATATATATAGAAGGCACCTAATATTCGGTATTTTCTGATCTTCCCATTATGCCCCACACCAAACCTTAACTGTTATGTAATAGTTGTATATACAAGATATAACTTTCTTAAATGATATTTATGCTTGTGTTCTGAGTATCTATTATTTGCATAGTACTCTATTAAATGTATGAGAAATTGTATACTTTTCATAGTTGATTCATGAAATCTAGTGGAGAGACAAGATATATAAAGCATTTCCTCATACAAATGAGCTTAAAATGGTAAAAGAAAATGATATAAAAGACTTTACATTCAATATGTTAAAACATGCTTACAAAAATATGAGGCAGCTTATAATAACATCCTTTCTTTTAACAAAGACAAGCAAAGAGTATTATAGTTAATTTCTAAATGCATGATAAAAATTATATGTAGTCTATACTGTCTGTCTTCTACTTAGAAAGCTCCATAAGTATAGAGATTTTTGTCTTTTTCTGTTCACTGACCTATCCTATGCACATAAATCAGAACCAAGGTATATGCTCAATAAATATTATTTTAAATGAATATTGAATGAATTCAGAAGATAATGATTCCCATGGCATAATCAAGAAGAACTTCGTGAATGGGCTGAAACTTAAGAATGATCTTGAAGAACGATAGAGTTTGGTTAAATAGTGGGATAGAAGGATGCTTTGAGTGGAAGGACTGGCTCAGATAGTATTGAATATTTTTTATTATTCAGTTACCCAGATCTAATATATTATACAAACCAGCAGGGAAAATAGGCAGTAACCATGACATATGCTGCCTAGGGGCTAGTTATGGAAAGAGAATAGCCAACTGGATTTAGCAATAGGATTCTGTTACTTTAAGATTATTTTCAGTAGAGTGCTGGAAATGGTCAGATTATGGATCAGTTATAAAAGGCGGATAAAATGGAAGCAGTGGATCTTCAAAAAATTTGGTAATGAAAAAATATATATTTTCTTTAAAATAGCAGAAGCTTGTATATGTTTAATTATTGATAAGAAAGACAGAGACGTTGAGGATATTAAGTGAATCAAGGATAATTGTTAGTATAAGGTCTCTCAAAATGAAGGAAGGTATTTAATCCAGAACACAAAAGAAAGGAATAAACTCTAAAAGGAGTAAGATACTGTGACAGGCAATTTAGCTGCATATCTTTTGTTTATTCAAAGTTTTATCATAAAAATATTCAAATAGAAGGGCTACAACAATTACACCCATATTCTCACCACTTTGATTCTATGATTAACATTTGGTAATATTAATCATTTGTCTATCCATATTTCCATTCTATTCATGCATAATTCCATCTTATTTTTTTATGTATTTCAAAGTAAGTTACAAATGCTAATATATATCACTGCTAAATCTTTCGACACGTGTACCTTTTAAAACTTTTAAAAAATGTGTAAATGTGAAATGCACAATATTGATTGTTCTCTTCAATGAATTTGAAAAATGCAGACACCTGTGCGAGCCAAACATCAATTAAGATATAGAACATTTCCATCACCTCTCAAAAGTTCTTTTATGCCATTTCCCAATAAATCTTTGCCCTCATACCACTGTTCTGACTTTTTCCACCATAGGTTAGTTTTGCCTGTTCTAACACTTCAAATAAATGGAATCATACAGTATGTACTTTTTTGTATTTTGAGTTTCATCCATGTTGTTGCAAGCACTGAGTTTGTTCGGTTTTATTCTTCAGTAGTAAATTTATTTTGTGAACATACCAAAATTTTCTTATCCATTTTTCTCTCAATGGATACCTGGGCTTCATGTAGTTTTTGACGAATATTTATAAAATTGGTATGAAAATTTCTGAACAAGTCACAAATTTACTATTAACATATGCTTTTTTTTTTTTTTTTTTTTTTTTTAGTAAATACCTAAGACTGAAATTTCTGGGCTTAGGGAAGATATGCTTAATTTTTTAAAACTATCAGACCTTTATTTCCAATACAGTAATACTATGTAAAAATTTTCACCATAATTACATAAAATTTTTGGATTATTTTATATTTATTTTTTTCATTTTGGTGGATATATATCTTACTGTAATTTTATTTTGCATTTTCCTAATGATTTGAAAGCATCTGTCCAAATATTTTGACTATTTTTATTAGATTGCTTGAATTTTTATTATTGAATTCCAGAAGTTCTTTATAGATCCAGAAAACCAGTAATTTAAATATATATATATATATTTCATGAATATTTTCTCCGCGCCTATGTCTTACTATTCATTTTCTTTTTTTAAATCACTTTATTGAGCTGTAATTGACATACAAAAAGCTGACATATTTAATGCATATTACTTGATGAGTTTGGAAATAAGTAAATATTCTTGACATCATCGCCATTATCTATACCATAAACATATTCATCACCTTCAAAATTTTTCTCCCACTCTATTATCTTTTACATGATAAGAAAAAAACTTAAGTTCTACTCTCTTAGCAAATTTTTAAGTATACAATACAAATATTATTAACTATAGTCATAGTGCTGTGCAGTAGATCTCTAGGACATACACATCTTGCATAACTAAAATTTTGTACCCTTTGATTAATAGATCCCTGTTTTCCCCTTCTTGGCAACCACCATTCTACTCTCTGCTTCTATGAGTTTGACTGTTTTAGATTTTTCATGTAAGTGATAATGCCCTGTGTCTGGCTTATTTCACTTAGCATAATGTCCTCCAGGTATGTCCATGTTGCTATGAATGGCAGAACTTTCTTCTTTTTAAAGGCTTAATAATATTCCACTTATGTATATACCTCATTTTTTTTATACATTCACTCATCTGTTGATGGACATTAGGTTACTTTTATGTCTTAGCTGTTGTAAATAAAACTGCAATGAACATAGGATGCAGATCTTTCTTTGAGACTGTGATTTAAATTCCTTTGGATATACATGCCAAAACTAAGATTATTGAATCATATGGTTACTGTATTTTTAATTTTTTGAAAAACCTACATACTGTTTTTCATAGTGGCTATACCAATTTACATTTCTGTCAACAGTGAACAGTATTCTCTCTTCTCTACATTCTTGCCGACACTTGTTACCTTTTGTTTTGTTTTGTTTTGTGTTGTTTTGTTTTGTCTTGTTTTGTTTTTGATAATAGCCATCCTAACTAGTATGAGGTGATATCTCATTGCGGTTTTGATTTGTAGTTCTGTAATAATTAGTGACGTTGAGCATCTTTTCATAAACTAGTTAGCCATTCACATGTCTTCTTTGGCTAAATCTCTATTCAGCTTTTTTGCACATTTTAAAATCAGGTTATTTGTTTTGGGGTTTTATTTTTTGCTATTTTTTATATTGACCTTTTATCAGATTTATGGTTGAAAATATCTTCTCTACTTCTGTAAGTTGCCTCGTCATTTTGTTGATTGTTTCCTTTGCTGTGCAGAAGTTTTTGAGTTTGATGTTGCCCCATTTGTGTGTGTGTGTGTATGTATATATATACACACATATATATATATGTGTGTATATATATATGTGTGTATATATGTATATATATATATACACACATATATATATATGTGTGTGTGTATATATATATATACACACATATATATATTTTTTTGATGTCTGTCCTTTTGGTGTCATATCCAAGAAAGCTTTGCAAAGATTAATGTCAGGGAACGTTCCCCCTATGTTTTATTTTTGGAGATGGTTTCAGGTCTTATGTGTAAGTTTTTAATCCACTTTGAGTTAATTTTCATATAAAACAAGGGTCGAATTTCATCCTTTTGAATGTGGATATCCAGTTTTCCTAACTCCACTTATTGAAGAGTCTATCTTTTCCCCAATGTGTATTCTTAGCATCTTTGTCAAATATCAGTTGCCCATATATGTGTGGGTTTATTTCTGGGCTCTATTCTGTTCCATTAGACTTTATCTGTTTTAATGCCAGTACCATACTGTTTTGATTACTATGGTGTATAATATATTTTGTAGGCAGGAAGTGTGATGCCCCCAACTTTATTATCTTGTTCAAGATTGCTTTGGCTATTTAGGGTCTTTTTTGGTTTCAAATGAGTTTTGATATTGTTTTACTATACCTTTAAAAAATGTCATTAAGATTTTTTATAGGAATTGCATTGAATCTTTAGATCACTTTGGGTAGTATGTAAATTAAGGTAACACAGTACTGGAAGTCTTACAGAGCAATTAGGCAAGATAAAGAAATAAAAGGTATCCAAATCAGAAATGGAGAAGTAAAATTATCTCTGTTTATAGATGACATGATCTGCAAACATGTAGAAATTTTTCAAAACTCCACCAAAAAAAAATTGTTAGAACTGATAAACAAATTCAGTAAAGTTGCAGGATACAAAATCAACATATTAAAATCAATTACATTTCTGCAGACCAATAATGAACTACCCAGAAAGGAAATTATGAAAACAACCCCATTTACAATTGCATCAAAAGAATAAAATACTTAAATTCAACCAAGAAGGTGAAATACTTATACACTGAAAACAATAAAACACTGAAATCTATTAAAGTAGATACAAATATATAGAAAGAAATCTCATGTTCATGGATTGGAAGAATTTAATATTGTTAAAACGCCTATTTATTTTTTTAATGGTGTCCTTTGATAACCAGAAGTTTTTGCTGTTGTTGCTGTTGTTGTTGATGATGACCAGTTTTAATTTTGATGTAGTCTAACTCATGAGTTTTGCTTTTATAATTATACTTTCTGTGACCTACATAAACTATTTTTATATTTTCTTACAAAATTCTTAGAGTTTTAGCTTTTGCATTTAGGCCTCTGATCCATGTTATATTAACTTTTATAAGGTAAAGATCAAATTTCTTTTTTTTCATATGAATATTTACTTGCTGTCATACCATTAATTGAAGACTTTCATTTTACATTAGATTGCTGTTGTGCTTTTGTTGAAAATTGAATAACTATATATGATATGTAGGTCATGTAAATGGCTGGATTCTATGTTCTGGAGTCTAGAGTCTATTTTCTATGTCAGTGATCTATTTCACTTTCTGTCCTTATGCTAGTTCCACACTGTATGAATTATTGCAGTTTTATAGTAATTCTTGAAGCCAGGAAATTAAAGTTATCAATGTAAGAAAGGTCCAAAATTGTTGAGAATGTTTATAAGCATTTGTTTGAACCAAAACTGACAATTGCTGGGAAGTAAGAACTCAAATGCTTGGAGAATGAAAGTTTCACAGTTCCTTTTATGCATTGGAAATTAAGAAAGAAGGAAGATTAAATGAAGATGGGAGAAAGCAAGGAAGGGGTGGAATTATAGGATACTTAACAAGATTATGTGTTCTCCTAAGAGCAGTTGTGCTTATTTCAAGATGTGTTAACCTAGATGCACAGGAACAATGGACAAGATTTAAAGCAAAGATAAACCTTTTATTAAAGAAGTTATATGTCTGCAGCATGGCTACCCACCATGACTTACCCATTAGGATTTTATGATCAGATCACCCTGTGAGGTTACTTTCTGTAGAATCCTTTTACATCTGCACCATGAACATGGTAATTTCTATTTTTTTTTCCTTTAGCAATGTTTCATTATTTTCAGTGTATAGATCCTGTACATAAATTGTTAAAATTCTTCCTAAGTAGTCTATGGCTTTAATGTTTTTGTAAATAAAATTTATTTAAAATTTATAAAAATTGTGTATGTTAACATAAAAATATAATTGGTTTTTGTATATTGACCGTACTATTCTACTAAATTCACTTACTAGTTCTAATAGTTGTTTTATAAATATCTTAGGATTTTTTACATAAATAATTATACCATCTGATAATAGAGACAGTAATACTTATTTTGTAAAGATGAAAAGGGGTCGAAAGATGTAGAGCACAAAGTTCAATGGAATGAATCTCTCAGTGAGATTGATGAGCCAAGTGGTTGGAATGGGGGGGTAGACCTGATAGGATTTGTGAAATGGCAGTGAGATCTTTGTATAAGATTTGTTGATGTAAGAAATGTTCAAATCTGTAGGATTTTTATGAGTTTATTTGAACCGAACTGACAAATATGCCATGGAACTAGGTCTCAAATGTTCTGCAAATAACCATTTTTCAGCTTCTTTTATGCATCTGAAATTAACCCAGAAAAGTATGGAAGATTTCATGGAGTTGGGAAAGAGCAAGGTGGGGATCAGATTATAGGATAGTTAGCAAGATGATGTGCTCTTCTGTGGGTGGCTGTGGTTTATTTCAAAGGAGTGTTAACCTAGATGCATAGGAACAATGGACAGGGCTTGCTTAAGGCAAAGATAAACTTTTACTAAAAATCTCTATGCCTGTGGCATGACCACTCACCATGACCTGCCCAGTTAGAAATTTATGATCTGATCATTCTGTGAAGTTACTTTTCTATAGAACTCCCTTTTCCATCCATAGAGTATAGTTGATTTTAATTTTTCAGAGTAAATTGTTTCCAAAAGATGACAAAATCCAGTATATGGTTATAGGAACAGGTCACTGCAGTAGAGAAGAGCACTGAAATTAGAAATGTCCTCATACTAAAATTCTGAATGTGTGGATATTGGACAATGAGGAAACTTGAAGAGCAAACAAAGAAGGTGAGCTCAATGCAAAAATTGTTAGTAAAGGTTGGGAATTCTCAGGTGGTCTTAAAATGTGCACACAAGGAAAGAAATGTGTTGTATTTTTAGATTTTCTTAGCCTTGAAAATAAGGGTTTTGCACAAAAGTGGAGGAATATTGATCTAGATATAGAATTGGTACAAAAGTATACAGTGGACTTTCTATAAGATGTTCTATATAGCATCTTTTTCCAATGTTACTATTTATAATAATTCATTACAGTGTTTGTAATAAAGAAGTAGACATATATTATTTCCCACCCCCATTTCCTATTAAGAATAGTGGCCATATATTTAGATTGACCAAATGTGTAAATAAATACAACTCAGTCTTATTTCATATAACAAATCTCCAACAAAATAAATGTTTATCATGTTTCTATATCTGGACACTGAATTTATTTTTCTCTTTCTATTTACATGATATGACATCATATACACACAATTCAACTTGAGAGAGTATACGCTGTGGATATTACAATAATGAGTTTTCAGTTGGAGTATAAATCTTATATTATGCTTCTCTAAGAACCCTGGGAGTTTTCACAATATAAATCATTAACAAGAATTAAACTGGCTGAAATTGGCATTTTATCTCTAAGGATCAATTGGCAGATGACTTTTATGCTTAAAGCTAAAAAGAATGACTTTTATGCTTAAAGAAAATAAGAACATAAAAAAAAATTCCGACAGCTTGAATGAAACGCTTATAGATATAGCATCTATATTAGCAAGACAATTATAGTAAATTTTTATGCCTAAAGGCATTTCTGCTTTCTCCAGCTGCCTGAGTTGAGTCATTGCCTCTGGGAGAATCCATTCAGTGGCAAGGGAGAGATTGACTGTGTTCACTATGTGATTTGTGTAAAAGCCAAAGTACATTTTCCTTCTCAGTGTGGTGGTCATACAATGAATTTCTGCTGCATTCATACCATAAAACATATTTTCAGTATGTCTAGTGTTAGTAGACCAAATCAGCCACTAAGCTTCTGCTTGCTTTCCTGTGAAATCAATAAAAGGTAGTGATGGAAATTCCATCTGTACAAATCTTTCAATAAAAGTCTAAAAATAGCATTCAAAAAATGTACAGAGTAGCTTAATTTCATATCTGAATGTTTTAAAGTAACATGTATTTGGTAGCAACGAATGAAGATCTAAGACAACTAAACTTATAGAGAACCATGATGAGATCAGGGCCAAACATTGGGTCTTAATATCTGGAAAATTATTTCATGACACTGTAGATGACTGGAATCAAGCATGAGAAAATTTTTACTAATTCAGATTTTAGATTCTCTTAGGACTGAAAAAAAACACTCTAGAAAATACAAACCCAATTTTATAACTAATTTAGATAACAGGACTTTTTCTAATGAAATGTTTAGTGTTTATATCTGGAGTTATTAATAACTGTGGTGTAATAAAATCTAATTTAAAGACTACCCTGGTTTTAAGAAGAATACAAACAAGAATGTATTATTATCGAACACTTCCTTGAAATACGTTTGCATAATGCATATGTAAACAGATATATCGACCACAGACTAGGTCTGAGGAGTGAATTTACTACCCAATAAACAAAAATACCCATATTTCTCCCTCTCACAATTATTAGCTATTATTACACTAAAATCATGTCTTTACTGATGACATTGTATTTGAAATCTCCATCATTGGAGTTATTTTTGAGTTAAGACGTAGTCATAAAATGGTAAGTATCAAAATAAAAGATTTCAGGAAAGAAGGACTATAATGCTCTCATTTATTTTCTATTAGTTTTTTTGTTTGTTTTTTTCCTATTAGTTTCTGACATATGTGGATTAATTTATCAGATAGGGTTTACTATCTGTTTTGTAAATAAATTTTTATTGGAACCTAGACAAACCCATTTTTTTACATACTGTCTATAGCTGCTTTTGAGTTATAATATCAGGGTTGAGTAGTTAGTACAAATATTATGTGCCCACAAAATGGGAAATATTTCCTATCTGTCCCTTTATAGAGAAACTTGGCCGACTCTTGGTCTAGACATACTTAAAAGAGAAAAACAAATTTGTGGAATTTATGTTACTGAATGTCAAGACATTTCAGTTAAGTAGTTAACTATTCTTATTATAAGAGTAGTTTAGCATCATATGGTGGACAAACAGACAAATAAACCAATGTAACAGATTAAAGAGTTCAGAAATAGATCCACATTTATATGGACTCTTGATTGAACACCAGAGCGGTGGGAATAACATTGCGTTTTTAATAAAGGTGCCAAGTCTACTATATAGCAAAGGAAAAAATTAATCTTGACCCTTATCGAAGCATTATAGATCTAAATATGAAAAGGCAAATGATATAGCTTATAGATGAATTCATAAAAGAATATCTTCATAACTTTTAGCTATGTGAGAGAAGGCACAAAAACAGCCAACGAAGGAAAGGTTGATTGTATGATATTAAATCAGAAATGTCTTTTTATTCCTAACATCATTAAGAAAATGAAATGCATAGCCACTATCAAAGAAAATATTTTAATATACAAAATAAACAAAGCAAACATATTAGAATATGTAATGAATCTCTAAACACACATTGGACTGCCAGTCTCAAAGTTGACATACAAAAGTTTGTAAGTTATCGCTTGCATTCTTACAAAAAAAAAAAATGAATAATCTGATAATCAACAACTTCTATTTGATCCATCAGAGAACTGGAATTACAGGAAAACCACCACTGCAAATCCAGAAAGTGAAGATCAAGATCTGATCACCAGAAGTAGAAGACACAGGAGCCATAAACTGGTAGGAGCACTTAAATGGTAAATTCTGAGAATTGCTGGAGGCTGAGTGTAGACTAGCACAAGAATGAGAAACTCCTGTGGGCCCCAAAAGGGTAAAGCCCCACCCTTTTGTAGGCTTTACCTCCAGGAATACCACCAGGTTCTCATTGTGAACATCTGGGGAAATCCCCCTTAGCGTGCTAAACACAGGAGC